>NW_028088140.1:7988218-8320710 GCF_014824575.4 Sturnira hondurensis
GTTCTTCCTTCTGGTCCACTCCCTTGATTTGAGTCCCAGTTTCCTTTCCATCACTATTGGTTTCCTGGACCTCTCCCTTCATTTCAATTAGTTTAGCCTTCTTATGTTCCTCTAATTTGTGACTGTACTCTACCAATTCTGTGAGCATCCTGATAAATAGTGTCTTGAATTGTGCTTCTGAGAGGCTGGCAATTTCTCGGTCGCTTAGAGTTATTGGCTCTGGGACTTTGAGTTCTTCTTGTGCCATCTTTTGGGCTGTTCGTGCCTGTTAAGTAGCCGGATCGGAGCCCTAGGTTTTCACCAGAGCAGGGCAACTCAGTCGCTGGGTTGTGACTTGTATGTGGGGGCGGGGTCAAAGAGGGACAATGGCTTCCCTCCGGCGCCCGCCTCCACGACCCCCACCAGCACCGCAGCCACCACCGTAACCAGGGCCACGCGCCCCGCTCCACTGCACGCGAGTGTGCCACCTCTGTCAGCCCTCCACCCCTGGGTTCGCCCCCTGGGGCCTGCGTGGTCCGTCTCACTGAGCGCGAATGTGCGACCTTGGTCAGTCTGCCCCGCACCCCGACTAGGTCCGGGCTGCCTGCGCTCCTAGGTCTGTCCTTTCTGACCCTGCGCTGCTGGTTCTGCCTCTCTTACCGTCCCCATTGAACGGTTTGTAGCTGTCGGACTTCCGTATAATTCGGTTTTCTGGTCTCTGGGTGTGTCTTAGTTCTCCAAAACTTTTGTTGTATCCAAACTTGGTTGTGGGAGAAGGCACAGTGTTTCCACCTATGCCTCCATCTTGGCGGAAGTCACCCCCTTACTGCTTTTAAAAGTGAACTTTTTAGCCTGGTTAGAAGACCTTCCATATTATGGCTCTTGATCACCTCTGTAGCCTCACTTCTTGCCACTTTCCAGTCCATCCCCACCCAAAGTACATCCTTTATATCAGCATAATGAATATTATAGGCTATGAGGGCTATATGTCCTCTGTTGTAACTACTCAACTTGTAGTTGTGGCACAAAGCAAACATAGATGATATATTATAAATGAGTGGGACTATATGCAAATACAACCATAATTACAAAAGCAAGTGGCTGGGTGAAGATGGCCCATGGGCCATTGTGTGGTAACCCCTGCTTTAGATAAATCTGTGGACATGGCTTTTTCTTACATCTCGTAAGTATTGCACAGTCCGCTGTCTGTTTGGAAATCCTCTCTCCTTTGCCTGGCTTCCTTCAGTTTCTCAGCTGGCCTCTCCTGATCTGGGTGCAACTGCTTCAGACCCTTTCCTTAGACTCCCTATTTCTCTACCTCCATTGTTGCACTTAACACACCAATTCACATACTTATGTATTTGCCTGTTTACTTGTCTGTCTTCTCCCACTTGTCTATAAGCTTCTGGAGGGCAAAAACTATTTCATGTCTGCACTTTAATCCCTAGTGCCTAGCAGAGTACCTGGTACATATAAGCATGCAATGAAACTTGTTTATTCCATTCTGTGAATGGAAGGCCAGTAGCCCTCTGGCCAGCCCAGCCCTAGTCTTAAAAGTTTAGGACTGGGAAAACAGTGCCTGACTAGGTGTTTGTATCTTCATGGAAGCTGTGATCTGTTTTGGGCAAGACATGTCTTTCCTTTGGCCTGGCTTCTTCTAGGGAAATAGAGATCTAAAATTAATGACCAATCACTGTATCTTCTCTCAGGCAGCACCCATCCCATCCACCAGGCAGCTCAGAGCTGTCTGACCCCACTTCCGACAGGCATTCTCAGTTAAAAATAAGCCTTGAGGGGAAAATTGCTACATCTCTTTCCAAAGGTGGTTGTAGATGCCAAAGGCAGTGGACAGTGAAACATTTGTGGCTAAGGGTGGAGCAACCACCATTCAGTGGTGGCATCCTGGGGACTCTCCCTGCCTCTTCAGTGTCCTCCCTTTCTAGCCCATCACCAATAAAGTGGGGAAAGGGCAACTTTTCTTCCAAGCCATCAGGTAATTAAGTAGTGGAAGGGTCAACCATATGTCCTTTTCTGAAATAGTGTGAATCTCAAGTAAACACCATGCCTCTTCCTTCAAGACCTTACAATCTAGTTGGAAAAACACACATATGAACCATTTAGAGATTAGCAAAATTCATTCATTTATCCATTCCCGTACTTTTTAAAGAGCTTACTCAATGCTGGCCCAGTGTGGAATGTTGAGTCACAAAGGTGGACAGCTTGCTCAAGGAACTGTCACCCTACTAAAATGTATGCCAAAGCAAGAATTTATACTACAAAGGAAACTTAGAGTTGAAGATACCAATAAAATCTAAAGTTGTCAGAGAAAGTTCCACTGAAAAGGTGGAACTTGAACTGGTCTTGAGAAAGGCATGGGAGAGAGATTAGTGAACAGAAAGGGAAGGATTTCAGTCAGAGGAAATGACATGACCAGAGGTGTGGAGAACCAAGTCTGGAGAGTGGCTAAATGATTAGTGGGAAATAGTGTCCACACCTTTGAAAATGGCCCATGGGCCATTGTGTGGTAACCCCTGCTTTAGAAATAATGCTGGAGAGAAAAGAAGGATCATGTGTGGAAGACCTTAAAGACTGGGCATTTAATTGCAAGGGGGGAGATGAAAATGTCCTTCTCTTTTAAAACTGAGCTATATAATTCACACACCATAAAACCCACCCTTTTAAATTTACAATTTAGTGATTTTTAGTATATTCACAAAATTATGCAACCATCACTGAGGTCTAACTCCAGGACAATGTGTTTGAATATTTCTGAACAGAGATTTCATGGGATAAAATAGTATTTCAAGCAGATTACCCCAGCTGAGAAAGCAGGAGTGATTATGTGGGAAGAAACTGGACACAGAGGCAAGCCAAGAGGCTCAGAGGCTTGGAGACCTGGGCAGGAGTAGGGTTTAGTAGCACCTCCTGCCTATGGTCTCCTCACTTCATCCATGGTAATGGGATTTTTGGCAGGATGACTTGTTGAGATAATAATCTATGTATTTTTCTCCTTGTATTTTTGTTCCCTCATTCCAAGAAGGTGCTAGACATTTGTCTTCCTAGCATAAGCACTTTTGGGGGCTAGGCTAAAAGCAAAGTGCCTATGGACAACCACCCTTTCTGACTTCTGCTTTGGGAATTCTGAGCTCCATGTTGTGGGATAATGCTGTGGAGGGGAGAAAAGAGGCAGTTAGGGGCCAATGGGAGCTGAAGCTGAGAGAACAGAGAGAAGAGAACAGGGAGGAAGATTCCCTAACGTTTTGAAAAAACAGTGATTTCTGGCCCTGAGGGTAGTAGTAGAGACCTGAAATGAGGTGGCAGCTTGACCTGCGGCTGCAGAGCTCAAGGGCCTCAAGCCCCTAAAAGGACCCTGCACATAAGTGTGGCACAGTGAGCATGTCAACTCTGAATAGACAAAAGAACAGAAGAACCTCTCACCTAAGTATTATTTTTTGCTTAAAACTCCTGGAATTTGGCCCCATCTTAGAGGATGGGCAGCCTCTGTAATATGGAAACTTCATTAACCACCAGCTTGGCAGTCTCAGAATCACATTTAAAGAAGCTGAAATACTGTGGACCTTCCTGAGAGGTTAAAGCATAAATATTAGAGACCAACTGTCTTGGACTGAGCCTTGGCTCTGCTGTTAGCTGTAGGACCTTGGTCACGCTGCTTAACTTCTCTGTACCTAGATTTCCTCAAAATGGGGATAATGAGAATCAACTATCTCATAGTGTTGTTGTTGGGAGAATTAAATGAATGAACATATATAAAAGAGTTATAAAACTGCTTTGCATGTAAGAGGTGTTTATATAAGTGTTGGCTTGTTATCATTAGTTAATGAGAGGAAAACAAATATTTGGGGAAGGAAGAAGTGTTGCCCTGTAAAGGAAGAGAACTATTGTGTGGAAATAAGAGTAGAAAAAAGAGTAGAGGGAATAAAGAAAATGGGATATTAAGAATGAGAGACAAGGTAAATAACCATTTAGACATGAAGGAGAAAGGAGAGTAAAATAAAAGCAGGTAGATGAAGATATATAGGGACAGAGAAATAGATAATTGAGTAACGATAGATGGATAGACAGGAAATAAAAAGATTGAAAAATAAATAGATTACATAAAAACATCACAAAAGTAGACAAATGGTAGCAGAGAGTAATTAAAAATGATATGTAGGAAAGATCAACTGATAAAGATAGATGGTAGACTTGGAATGAAATGTAGAAAATAATGCCAAATGCTAAATTAAAAACACAAAGGAAAGAGGAATGGAAGGCTGGTGGAGAATGCTAGGTCAGGATGGACTGAGTGACTTCTGGTCCATGGGATGGAAGGCACCGCTGCCCTGCCTCCCAGCCCCACTTCCACATGGCTTAGCTCCATCTTCCCTGACTTTCACACACGTTCCTCCACTTGGGAACTCTCTTCTCCGTTCTATAGAGTCCAGAAATGTATTTTTTTCTATCTGGTTTTCTAATTGCTTTGTATATGCAATTCTTGTCTACATTTCAGAAGACTGTGTCTCCAGGGAGAATGGGTATACCACTCTCTACTTTCTCAATACCCGACCCAGTGTGGGGCTGAGAGAAAATGTGTTGAAGGACAGTCCTGGTATAGATGTGGGAATAGTTAGGGACACTACAATCTCCAACTACACCATTACCACCTAGGGGACATTGCCAATCATTCCTGGAAGGTTCGTTGCTAAAAGCAACCTAGAAGGAACAGAAACAAATTTATGTAGTATCTGATGATTCCTCTGGACCCCTAAAGGGTCCAGACCATTGTAACTCAGCATTTTCCTAAAGTGATTGGTCTCACCTACAAAATCATGAGCTTCCAGAGGTCAGAGGCTATGTAGATAGGGTTGCACAAATGTCACAGGATAACCAAGAATTTATATTCTGTGTCCCTCCCTTTCAAGCATCTGAAAATTTCTACCCCCTATGGTTGGTGTGCTTGGTTCTAAAGACAGAAATTGTATGGTAGGAAGAAGGGAAATTTGGTCTCGGAAAAGAGACCAAAGAATCTCTGTTTACACAGGTCGTGAATCTAGGACCAGGGCCCTGTTAGGATCCAGAGAGAGTTCTGGTTATCTCTGCCAATTGAAACTCCCCCGGACTGATCTAAACCTGCTCCTTTCCTCCTAGACAAGAGGAAGGAAAAGTCCCATTCATAACCACTGAGAAATAAAAGTCTTCCTCACTGATTATATACAATTTACAGCAGTGTTTCATTTGGTGCCCAGGAGACTGTAATAGCTGGAATTACCATTGTTCCTCTTCCTCTGTGAAGCACCAGAGCTGAGAAGCGCTCTGTGATTATGGGTCAGGGTATGACAACTCCATGCCAAACTTGCTTGGCCTGGTTTGGGGTGCATGTGTGTGTGAGTCTGCTTCCAGGACAAAGATTTTCTATCTCCTTGCATGGTTTTTTAATGAATGAAAATGTTTTTTGCCACTTCAGACATCATTACCAGAGGGAAAGAAAAGGAAGGGAAGGGGAGGGGAGGAAAAAGAAGGGAAAGAAAAAGAAGGGGAAAAGATGGGAAATAACCAATCCCCCATCCCACAACTTTACATGTAGATTGAGAACTTGAGTATCAACAAAGCAGAGAAACTGAAATGGGCTTGGCTGGTATATACTGCTGTTTACAGTATAGGAGGGGAAGGAAATGGCTGCCGAGAGTAACAGACTCCCTAGAATCTGAAGGTGAATGCTGCCTCTGAAGATATGTTGTGACTGGTTCTCCCCTGGAGTTTTTCAACACAGAAGCCCTTGAAAGAAACAATACAAAATATTAGAAACCATAAATCTGGGTTTGCAAATTTCTTCTATAAAGGGCCAAGTAGTAAATATTTTAGGCTTTGTGAGCCATATGGTTTCTGTTACAACTACTCAATTCTGTAGTGCAAAAGTAGACATAGACTATACATAGACAAATGGACATGGCTGTGTTTCAATAAAACATTATTTATAAAAACAGGCAGGAGGTATGATTTGACCAGTGGGATGTAGTTTGCTTACTCCTGCCCTGAGTGATTTTATACGATGAGGAACTGTTTTTTTTATCTTTATTCTTTTAGAGTAAAGATAAAAAGACAGAGTTAGGAAGAATGGGGAAGAAAAGAAAGAGGTGAAGAACAAGTAAAAGTTGTTTTTAGAGCAGGGACAACTGGGAGCATCAAAATTTATGGGCTGAGTACAAAAAGAAGAAAAACTTCACTTTGAGGCATTTATGGTTGAAATTTATCAAATCATCAAGTGGGGCTTTGAGTACCTGTAAGGAAAGCAGTTGTGACCACGTACTGAAGGGTAGAATTTGGTTCTTAACATAAAAGGGCTTTCTTCCTGTATCAGTTATCTGTTTCTATATATCAAATCAACCCAAAACGTACTGACTTGAAACAAAACAAATATTTATTATCTCTCATAGTTTCTGTGGGTCAAAAATCAAGAATGACCTGGCCAGGTGTTCTGGCTCATGGCTTCCCATAAAATAAATCAGAGGTCAGCCAGAGCTGCAGTCATCTGAAGACCTAACTGGGGTTGGTGGACCTGTTCTACTCACAAGCCTGACAAGTTAGTGCTGGCAATTGGTGAGAAGCCTCAATGCTTCTCTACATGGGCTTCTCCACAGGGCTGCTTGAGTGTCCTCACAACATGCAGCTGGCTTACTCCAGGGTAAGGAAAGCAAGAGGCCAAGATAGAAGCTTTCATCTTTCTTTGACCCCGCATTGAAAATCAAATGTCATCACATCTACCATACTGTATTGGTCACAGTGACCAGCCCTGATTCAGTATGAGGAGAGGCTAGCCAGGAATCTAAGCACCAGGAGGCAAGGATCAATGGGACCCATCCCAGACGTTAGCTACCTACCACCTAAATACTAAGAGCACTAATAGATGTGCTTTAGTCTCAGACTGGGACCTGCATATTAGGATGGGCTAGAAATTTGTATTAGGTACAATGCATCTGTCTAGAGAAAGAGACCAAAAAACAACACCCAACTTAAAGTTGCTTCAGGATTTATTTCAATTATGAAAGAGTCTAGAAGTAGGAGGTTTCAGAGTTGGTTAACTTGGCAGGTAAACATCATGTTCTTCTTCAACCTTCTGCAGTTTTCATGCTTGCCTGGTTGCATGTCACAGCAGTAGAAAAGGTGTATCTGTTGGGTAAACAGCTAATAGTACTTGCCACAGATACCTCATCTATATGGACATGTGTGACACTGTGAATTTAGTAATATGAATGGTGTCCTTGTAACTTTCCTAGAACCACAGGATCTTGCAGATTACTAAGACCCACTCCCATCTGATGTTTGCATCTCCGCTACAAAATTCAGGGAACATAGCTATACACCGAGATTCTCTCCCACTCTATGTAGTAAATTAGCTTGAGCACCATAGATATACAACAGAGCCTTTTGGTCAAAGTGCAAAATTGTAAGAAATGTAAAAAGTTGAGGTCATGGTATTTGGGAGACAATCCCTGCATCCCTGATGAGTAGCAGGAACTATACAAGCACCAGTGGAGTCTTTTATTAGGGACTTTCTTTAACACTCTCAGACCACCATGTGTATGAGTATCTCTTCTGCCCTTAAACTGACTTTCAGGAGAGGCACAGTCTCCCAAATGACTTCTGCTCATAACAGTAAAACCTGAAATCATGACTAAAGCCCCAAAATAAAAGTTACCAGGAGAGGTGTCCAGTTCAATACTAGCAAGAATGTTTTCAACAAGTGGAATAGTCCAAAAATGGATTTACTTTGCAGGGTGATGTCTGCAAGCAGAGTCTGTGTGACAAACTATAGAAGATTCTATAATAGGGATTCCTATAGAGGGTAAAAGTTGCCCAAGAAGACCAAAAGTTGCCTAAGAAAGACCTACTTTCCCTTCTAACTCCAAAATCAATTATTCTTCTGTATACTGCTTAGAATTCCTTCCTGATGTCAAACCTAAACCTCCCTGTTGAGCTTTCAACTTACTTCACAAAGTCATAGAATATGGGATGTAACCTCAGGCATGGTCTTCCAGTATTTCTCCAATATCTTGAGTCAGTGCTCCTATTCAATCAGAATCAGTATTTGATGACCTTTCAAAGTCATATTTTAATCAAGTTTATTAAGACATAATTCACATAGAATAAAATATAATCATTTTCACTGTACTATTTCATAAGTTTTGAAAAATATGCAACTTCTACTACCACAGTCAAGATAGAGAACATTTGCATCGCCTCGAAATGTTCCCTCAAGGCCCTTTGCAGTCAGTCTCTATCACTCCTGGCTCATGACAGTACTAATCTTCTTTCTGTCATTATAGGTTGTTATTTGTGTCTATTCTAGCATTTCCTTTAAAATATAGAATCATAAAGTATGTGTAAATTGTCTGCCTACTACACCCATGGATTATTCAAGCACCATTTGTTGAACTGCCTTGGCATCTTTGCTGAAATCAGTTGTTTATATATGTGTGAATCTATTTCTTGTCTCTATTCAGCTCCATCAACCTGTATATCTGTCTTATACCAATTCCACATCCTTTTGATTTCTATAGCTTTATACAAGTCTTGAAATCAGATGCTATCAGTTTCCAACTTCATTCTTTTCTTTCAAAAAATTTGGCTATATTAGGAACTTTAAATTTCCTTTAAATTTTAGAGGCAAGTCATTAATTTCTATGAAAAGTGCTATTGTTTTTTAACAGCTGTATTGAGATATAATTTGCATACCACAAAATTTACTTGTTTAAAATTCAAGAAGTTTTAGAGAATTGTGCAACAATCATAATTCAGTTTTAGAAATTTCCATCCCTCAAAATCTCTCATATACATATACAATAACTTCCTTTTCCCACTCCCCAGCTGAAGGCAAAAACTAATCTACTTTCTGTCTCTATGGATTTGCTTTTTAGAGACACTTTAGGAAAATAGAATAGTATAATGCATGATCTCTTCTGTCTGGCTTCTTCCATTTAGCATGTTTCAGAGGTTCTATCTTGTAGCCCATATTGGTACTTCGTTAACTCTTTGTAATACTAGTGACAAATAGCATTTTATTGTAAGAAAAGACCACATTTTGTTTATGCATTCACCAGTTGATGGATATTTGATTATTTCTACTTTTGGGTTACTATGATGCTGGTATGAACATTCAGTCATATACAAGTGCTTGTATGGACATATGGTTCATTTCTCCTTATGTTTAACTTGTTGAGGATCTGCCAAACTATTTTTAAGGCTACATTAATTTACATTCCCACCAGCAGTGTATGAGCCTAATTCTGGTCACCAATTCCAATGTCTGAAGGGGGCTTGTTTCCTCACACCACCAAGAAATTCTCAGAAACCAGCTAGCCGTCCTAAAATTCAACTCGATTCTGACACTATCTACCTATGGTAGGATCAGATCCCACAAGTTAAGTCCTGCAAGACTGTCTCCCCAACTTCCCCAAGATATACACACACACTTCAGTTACCAATTGCAGGTCTAAGTTCTCACCTGGTCTTCTGACTGAATGGTTTCAAATCAGAGGTTCCAATTAATTTACTAGAGTGACTCACAGAACTCTAAGAAACCTTTCATTTACTAGATTACTGGTTCCTTATAAAAGGACATAACTCAGGAACAGCCAGGTGAAAGAGATGCACAGGGCACAGTAGGGGAAAGGGTGCAGGGTTTCCATGCCCACTCAAGCAAGCCATTCTTCCCAAATCTCCAAGTATTCACTGACTTGGAAGCTCCCTTGGGTTTTATGGAATATTCATTACCTAGGCATAATTGATTAAATCATTTGGCCATTGGTGATTGAACTCAGTCACTAGCCCCTCTCCACTCCCCAGAAGTAATATGGTTATCACATGATTGGCTGTACTGGCAACCTGCCTCAGTCCTTTGGTTGCATCCACAACTCACCTCGTTCACATAACAAAGACACCTATGCTGCTCTCATCACTCAGCGACCTCAAAAGGCTTTAGGAATTCTGTGCCAGAAACAACACAAAAACCAAATATATATTTCGTATTTTAAATGGCAATATCACAGTGAGGGTTCCAGTTTCTCCACAATCTCACAAACACTTGTTATTGTTTGCCCTTTTTATTATAGTATTATCCTGGTGGATGTGAATGGGTATCTCACTATAGTTTTAATTTGTATTTTC
Source organism: Sturnira hondurensis (assembly GCF_014824575.4). Classification (NCBI taxonomy): domain Eukaryota; kingdom Metazoa; phylum Chordata; class Mammalia; order Chiroptera; family Phyllostomidae; genus Sturnira; species Sturnira hondurensis. The sequence continues at coordinate 7,998,362 of NW_028088140.1, forward strand.
CTAATGACTAATAAACTTGAGCATGAATTTTTAAAATATATTATTTATTTATTTTTAGATAAAGGGTAAGGAGGGAGAAAGGAGAGGAAGAGAAATGTTGATATGCAAGAGAAACATTGATTGGTTGCCTCTCACATGCCCCCAACCAGGGACCACAGCCTGCAACCAAGGCTTGTGCTCTGACAGGGAATCAAACTGGAGACTTTTTCATTTGCAGGTTGATGCCCAACCCACTGAACCACACCAGTCAGGGCTTGAGCATGTTTTCATTAGTTAATTGGTTATTCTTGACTTCTTTGATAATATGTCTACCAATATCTTTTGCCCATTTTTAAAATTTTATAAATACTGCTTGAGGCTTCTGGTTAAGATGGAAGTGTAGGTAAACATAGTTCACCTCCTTGCACAACCACATCAAAATTACAACTAAACTATAGAACAACTCAGAACCATCAGACATCAAGTTAAATGGAAGTCTGACAGCTATGGAATTAAAGAAACCACATCCATCCAGACTAGTAGGAGGGGCAGAGAGTTGGAATGAACTGGTTCCACAACCAGGTGTGGTGGATAAAAATTCAGGAAGGATATCTCAGGAGCAAGGAGTCCCAGCTCCACACCAGGCCCCCCAGCCCAGGTATCCAGTGCCAAGATGAGTCCCTATAACTTCTGGTGGCAAAACCAAGTGGGGATTGAGTCAGCGAAAGAAATTTCTGTAGTCCTAAGCAGTTCCTTTTAAAGAACCCACATACAGATTTACTCAGACTCACTCCCTCTGAGCTCTGGCAATGGGGTAGCACCTTGAAAGGCACCAGTGGCATAAGGGGAGGAACTGAAGTGTCTGGCATCAAGGTGAGAGGTGTGGAACAACTTTCTCCCAGACAGAAAAGCCAGCAGAGACCATTACCCTTTTCTGAACCCTCCCCCACACAGCCAGAGAGCTGGCAGGCTGATGCTATCTCTGAGATTCCATCAACCTGCCTAATATCATTTGCCCTCACCCTGGAGTTCCCCTGAGGCTGCACCCCACCCAACTTAAGGGCCCACCCAAGCTGTTAACAGTGGCTTTTCCATATGAATGGCTGGTCTTGGCTCTTGCTTCACAACTTAGTAAATTTTCTCAAGCAACAACTGGTCTCAGTCAGTCTCCAGTTTTTTAACCCTTGCTAAGTGGTTCCAGGCCCAGAACTAGCAGCAGCCAGCCTAGATTCACAGATCAACTTCACCTGGGAACCTCGAAGCCTAGCATAAGTAGCAGCCATCTGCAGATTGCTTTGCAGCTCATACAAGGCAACCCTGGGGAGATCACCACTGGGGGCTGACCTTGGTCTGCACCATCCAGGAAACCCCAGGGCCAGCACACCCAGTGGACAGCTACAGCTCTGACCATGTCAGAGCACCACCACCATGTCCCTGCACAGCTGATTCTCCACAAAGGGCAGAGATTGGTGGTCAGTGGTCACAGCCAGTCATTGCAGCTGACTGGCATGGATAAATCCCTTCCATTGATCTGACAACAGAAATCAAGTCTCAATTACAAAAGGAAGGTGTACTCAGCCCACATGAAGGGCACACCTCAAGAACCCAGCTTGGGTGATAGGGGAGGCTGTACCACTGGATCCTACAGGAAACCTACTACATTAGGCCATTGCTACCAAGAGAGGGAGTCAAAGCAGCTCTTCCTAACATACAAACAAGTACAGAGAGGCTGCTAAAATAAGGAGACAAAAAAAACATGGCCTGAATGAAAAAGACGGATCAAAACTCCAGAAAAAGAACTAAATAAAATGAAGAGAAGCAATCTATCAAATGCACAGTTCAAAACACTGGCTATAAAAATGTTCCAGGAACTGAGTGAAGACCTCAACAGCATGAAAAAGATCCAGTCAGAAATGAAGGATACACTAAGTGAAATAACAATTTACAGGGACACAACAGTAGAGTGGATGAAGCCAAGAATCAAATCAATGATTTGGAACATAAGGAAGCAAAAGACAACCAATGAGAACAACAAGAAGAAAAAAGCATTCAAAATAACAAGGATAGTGTAGGGAGCTGCTGGGACAACTTCAAGCATTCCAACATTTGCATCATCAGAGTGCCAGAAAGAGAAGAGAAAGAGCAAGAAATTGGAAATCTACTTGAAAAAATAATGAAAGAAAACTTCTCTAATTTGGAGAAGGAAATAGGCATGTCCAGTAAGCACAGAGAGTCCACCAACCTGGCTAACACCATTTGCCCCCACTCTGGAGATCCCCTGAGGCTGCACCCCACCCAACTTAAGGGCCCACCCAAGCTGTTGGACCCAAAAAGGCCCACTCCTATGTATATCATAATTAAAGTACCAAAAGTTAAGTATAAAGAGCGAATCTTAAAAACAGCAAGAGAAAATAAGTCAGTTACCTACAGGTGAGTTCCCGTAAGACTGTCAGCTGATTTCTCAAAAGAAACTTTGCAGGCTAGAAGGGATTTGCAAGAAATATTCAATGTCATGAAAAACAAGGACCTTACAGCCAAGATTGCTCTACCCAACCAAGCTAGCAACTAGAATTGAAGGGCAGATAGAGAGCTTCCCAGACAAGGGAAAATAAAGTAGTTTGTCATCACCAAACCATTATTATATGAAATATTAAAGGAACTTATTTAAGAAGAAGATCAAAACTATGAACAATGAAATGGCAAAAAAACACATATCTATCAACAACTTAATCTAAAAAAACAAACTAAGCAAACAAAAAGAACAGAGACAGAAACATGGATATGGGGAGTATTTTGATGGTTGCAGGCAGGAGCAAGGTACGGGAGAATGAGTGAAGAGGTGAGAGGATTAGGAAGTACAAATGGGTGGTTACAGAATACCCATGTGAATGTACAGTATAGGAAATGGAGTAGCCAAAGAACTTATGCGCATGACCCATGGACATGAACAAAATTGTGTACATTGCCTGAAGGAGCGCAGGGATCTAGCGGTTGAGGTGGGCAAAGGGTCCAACTATATATTACTATACTATAATAGTATAATCAATAAAATATAATTTAAAAAAGAAATTATGCTTGTTTTTTAAATTGTGTTATTTGTATTCTTATTGGGCTATTTGTCTTTGACTTTGTAAGAGTTCCTTATATTCTGGCTATAAGTCCTTTATCAGAGATACAATTTATGAATATTTTCTCCCAGTCTGTGACTCCTTTTACTTTCTTAATGATGTCCTTTGAAGCACAATATTAATTTTGATGTAGCTCAGTTAATCAATTTTTAAAGTTATTTTTTATGTATGATATGAGGTAAAAATCTAAATCCATATACTTATTTATGAATATTCAACTGTCTCAGAACCATTTGTTGAAAAGACAATTCCTTCCCCCCTTAAATTTCTTTGGCACCTTTCTCTAAAATCAACTGGCCATAAATGTATGAATGATATTTCTAGATTCTCAATTCTATTGATCTACATTTCTATGCTTATGTAAAATATCTAGAAAAAATTACTAAAAAGCTAATCTTATAATCAAGATGGTAAGTTTTATTCTTATTTTTTAAAGGGAATTATTATTTTTTTCCTGAACAGATTTTATTACTCAGAGGGTATGGGGTTCAGTCCTTCTTGGCTACTGCCTTCCTCATGGTTGCAAGGACATTGCTTTGCTCCTCTCTCTTTCTCTTGGCACGATGTGTGTCCCCACCCTTTTCTTGATGAACTTGAGGGCCCTCTTGTCCTTAGAGACCTTGAGCAACTCAATGGCACACCGCTCATAGAGGGCAAAGCCACGCACCTCTCGGATCATGTCCCGCACAAACTTGGTGTGCTTGGTGAGGTGCCTGCGGCGGCAGCTGTACCTTGGCTTGCTCATGTTCTTTGTCACTTTGTGGTCCTTATTGAGGCTCACGGCCATGGGATAGCGGAAAGCCATGGCTGCTGTTCCTCAATGGGGCCACGGCAGAAGGGTGGAATCATTATTTCTTTTATGTAGAGAAAACATTGTACACTTAGCCCAGTTTGGTGGCCAATTCTTTAACTTTGGTCTTTTCCAGCCTGGCAACCTGAGCTTCCGACTTTGGGCCTAGGATGTTTCCTCCCCGGTAGTGGCCAGTCTCATCACATCTGTCTTGTAATTGGTTTGGATAGCTTCCACCAGCGTAGCCAGAGGTCCTTAGTCTTCTGAATTAATCCTGTGTAACGGCTATGGTGGTGCAGGTCTTCCTATAGACTAGACCACAAGTGGCAAACACATGGCCCGAGGGCTGAATCTGGCCCTCCACCTTGTTTTACCCATCCCGGCACCTTGCTTCTACCCTGCAGAAACGCCGAGCTCTGAGCTCCTTGCCCCTTGTCCCTTGCCCCTAGTTAAGGAGTAGTTACATTTATACAGTCCTGAAATTATGTTCAACCCTTTTAAGGCAACTGCGAGGCTAATGTGGCCCCTGGCGAAAATGAGTTTGACACCCCTGGACTAGACACTTCAGCCCCACCTTCCCCTTGATAATGGAGTAGGGAACCCCCATCACACAGCACAGAGCAGGCAGGCAGCTTGATGGGATCCTCATCATGTACAATCACTACTAGCTGAGCCTTCTTGATCTCCACAAAGCTGGTGATAGTGTTAACCCCTGCTCGAAGGACAGGTGGCCTCTTGGTGGGGACATCCCTTCTGCCAGCACCTTTTTTCTCAGCCTGGACCAACAATCTCTGCTTCTTCTCTTGCTTTGTCTCTGGTCTGTCCTAATGGGCCAGCTTTAGCAGATGAGTTGGGTGGTCCAACACCTGGGTGAACTGGTTAATGGCAGGAGGCACTTTCACGCACTTGTGCAGAATAGCCCTTTGCCACTGTAGCTGAATGTAGCTGAATTTGACAAGGTGGGGAAGGTCCCTTTGAACTGGATGTCCTATCCAATGCCAAAATTCTTGGGCCTTTTAAAAAACTTTTTAAAAGATTGTTGTTCAAATACAGTTGTCTCCATCCCCCCACCCCCACCCCATGCCGATCCTAGCCATTCCCACTTCCCACCCTTGATCCTACCCCTCTTTGGTTTTCTCTGTGTGTCCTTTATAGATATTCCTGAAATTCGGGACTTTTTTCAAACAGGATTTACCATCCTCTTGGGCTCCTGCTTCTTCACAACAGCAGGGGCCAGTGCCACCTCCTTCCCCAGAGCCTTTCTTGTTGGCATGTTGGGCAGTGGGAAGGATGGTAGCCTTAAAATCAAGAAGTCCTTCAATTTTGTTCTTTGTCAAATTTTTTTAAAGCTATTTGGGTCCTTTAAATTTCTTCAGTCTAAAGTACATTTTAATTTTCCTTTGGATTTACTCTTCTATACATGGATTATTTGGTTATTTAGTTCTCAAACATTTGGGGAATTTTCCGTATATTTTCTATTACTGATTTCTAATTATATGGTGGTCAAAGAACATACTTTTGTTTGTTTGTTTGTTTGGCTTTCCAGCAAAGTGGGAAAATACAGAGTGCAAAAATTAACGGTGGCCTTCAGGCAAAAGGTGTTGGAGTCTGGACTTACCTTTGACTCAAGACAGAAAAAAACATCTTCCCTGTCATCCAAACCACCTGGCACCAAGAAAAGCATGTTGAACTATCTTAGTCAATGCATACAAGCTACAGGAGTGATGTTGAAGAGAGGAATACAAGCCATTCCAGATAAATGTGCTATAAATGGTTGTGAAAATTGGCCCCTATGAATTTGAGTCTCCTGCAACAGTTTCTTGATTCCTTAAGTATTAAGTAGCTTAAAAGAATGGAAGTTGGGAGAACTCGGCTTTTCTGCATACTTTCACATCCTAATTGGAACAAAACTAATGCCAATATTCCCATGACTTCTGTCTCACTTGCCAAGCATCCAGTAACTAAAGCTCAAATTCCATTTGGGTGGCATGTAGGAAAGATGGCCCCCAGGAGGAAAGCTGTGCTGAGCACGTTCATGTATAAGAACAGGCCAGAGACTAAAAAAGATAGTCAAGCCCATAAAGCCACCGGGTGTGGAAGACTTAGAAACACACTACCAGATCCCACTTGAAGGAAAGAGAGTACACTTTATATCATCGAAATCCTTTCTGGTTTTCTGGTCCATAATATAATCTATCTTGGTATATGTACCATGTGCCATTGAAAATAAGGGGTATTCTGGTATTTTTGGAAGGATAGTTTTATAAATGTCAGCTCGATCAGGTTGAGAGTATTGTTCAGATCTATTTGAGTCTTATTGATTTTCAGCCTACCTGTTTTATAATTATTGAGAGAGGGTATTGAAATCTATTACTGTAATTATAGATTTGTCTATTTTTAATTGTAGTTGTATCAGTTTTGCTTCATGTTTTGTCAAATTCTAAGTTCAAGTGCATATTTATTTATTATTGTTATGTCCTCTTAATTAGTTGTCCTTTTCCCATTATTATATAAAGTTTTTTATTCTTTATTCTTTCCTTAGAAATTTATTTTTTCTGGTATCAATATAGACATTCCAGGTTTATTTTGATTTATTTTTACTGTACTTGTATTTTCATATTTACAGTGGTTTTCTTCCAGGTAGTATACATTGAGTCATGCTTTGTAATCCAATATGACAATCTCTATCTGTTAATGCACATATTTAGAATATTTGCAATTAATAATCACATTAAACAGGTTTAAATCTAGCATCTTGCTGTTTGTTTGCTTTGCTATATTTTTCCCTTTTTCTGCCTTCCTTTGAGCTGGGCATTTTTTAGGATTCCATTCAACTCATTTGTTAGCTTGTTAGGTATAACTTTTTTAGTCTTTTTTAGTGATTGCTTTAGAGTTTATGGGGTACATTTTTAATTTAACATACTCTCCCTTCCAGTGATATTATACTACTTTACATATAGTGTAAGAACTTTGCAACATTTCTCTCCTCCTGGGTTTTATGCTCTTGTTGTCATACATATTATTTCTACATATATTGTTATAAACTATAACAATAAACTATAAACTATAGTTTATAGTTTAAACTATAAACTATACAGTACATTGTTATTGTGTTTAATCAGTCAATTATCTTTTAAAGAAATTTAAATAAGTTAATAATCATATATTTACCAACATATTCACAATTTCTCGTGCTGTTCACTTCTCTAGATAGATTTATACTTCTCTAGAATATCATTTTTCTTCTCCCCAAAAGACTTACTTTAATATTTCTTATAGTGTGTGTCTGTTAGGGATAAATTCTTTCAGCTCTTGTTGATTGAAAATGATATTATTCTGCCTTTTTGTCTAGAAATATATTTTATTTATTATATAGAATTCTATATAAATAGTGTTTTATTTCAGTATTTTGAAGATGTTGGTTCACTGTCCTCTCATTTGCAATATTTTTCTAGGAAGAAAATTTGCTCTCATTCTTACCTTTGTTTCTTTGTATAATATGTGCCCCCCACCCTCCCACCTTTGGCTGCTAAGTTTTTCTTATTGTGGTCTTCAATTTTTTCATTTAAAAGTGCTTTTAAATTACAGCTCACATTCAGTTATTTTTTATTAGTTTCAGTTGTACAGTATAGTGGCTAGCCAGTCATATACTTTACAAAGTGTTTCTCATGAAATTTCCAGTACCAATGGGCATTTCATTGGTTGCTTTTAAGATTTTCTGTTTGACACTGTTTTCCAGTTATTTGATTAGGATTTCTTTGTAGTTTTCTTTATATTTGGATTTATTGAGCTTCTTGGATTTATGACTTTATAGTTTTCCTCAAATTTGGAAAAATTTCAGCCATTATTTTCACGATTTTTTTTTCTGTTCCTTACCCTCCATCAAAGACTCCAACTACACATGTATTAGGTTACTTGGATGATTCTGTTTTTTAAATTATTTTCTCTCCCTGTGATTCATTTTGGATAGTTTCTATTTTATGTCTTCAATTTTATTCATCTCTTCTTCAACGTCTAATATGTCGTTAATCCCATCTAGTATTTTTCATTTTAAGCAGTGTGGTTTTCATGTTTAGAAGCTTAAATAGCATCTGTTTTTCTACTTGACAGGATTGATATTTCCTATAGATTTTTGAAGATATAAAATACAATTATAGTATCTGTTTTAATGTCCTTGTTTCATGATTCTGGGTTGGTTTCCACTTTTAAGTTTTTCACCTTATTATGACTCCTATTTTTCCTTCTTCTTTGTATTACTGGTAATTTTTCATTGTATACCAGACATTTGAATTTTGCCATGTTTTTGGATGTTTTTATATTTTTCCGAATGTTCTTGAGGTTTACTTGCAATGACTTTAACTGGCTTGAAAACAGGTTGATCCTCTTGGGTTTTCCTTTCAATATCTGTTAGGTGGGACCACAGCACTGTTTGGTCTGAGGATAATTATGCCCCATTTTTAAGGCAAGACCTTTCTGATATTCAAACCAATGTCTATGAATTATTATATTTTTCAGTATGTGTTGTGGGGATAGGCACTGTTTCCAGTCTTACAAGAGTACTGATCTCTCTAATCATTTTGGGTAGCTCTTTCTCCAGCCTCAGGTATCTTACACATTGTACTGACTAACACTCTGCTAACCACACAGAGATGTGTCCTTCCTGAGTTCTCTCTCTGTGCAGCTCTCTCATCTCCAGTCCTCTGGCCTGAACACTGTTTGCTTTAGTTCCCTCTGTCAGCCTCAAACTCAATGCAAGGCATTTATCAGTCTCCACCCAGGTTTCTCCTTCCTGTGCCAAAACTGAAAACTCTCTTAAGACAAGAAACTGGTGTAGTTGTAGGATTTGCCATGTTAATTTTTCATTTCTCAGGGACACTGTCTTTTGTTGCCTGCTGTTTAATGTCTTTTTAAAAAGATTTTATTTATTTATCTTTAGAGGGGAAGGGAAGGAGAGAAATATCAATGTATGGTTGCCTCTCATGAGTCCCCAGCTGGGAACTGGCCTGCAACCCAGGTATGTGCCCTGACTGGTAATCGAACCACAATCTGTGGTTCGCAGGCCCGCACTCAATCCACTGAGGATTGAGCAGGGTTGATGTTTAATGTTTTAATGTCTTGTTTGATATATATTTTCCAGTTTCTTTAGTTGTTTCAAGCAGAAGGGTAAATCTAGTTCCTGGTATTACACCTTAGCCAGAAGTGGAAGTCTTAAAATTATAGGGGAGAGGGGCCGGAGCTTTACTCTGGAGTCTCTGAATTGCTATTAGTAACATGTCGGTCTCTACTAACTGTCTTGTACTGAGAAAATCTAGTTCCCTCCACTCCGACCAGTCTTGCCACAAACTACCCTGTGTGAGTTCTGGGAATTGTTCGAATTACAGCTCCCTAGTAGCATTTTTCCTGGTCTCATGAAGTTTCACCCTGTATTGGTGTGGCTTGATATCCAAAAAGACTTAAGAACAAACGTAAACAGATCTTTGGAGCTCTTCCTTTACATGTTCCCTCTTCGTTGGTGTTCTACCCTACCAATTCTGGCTGCCTTGCTTTCCTGCACTTCGATCTCCGCATCCTCAACTCTCTGTGACTTCTGGGCTCCACCTGGGGTCTGCTTCCCTGCTCTGTGTTCTGAAAAGTGCATCCGGGAAGAAAGAAAATGTGATCATAGGGTTCATTGCATTTGTTTCCTCCCTTTCAGAGATCATAGTCCTATCTGTTACCCAATATCTAAAAACAGTTGCTTTATACATTTGTCCAGTTTTGGAGGAGTGCAAATCCAGTAAAAATCTCTCCAACATGGTGAAAACAGAAGTCATCAATCTATATTTTAATGATAAAATGTAAATTGTAATACTGAAAGTAGATTTGTTTTGTTTTCGAAACTAATATGCTCCAACCCTACCAAAATTCTGATCACCTCTTAACAGAAGATTTGGCTCTTGTTTGAGAATCACTCATCTAGTGAAATCCACACATTCAAAGCCTTTGATTCAACATTTATTGAAACATTTCATAAACCTTATTTTGTGGCAGGCACTGTGCCAGATTTGAATATACAGAAATGAATGAGACATCATTGCTGCCTCAAGGATTTTCCTATCAGAGTTATAACCTAATCAGAGTATTATGACCTGATAAGGGTAGTGATTGAGGTACAGGAAACACATTAATGAGGTAAGGCGAGGAGGGGAGACAGGGACACCAGATCCAGCCTAGAGACAGGTGGAAGGTTGACAGAGATTGCTTCCGGAGGTGACATTTAAGCTGAGTCTTCAAAGATGGGAATCAATTCACTCAGCAAAGAAAGGACAGTTAAAGCAAAGACATGAAGGCAGAAGCAGCACAAAGTATGCCTGAGAAGGACTGATCATGGGAGGTCGGAGCAGCAAAAATTCCCAGAGAGGGAGAGGCAGGCGATGGAGCTGGAGAGGCCAGCAGAGGTCAGGACACAGAGGGCCTGTCATGCCACACTGGGGAGCCTGCCATTAGGGCTGAGTCTTTTACATAACTCTGCACTGTGGCTGGCAGGGTGCATGACTGCCTCAACACGCAGTAGGTATTATTAGATGATGATCGTGAAAGGCAAGTCTGAGAAACTGCAGAACTCTGAGCAGCGCCAATGTTTTTTATGTTCTGAGACTCCAGAAGGTTATCTGACTCCTCTGCCCCTTTGCAAATTCAGCTCAGATGTGTGGCCATAGTGGTCAGCCAACCCTGAGGTGCTGCCTCCTTGGCAGCCGACTAACCCTCTAGGCTTGTCTAGATGGCTGGAGACAGTAAGGGGAGAAACAGAAGAGTGGAGAGAAGAGAATGCAAGTAAGACAAAGAGAGAAGACAGAGCTGGGAGACAGGAAATCACACTGAGACAGCAAGATAGGGGCTTGGATTGAAGAAATAGATCACAAAGAATTTGAAGCCAAGAAGATGATTTCTGGGGCGGGGAGTAGAATATGGTCTTTTCCCAGCAGACTCTGCGAATCTTCCCAAGCCCAGGCCACAGTGATTGTCTAGCAGCAGCCTTCCTGCCCAGTGGAAAGACTGCTGGGAATGGTGCAGGATCTCCAGGCCAAACTCATGCTGGGAGTTGGACATATCTAGACAACTGATGGGCCGGCCTCAGTGGAAGTCTGTCTGCCTGAAAGTGCTTCGAGGACCTCTGGCAAAAGAATCCATCCTGAGGAATCCAACCTGATGACTTTAGCCCATAACAAAAACTTAGTCCTCTGCAGGCAAAGTCTAAAATAAAATGCAAGTGAGTAAATCACCAGGGCACAAGAAGTAACTGGTCAGACACTCCTTTAACAAGCATCACTGTGAGGAAGGGGACCAAGACATTCGTCCTTGCTTTGAAACAGACATAAGGCAGCTTTGGCTCCTTGAAGTCTTCAGGTCCTGAGCTACCATGAGAAACGTAATGGAGTAGTTCCCTCTTATTGGTGGGGGATATGTACCAACACCACAGTGGATGCCTGAAACCACAGATAACACTGAACCCTAATTCTCTTCAACTCTGCTGGAAATATGGCAGCAATTTTTCATGTGCAGTTGCAGCTTCTCAGTAATTTTTACATTTTTTCAGTCCAAACCTATTTCTGAGTCTGTGTAACCATCCCTACTTGCAGTAAATGGCTTGGTGTTCTTGCTTCAGGGGAGCCCTTGCTGAAGTCTTATATAGGCTCACTCAGCGCTTTCTGATGCAATCAGCTGCCATTTCAAAACATGTTTTCTGGCCCTGGCTGGTGTGGCTCAGTGGATTGAGTGAGGGCCTGTGAACCACACAATCGTGGTTTGAGTCCCAGTCAGGTCACATGCCTGGGTTGCAGGCCAGTTCCCAGCAGGGGACACACAAGAGGCAACCACACATTGATGTTTCTCTCTCTCTCTCCTTCCCTTCCCCTCTAAAGATAAATAAATAAAATCTAAAAAAAGAAAAAGAATTCACTTAAAAAAAAAACATGTTTTCTGTTCATGTCTTCCATCCGCAGATTTTATGCTTTTTCCACCCTACTAATCACCTATCACGCATTGAGGCGGTGACTTTTGTAGTCTGAGTTGTGACAGCAAAACTAGCACGAATTTCTTTTTCCTTCTTCACAATTTCACAGGTTGAAGATTTGTTTCCCGTAGATCTTAGCAACCTCAGCATACAATGTTCTTCTTTTTTTTTATTAAATTGAGAACTTTTACCTATTCACTTACAGGAAAGAATTACAGCTTCTCTTTGTCCAGCATTACCATTTTTTGCACTTTCAGGCTATAATTAAGTAAAATAAAGTTTACTGCGTACAAGCACTGTGATACAACGACAGTCACTCTGATCACCGAGATAGCTGCTAAGTGACTAAGGGGTGAGGAACATCTACAGTGTAGGTTCCCTGGACAAAGAGGTGATTCACATCCCAGGCAGGACAGGGTGGAATGGTGTGAGATTTCACCACACTATTCAGAACGGTGATTTAAAACTCATAAACTGTCTATTTCTAATGTTTTTCATTTAATATTTTTGGACTGCAGTTGACCAAAGATTACCTGAAACCACGAGAGTGACACTGTGGATGGGGAGGACTTCTGCACACATCAGCTTGCCCCTGAGGTGGTAGGGCTGGAGGGACGGGCTAGTCTGCACAGATTGACTGGGCAGGACCCGGGCAGGAAGTGGTCCGGGCAGGACCAGTGACTTGTTCACCAACACATGTGAGACATGCTCTGGGACTCCCGAAATAACTTGGGGGTAATTTAGAGTGGGGTGAATTCCACATGAGCTCATAAAAGGCAAATACTAGGGAAATATGGATTTTCTGAATTAGCAGTTAACAAGATAATACCTGACTTCTCCTTGGAGACCTTTGTTCTAAGAGAATCTTTTCCCTTGGAATCTTTTCACTTATAGAGAGATTTGTGAACCCTAAATGCCCCTCTTTGCTCAGCTCTAGAGCAGAGGTTCTTCCGAGTCCTGCTCTTCTGCACACTCCCATCTCCTACTTTTCAAGCCTTCTGAACAAACTCCGCCACTAAACACCTGTGTACATGCACAGGTGCCTGTCTGTCTACGCAAGAGGGACGGAGAGACCATGGGCGGGGGTGGGCCAAGCCCCTGTGCCAGGAGAATGCAAAGAAAAATCTAGACAAAAGAAAGATACTAAACATGAAAGCAATTTTATTCTCTACCTTATAATTTTCTGTATTTTACTTAATTACCTATAAAAAGGCAAATTTTTTTCAAAATCAAATATGAGAAGTACAAGTAAACAGAGCTTTTCACAGTCTACACGAGCTTGATGTGCTCTCCCTTATGGTCACTCTGGAGACGGTTGACCTTTATTATGCAATAAACAGGAGTCAGAGAAGGCAGCCTGCCTGGCTGTGACACAGGTGGTTCCACCATGCAGGTAGAATCTGACTAACCTGGATGGCAAGGCACCCACTCATGAACAAGGACCCTGTCTTGAAAGGAGACAAACATTATCATTTTTTCCCACCCAACACCACTAACTCTTGGCTCATCCCAAGAAAGTGACTGACAACTGCAAAGGCTGCTGGGCAACTATTTGAAAGAGGGGTCCTCAGAGAGGCCTCCTCCACCTGTTACTCTTTTCTTTATCTCTTCACATCCATAGGGGTCCCTAAGCCCCAAGAGAAGGGTCAAGTGCAAATCTGGTAAACCAAGAAGCCCTAGCAGTTGTCAACTTAATTAGCCTTCAGGAAAAATATATGGATATATGAGCACACTGTAGTTGCTATAGAGACAGGCACAGGGGCAGCATTCAGAACAAGGCCTCATCACATCACCTGACAAAAATAAGACCCAGGCTTTTTAATAGAATGAATTACTTAAGTTTTATATTTAACAGGGGACAATACCAAGGCTATTACTGGTTTTCAGAGTATTTTAGGAATCTGGGCTGCCTGCTCCTACATATGTTAACAGCCATCACAACATATGCTCTGGTGGCTGGCAGTTAAGTAGAAGCTCGTGTATATCTCTCACCCCTTGAGATGACAGAGGGTCCTTCTCACTTTGGGCTTGTGCTCCTTTAATTGGGTAAGAGAATTTCACCATGTTTCAGAGAAAAGACTGGCCAAGAGCTCTACTGGGCTTTGCACCAGGACCTTTGCATATATTATTGCCAATCCCTACAACAAGCCTATGAAGTAATGATTTTATTTTGCAGGTGGGAAAAATGAGGCTTAAGGAGGTTCAGTGCTTTCCCAAAGTCACACAGCTAATAAGTAGTAGAGTTAAAGTTCAAATCCAGGTGTCCCCCATTTCAAAGCACATTACTTTATGACACCAACCAATCCCTGCACAGAGAGGAATCTGGGATAAGGTGAATCTAAAAAGACTTAACATTTTTATTAATATATAGCATGGTCTTTGTTATAGTGTGTCTCTCCTCTAAAGAGGCCCCAAATGTGGATGGGTTCCAAGAAGAATTCCAGAGGTTCTGACCTCTGCTGACAAGCAGCTCTCTAATTATCCAGTGCAAGGCAAACATTGGTCTCAGACTTACTTCTCCTGGCCATCCACCATGTTTCTGGGGTGCTTCTTCCCGATGTTAATCCAGCAAGCATGAGTAACATGAGAGTCCAAAGTAAACATCATCGATAGAGTGTCTCTACTGCTCTTGCATCATGAAAACTTAAATATATGAAATCAAGCTGGGGATTTAAAATAAAGGGTGTGTTTTGGACAATTTTGTGTTTGCATTATTCACAACTCTCCTAGTCTACATTGGAGATGCTTGCTTGCTTTCTGTTTATTTATTTGTTCATTCATTTATTTATAATTTTCCCAATAAAGGCCTGCATGATATGCTCAATTTGTGCCCACAAGGTAGGTACCAGTCTTTCCTTGTGGTGGAAAATAGTGCTGCTGGTGATGAGAAGGCTGGAATAAGGCAATGACTGAGAGAGGAAAGATGCTGGGGGCCCCAACAGTAAGAATGATGCTAAGCAGGGGCACATATATCCCTCCCTGCTCTCCACTCAGTCTATCAGCTGAAAGTAATGGCAAAAGATGTCTAGGCTCCAAGGGATCTGAGAGAACATACCAAGAGCAAAACTGAAATATGTGGCTTGACAAGAATTCTAACCAAAGCATCACTGTAAATGCACTAGGCACAGAGGTGGAGGGCAGGTAGAAGCCAAACACTGGAGGCTGAGACCCAAGCCAGAGCAGAAGACTTGGAATCAACGAGGAGGGAGTGGTGTCTCAGAGGAGTCTCTGAGCAGTGGGACTCATCCAAGGAGCTCTCTCCAGCTGCCTGCAGCCTCCAGCCTGTGGACATGGACAAATCATTCTGTGCTATTGAAATCATCCCTTGATGTACTCTTGGCACGTAAAGAGCTCAGCAGTCTCTGGGGGCCAGCCAGGAAATCTAATTTCTACTACAGACAATCATACAGAGCTTAAAACCATAGGCTTTCGACTCAGGCCAACTTCACGTTCTGGGTTTGCCACTTATTAGCTATAGTAGCTCAGACCAGTCATTTAAACTCTTACGCTTGAGTTTTCTTGTCTGTAAAATGGGAAGAATATCAACCAGATGCCAAGGATGAGCTCAGGTAGGAAACTGGCCAGTGGGATATGTCAGAGGCCAGAGACAACTTCTACTCCGTTGGCTGGGTGAATGCCACGGCCAGCACAGTGAGCAGAAGCCAGAACCCAGCCTCCCTTCCTCTGTCACCCTAATGCTCCTTGACTGGCCCCACCCTCTGCTGCCCAATCTCTGTCCTCTCCTGTAAAAGAGTCCAGACTTTCAGTGTCCCCTGAGCCTCTCTCGCCATCAACCTCAAGCTCTTTCCATGAAAAGGTCTCTGGGGCAACTCATAGGCTCTGGTCGTCACCTGCCACTTAGCCTTCCTCTGTCCCTGTCTTTACCCTTTGCCCTCTAAATAAGGAAGCCAGTGCTACCAGGCCAAGAACTTCTGCCCAATTTGGGTCCTGGGCAGCCTCTCCCCTCCCTCTTTCTCTGGGCCCCCAGCCAATTCCTCCCTCCCCCAGAGATGCTCCCTGCTCACTTCATTCCTGCCTCATAGTTGGAATGACAGTGGCTCCCAGAATCCCTGGGGCGTGGGGAGGGTGATGGGGGTCTGGGGAAGCAGCCAGCTCAGGAGCAGGTTAATGTTACAGCCCTGGGTAAGTGAGCTGGGTCAGCTGACGTCAGGGTGATGATGGGTGCAGGGGAGGGTCAGGCTGCTGAACTATAAAGATAGGTCAAATCAAATATAATCAACTCGGGACAGAGTCAGCGGGTGAACTAGACAACGTCCCCAAGCCATGGTCCCTACCAGCCACGGCTCAGCCTGGGTCCCTCTGCTCCCGACCCAACTGCCCGAGGCAGGCTTTGGTTTTATGTCAGCAGCCTTCATCTGCCTTCCAAAAATAAGCCCCTGCCGCCATGCCGAGGGGAGAAAAACAAGAAGGGCGGTATTTTTAGGGCCATTAATTCTGACCACGTGCCTGAGAGGCAAGGTGGATGGCCCTGGGACAGAGGCTGTTCATCACTATGTCCCGGGGAGCAGGACGTCTTCAGGGCACGCTGCAGGCTCTCATCTTCCTGGGCGTCCTAGCGGGCATGGTGGTGCCCTCACCTGCGGGCACCCGCGCCAACAGCACGCTGCTGGACTCAAGGGGCTGGGGCACCCTGCTGTCCAGGTCCCGAGCTGGGCTAGCCGGAGAGATTGCCGGGGTGAATTGGGAAAGTGGCTATTTGGTGGGGATCAAGCGGCAGCGGAGGCTCTACTGCAACGTGGGCATCGGCTTTCACCTCCAGGTACCCCCCGACGGCCGGATCAGCGGGACCCACGAGGAGAACCCCTACAGTGAGTGCCAGTTGCAGCCAGTTGGGAAGCTGGGGGCTTGAGCTCACACAGGGTTAAAAGATGAAAGGGCATTGCTCTGAGGTGTGGGGTCCTGTTATAAAGAGGAGAGAAATGCTTTTCTCCACTGGGATGCTCCTAACAGAGCCACCCCTCCCAGACTCACTTCAACCCTGCCTAGGTGCAGTCTCAATACACCGAGGCCCAAGCATCCCAGTGTGCTTTCCCAATCACCCCGTGGAGGCCCTGTGGCACTCATTACTTCAGAATTACAGAGCCATCTGACCATATGGACCACCGGGAACCATCAGCCCGGGAGGCTGTAAGGCAAGGATGGGAGAATGAGTGAGGATACTTGGACCGAATTAGATACAAGCTTATTTTTATTTAGCTTTCCCTTTGCGAAGGAAAGGCAAGCGGTTTGCACGTTTTCCAGCTGAAGCCCACCCTTCTTTGTATTTCAGCCTGCCCGTGTGTCCCCAGGTCTGTGTCCCACAAGGTGGTAGATCGCTGCATAGATAGGTTCTCCCATCCAAGAGGGGATTGGTGGGGGCTGCAGGATCCAAGCAAACCATCAGCCTCTGCTGATATATCTGCAAGATTAGATGGGCTGAGATTTGCTGAAACAGGAGAGTACACATTTTCCACAAAACTAATCAGAATTCATTTTTTTTACCCAACTCAAGTAATTAAGTCAGCGAAAGCCCAGATTCAAAGCTAATCTTAAGTGAACACTTAAGTGTCCACTGTGATGTCAGAACATTCCCTTGCAGAACTGGATTATTGACAGTCTAGGGGCAGGACCTGCTGAGTGCAGCTGCTAAATTTCCCACGGTTCAAGAGATCAGTGATGAGGGAGTTGGAAGGTCTGACTTTCTAGGTGCAGGGGGATGGTTTAGCTGCCTTGCAGGGTCACCATTAAATTGATGGCTCACTCTGATTTACATGAGCCTTAGGTAACGTAGCCCCCATTTCCTTGTCAGGCCTGCTGGAGATTTCCACAGTGGAGCGAGGTGTGGTGAGTCTCTTTGGAGTGAAAAGCGCCCTCTTCGTTGCCATGAACAGTAAAGGAAGATTGTACACAACGGTGAGTTCATCAGGCCAGGGGAGCTCCAGGTTGCACAGGGCCTACAGCTCACACACCTGAAGAAGATAATACAAAATCTTGAGTGTAGGAATGAAAATTTATCTGGAATTGGAAAAGAGGGGACTGTGAAAGGAGCGGGTGCAGATGCAGGGCCTTGGAGCTCCGGCTTCCTAAGCTTTCCAGTACACGGGCCCCAGTACACAGGACCCTGTGTTGGACTGTTTTTCCTATCCTACCTGCCAGGCCTTTGTAATTAATCAGGAACCATAGCTCAGAGGGCTGTTGGGTCTGAGGAAAACCTGCATTCTGGAAGGCAGCTGTCATCAGGCTGTGGTAGGTTTGATTCCCTGGGCTGGAGAGGCCCACAGAAGCAAACCTGTCCTGTGCTGTTCTCCACCACTCACCCTCCAAGAGGCCCAAGAGCAGCAGGAGGAAGAGAAATGGAGGCTCCTTTCCTCCCCTTTGTCAGTGTGTGGAAATATCAGTGCAAGGGTTTGTTTCCTACTACTTGACGCTGGAGGCTGGAGAAGCATCCTCCCTTTAGAACATCCTCCCTCCCACAGATCACCCCTGCAAGGTTTACCTCATGGACCTCATGGACCATGGTTTACCTGAGCACATTGACCAAAACCTCTGCACCCGCTGGCCCCTGCATCCCACAGTCTGGCCGATTCCAAAATACAGCCTGGGAAAGCATCCCTATGGTGCTGAAAAAACTGAGAGTTCTTCTGACAGAAATAAGATGGCTAAAAAGGAAGACCTCTGGGCAATCAGCAAGGAATACCAGAGTTATTTATGGGGAGGGTGTGGAGGGCTGCTCACCTCTCCTCAGAGACAGACCGAGAGTCGGGAAGTGAAACAGAGATCTGGGATTGGTGCTGGCTTCTAGGGAGACTATCCCAACAGAGGAGGTCTGTTAATTACCTGAATGGGATGCCTAGGTGGCCTCTGCCCTTGAACTTGAGCACTAAGGCCTCTCAGTCTGGGCAGATTTACCTGGAGACAGGGCGTGGATAGAATTCAGTGGGTCTCTGAAATGAGACAGTAACGGAGAGTCTGCAGGGCAGGAGGTGTAACACGGGTCTCAGTCTCTACACCAAAAGCACTTCTGCTGTGAACCTTGGGTGCATTACCTGCAGGGCCCTGAGGCAGGTCCACACACAGCCATGACTGACACAAGAGCTGAGAGACCTGGCCTCTCAACTGCGAAGTGAAGATGAAGGTCAACTGTGCCTCCCAGGGGTGTTGGGAGATAAATCTCAGAAAGCAGTCTACAGGGCACCCTACAAATAGTAGGTGCTCAGTATGAGGTAGCTATTCATATAGTCTGAGGAGGGTGAGGCACCCTGCCGTGAGGCTCTGCACCCCTCTTTCCTAGAGATGAGACAGTGGGAGAACGTTTGCATTCAGATCTCCATGGCAACTTGTTAAAAGTATAGATTTTCAGGGACCTCCCTCAGAGATGCTTATCCACAGGGCTACGCCAGGGGCCTGGAAATCAGCTTTCTCGTTTTCATTTTTCAAGTTCCTCAGGTGTTTATGAGGCACGGGTAGGCTTGAAGACCACCAGGCTCTACGGCCTCTGCCCTGCCCAAGGGTTAGCCCAGCCCTGGGAGCTGGAGGGCTAGGGGATGAGACACAGAATGGAATTGTCAGACACCTTCTGCAACTCTCTGCAAAGGTGACAGAGAGGGCAGGAGGCAGCAGCTAGGACCCACCTAGGTTTTAGTGGAGTTGGTGCCCTCTTGTAGAGTGAGTCATCCCTAAGAGCCCCTCTCTCCAGCCTACATGGATGCCTGGGGTCCCTGGCTGGAGAGCCAGCAACTGGGGGTGTTAACTATGGGACCCTATACAGGACTCTTGGCAGGTTAATCTCCTGGACGGAAGCATTTATTACAGCTACCCTTATCCTTGTCATCTTTATTCACAAGCTATCTAGTATTTCTCCTAACCCAGCCAGGAATTTACCTATGAGGCAAGGAAAGGGCACAAATATACAGTGTATTTATCTCCTTTCCACTTTAAGTCTGTGGTCCTGGTAGGAGAAGCTGGAGGAGGCCAGGAACGTGAGATGTAACCATCACAGGCAGGGCTGCAAAGGGGAAGGCACTCAAGTAACCTAGGGAAGGGTTGCTCTTTGAAGTGCAGGCCAACTCCTAAGGGAGGAGACACCTGGGCCCTCATGCCCAGGCAAATGGCATCAAAGGGGACTGAGCAGGACTCCCTAAATGAACAGAGTGTAGGAAGGAGGAGGGCTTTCCTGAGAGAAGACCACTCACTCTTCCCACCCAGCTCCCCCCACACACCCTAGGAGCATTTGGCTCAGGAGCACCTTCTCCAAGTGTGGAGAGTCTCCTCCCTGGAGACCAGGAGCAGGCGGGAGTGAGCTGGACAGGGGAGTGGTGGAGCTGAGCCCTAAGCCTAGGAACCTGATGCTGTGTGTGGCTGGGCACCAGATGATCAACCCCTCCTGGCAACGGCCTTGTGGGGCCCATTGTTATTACAGTCTAAAAAAACAATTGCCAACTGATCCCGGGAGCCAGGAAGACTCCTGCTGGGTGATGATTTCATTCACACTATTTCCCTTTAAGCCCTCAGAGCTGCCTCATACCGCTTTGGCTCAGCTGCCACTGCTGCTAAGCGGGACTTCTGGTGGGGGGAGGGGCGCTGTGCTGGGCAGGGCACAGGGGACAGCCCCTGGTGGGAGAAAGAGTGCCAAGAAAGCCCACCTGCAGAAACCTGGCCTCCCACGTGTCTCACCTCTGGGAAAGAGGGGTGCAGAGCCTCAGGGCAGGTGCCTCGCTCTCCTCAGACAGTATGAATAGCTACCCTGTACTGGACACCTACTGGCTGTGTGCAGACCTGCCTCAGGGCCCGGCAGGTAAGGCAGGTGAGGCTCACAGCAGAAGGCATTTAGCGTACAGACTGGGACCCATGTTCAAATAAGACAGAAATCAGTGAATTCCGATCTGTTTTTTAAAATTAAAAAAAAATCAAGGATCTCCACCTGACAGTGGTTCTTTAGAATCCTTTAGCTGAAAAAAAATTCTTTCAACAAAAGAATGTCCAGCTTAAGAAAATGTCTTGTAAGAGTTTATTTGATCCAAACTGAGGACAATTGCTGGGAAGCAAACTCTTAATGAATTGAGAAAAAGCTCTGGAAAATTGGAACTTTGCAGCTAATTTTATACATTAGAATCAAAGGAGAAGATGTGGGGTTACATGAAATCCACTGGTGCTTGATTGGGAGGGTGGGAGAAAGCAAAGTGAGGAAATCTCTGGACTGGATAAAGGGCGAAACAGAGACACATACCTCTTTTACGTTGGTGGCTCCAAGGTAGTTAACATTCACTGCACATGGAGACGGTCTTCAGGGAAGGAGAGGACAGTGAGGGGCTCTGTGGCCTCCTGCTCTGGTGTGGTGGGTGTGACCCAGGGGGTCTGGACAGGGGGGTTACTCTGACATTCCCAAAGTATGTCAAGTTAGATGCAAAGGACAATAGGCAGGCTCACGTTAGGGGAAGATTGCCCTTTGTCAAGGAAGCCACAGGCCCAGGATGTGACTACCCACCAGACTCACTGTCAGTTAGGAATGTTTGTGTTCAGCCCATCCTGTGTGGTGATTTTCCGTCTCTGAGTTTGTAAGGCTCACCATGCAGACCTCCCCTGAGCTTGCTGGGTTCAGTATGTGGCTCCTTTTTTCATCCACACAATACACGGTGACAAAAAGGTACTAAAAATTCAGTTATGTTTTTAAGTGATTTTAGTTTTACTAATTATAACTGTGTCTACATCTTTATAGCCATAGTAGTATGCCAATGTACATAAAGAGGCCTTTGAGAGTTCCCTGGGGGAAGGGAGGACTAAGCCTTTCCCTCAGTCAGTTCGCAGTTTGCTTCTCTCCTCTGGCAGAGAATAGGATTCCCAAGGGGATGGGGCAAAGGCCGCCTGCAGCACGCGAGCGGCAGTGAAGGGCCTGGAGGGCCCTGCAGACGAGTCTCCCACAGGGCTCTGCCTGCCAGGAGAGCGACCAGGAAGCGAATCGGAATGAGGACCATGTACCTGGTGAAAACATTTCAAACACTTCTAAGTTGTCCATGCAGAGAGGAGGGTTAGCGGATACAGACCTCGTCAGGCCCAGGAGATGCTGTGTCTTCTTTTCCGCAAATGACCAGAAAAGAAGCAGTCAGCATATGCAAGAGAAACCTCAGGACAGGGGTTTTCTTTTTCCTCACTGCCCACTTACGCACACACAACCAGGAGTAATAGGGACAGGTGGCCAAAAGCAGCAGCAGAAGGCAGAACTGTAAAGACAAGAACACACCGCCATCAGTTCCGGGGCTCACTCTGCCTAAAGGTACGAGATGGCTGTCTGGTCCACCCCGGACTTGAAGGGGCAATTCTGCCAGAGGAAACTCCTGCTGAAATGCCCACACATCTACCCCTCTGTAAAGGGCCTTCTCCATAGTGAGAGATAGATGCTTTGGAGTTTGTTTAGACCTATACGGAGTGTAAGACATTACACACTGGGGCTTGAGGCCCGGCAGGCCCAGGAAATGTGATCCGGTGGAATTATTTTCTTTGTTCAAGTAATAATATATGGTGGCTGCTTTTGTTATCACAGCATTTACTTGGCACTAGAGCTTTTCTCACCAGAGCTAAGGAGCCATGAGAACTCAGAGCTCAGGGATATGGTGGGGATGAATTAAGGGGCTGGGTCACCATGCCAGTTTGAGCCTCAGTCTGGGCAGCAGGAAAATCCCACTGACTTGAAGCATCAGCTGCATCTAAGAGAGTCTAGGGAGGTGGTCTTGGTGCCCTGCCACAGGCCGTAGCCACCTGAACCCGGAGAACTCGGCAGAGCGGGGGTGGGAGGGGAGGTGGCAGTGGTGAGGGGATGCTGAAAGGAGCAGGCAAGGGAAAGGAAGAGAGGGCTTCTAAAGTAAACATCATCTATTTCCCCCTTTTCAGTTTCGATCTGTACAGAATTTGGGGGAAGGCCAGGAATATAAGCTAAGCTAGGTAAAAGGGACCAAATAAAAAAAAAAACAAGAAACTTTTTTAAAAGGGAGGAAGATTTCAATAATCAAAATCTGATGAGAGAGAACAAAATGAAATGTATAAACCACCATCATGGGTGCCTACACAAATATGTTTCATGAGACCCAGACAGTAAGGAAAACCTGGATTCTTACATTGGACACATTCTAGAATGGAGGAGTGGGCAAATGCCCTCAGACTTCCTTGCCAGAATGGCTCAATTCCTCCCCATCCCACTCTTCTCCCACCCTCTGCCTCAAGATTTGATTCCCTCTCTGGAGCGTGCAACCCATACAGGAAACCTCTCCCCAAACACCATCCAGATTGGAAATGAATTCTCCTGGAAATCACCAGGCAGTTACTCTCTGGGAACATCTACAGTTAGAACAGGGGAAAGTGCTGGGTAGCGACAGGCCATGACTGGATGAAGAGGAGACTGCCAGGTTCTGACACCATTTCCTCCATTGCCTGGCCCATCTGCTATCCCAAGTTCCTTTCCTTTCTGAATGAGCTACCTATATGACTAGGTAATACGTACTCACAGTCTGGGGGAAAACAAGTGCAAAAGGTGCCATGGAAACGTTCTCATTCTCAATGTTGTCCTAAAAGCACCTACTGCTTCCCCAGAGACAGCCACCATTACCAAATTCTTGGGTGCCACTCCAGGGAGAGCCCAGTCTCCGTGTGTGTGCACACACTGGGGTCATTTTTTTATCACACAAACAGGAGCATCCTATACACACTGCTTGGAACTTTGTTTCTTCATTTAACAATATATCTTTCTGACCATCTCAAGTCAGTGCACAAGGAGGTTTCTCATTTCCTCCTGGCTTATGGTATTTTACGGTGTGGATTTACTGTCACTGAGTTAGCCACTCTCTCCTGATGGACACTTAGGTGTCCATCTTCCGCTTTCAGTCTTCCACTATCATAAAAAAAACTGCAGTAACTTCTGTGCATGCTTGGAGTGTACCAGTAAGACCAATTTCTAGAAGCAGAAGTACTAACCAAAGCCCAAAATCATTTTTTATTCTGATACTGTCAAATTGCCCTTTACAGAATTTATAACAATTTACACATCAGTTGACCTTAAATGAGAATTCCTAGTCTCTACGCCATCACCAGTGAGGGTATGTTATCAAATATCATTCTCTTTGTAATCTGACAGTTCAAAATGTGGCCTCACATTTTTATGTGATTTACATTTCTCTTATTAGGCGTATTTTCTTATGTTTAAATGCTACTTGTATTTCCCTTTCTGTGAATTGTCTGCTCATTAAAATCCATTTTTCAGTGAGTTAATCATTCTGAATACAGTAACAAAATGTCCTCTTTGCAATATATTGCAAAATATATGACAAAATGTAATGCATTGAAAAATTTTATCCAGTTTGTTATTGATATTTTTATTTTATTTAAGTTTTCAAAAAATTTTTCAAGCAGAGTCTATTTTGTTTATTTTTAAAAGTCTTTTAGGATTCTTTTTAGAAATTCAGAATACATTTAAATTGAAAATGAGTAAGCCAGATAAAGGTAATTTAACCCATTAAAGTGGTGAATACAGTATTTTTGTTTTAATGCAGAACATAAATCCATGATATCACTTCTTTTAGGTGTTACAAAATAAATGTCAACAAACTATTTGTAAACAGCTCACCATCTATCATACCTCTTCTCAGATAACATCCTTCTTCAATTTACTCTCTATAGCCACCTGGGAAGTGGGGAAAGCCAGGACTGGGAGACACAAGGAAGAACAAGTTGGTATGAATAGGAAGTGGCAAAACAGCTGTAATGATCTGTCGGTGCCATTGGGCCAAGGGACTCCCAGCTCCTGCCGGAAGCTGGGAGTGGCTTTTAGTTGTGTGTGTGTGTGTCCTGCTTAGAAAGATCTTCTTGACTTTTAAAACAATTTTTTTTGGGGGGGGTTACGTTTCTCTCTTTTACAAATAAATCTTTGCTTCTTTTGAAACTTATTCTGATATAACAAATGAACTCAAACATCTAACTATTATTATTATTGTTATTATTATTATTACAAACACCATGTTTTCACCACTTATCTGAAATACCACTTTTATCTTTAGATCCACTTTTATTTAAATTCAGTTCAGATCCATTTTTATTTTATATTCATGAACATTTGGATTCACTTTTTCTTTTTTCTTTTTAAATATTTTATTTATTTATTTTTAGAGACAGGGGAAGGGAAGGAGAAAGAGAGGGAGAGAAACGTCAATGTGTGGTTGCCTCTCACGCACCCCCTACTAGGGGCCCGGCCTGGCCCACAACCCAGGCTGGGAATTGAACCAGTGACCCTTTGGTTCACAGGCCAGCGCTCAATCCACTGAGCCACACCAGCCAGGGCGATCTGCACCATACTTTTAAAGTGCTGCTTTATTTCTTTTGATATTTAACTTTTATAATCAGTCCCTAGTGTATTTCCTCCTAGCGCTCTTGCTCCAGAGCTTTGCCCATCAATAGTCTTAGATCCTGTGACTGACTCTATGCCCCAGGATAGGTGAAGAAGCCACGGTCCAGAGAGGCCCTGAAGGCAGTGCTGGAGCCAGCCTCCGCCCCTGTTTATCCTGGCACTGGGCCTGCTCCCCAGGCTCCCTGCCTGCTGTCATCCTGGCAATAATTGCACAGCTTAAAAGCTAAGTTGTCCAATAACCCACAGCAAGTTTTTCAGGTATAGTGATGCAGGGTAAGGCAAAGTCTTTTAGGACTTTTAATGTAAAGTATGTCAGGATTCAATTGGAAAAGCATAATTATTGTAATCACAATTATTTTTTATTTTACTATGTGCCAAGGCATTATACCAAGGACTTTTCATGCATTATCTCAATTAATGCTTACTCCAATTCTATGGCATAATTATTCTGGTTGCTCTCACTTACAGATGGGGAAACTGAGGCTTAGGAAGTTAATCTGCACAAGTGCACATAGCTTAGTAAGAAGTGAACTATCAAAGCTATTGTACAAATATGCTCTTTACTTACTTTGACTTGCTTATTTGCCTTGCCGTTGGCATATTCCTCCATTCACTCATTCCACAAACACTTATTGAGTCCCCATAAGGAGAGCTTGTGGAAACTCCTTAGATGGTGTCAAGGAGCCCTGTGATGGTGGCAGGTGAGGGCTTTCACATGTGCCTCAAGCAAGTTAACATAACATGAAAGTGCTTTGTAAACTAGGGGTATGAGAGGGGAAAGGTGAAGGGCAGGAGGGAGTGTACCATGTGTTCCCACAGACCACACCACCCCACTGCTCACTCCCATCCTGCATCAGAACAGCCATCCACCCCCGTGAGGTATCTGTACGTTTCAATGCTGTCCCTTTAATTAAGCCACCATCCATTCAGCATCACGTACTCAACAAGACACAATTCTTGTCTTAAGGAACTTGGAGTCTATCGGGAAAGAAAACCTGTCCATAAGGATCACACACTGTTTTACATGCTGCCTAAGAGGAGAACTCAGAGAGCTGGGGGAGTCTGGGAGCCCTGGTGAGCAAGCTCATCCCCTCCACTCATGCAGGAAGAGGCCCTCCCCCACTGCCCTCTGCCAGCCAGGTCAGAAAGCTGTCCCTTCTCCGAAGTGCAGCTCCTTAGAGAAGGTCAGCCAACACCTCTGGCACAGCCAGGCAGCCTTTGAGTGTTTTTTTTTTTTTAATAGATGGTAGCCCCAGTTAGCAGGAAGGAGTCAAAAATTATACTCCACCTCTTTCTCTCTGTTTTATTCTCTCTTTTTTAAAGATTACATCCCAGGTCTCCTGGTTCCCACCTTGCTTTCTTCCTCCAGATAGAGCTCCTTCTTATCAAAAGCACAGAAATTCTTTCAGCCTCCCTCAGGACAAGGACCAGGCAGGCTTGGGGAGCAAAGGGCTCTCTTCTAGTAACAAAGGAGGGTTTGAGTGGTTTGTTGGAATTGAACTTGTTGATGTATGACAGAAAGGCCAGCACTCATTTTCTCAACAGGCGGTCCACCCACAGTCCTCTGCCAAATTAACCACTTATCACTGACTCCAGACCCCATGGCACCACCATTCACACAGGGAACCAGTTTTTTCCCCTATAAAAATCACTGCTCCTCACCATCTCTGTTCCTGCACTTCCCTGGAGAACTATGAAGGTCTAGGAGACACGGGGAATCTCCTGGGCTTTAAGTCAAAATGCCTCTTTAAGGGATAGCAGAGTTGGGACATGAGGTGGGAAGGGTGCTGAGGAAACCCAAGTGGGAAGAGTGAGTTACCATATTCGACAGAGAGCACCGGAAAGGACCTAGGAAATCATCTGTCTTGACCCCTCCACTAGCCACCTCACAATTTGCAGAAAAGGGAACTGAGGCTAAGAAGGGAGGAGCCTGCTCAGGGTCACACACCTAGTAAGTGGAAAAGCCACTAACTAGAACCCTATGCTCTGTCTCAGTCTTGCTCCACTAAACTACCACTCACGGTGGACTTGGGAAACAGCCCATTGTATCCCCTTCTGGTCCTTCTGTGAGTGGAATAAATTACGGACTAAGTGTTTAGTAGAAAGTGCCCTGAACTGGAAGAGAGGAGACTCGCCCTGCGTGACACAGACACTCCACCTATGGCCCTGGGCCTTAGTTTCCTCCTTGGACAGGAGGGAAAGTGAGAGAGGAACGTGAGGGTTCTGATGTCCCTTCCTGGTCCAGCCTTTCCCGATTTTGTTCACCTAGGATGGCTACATCTCACACGGTGGTCTTTGTCAAGGGGTGGGGAGGGCACCCGGTGGAGGGGTCTGCTGTCCTCATATGTAATTGATCCTCTGCCATTTGTCCACTCTTTCACAGCCCAGCTTCCAAGAGGAATGCAAGTTCAGAGAAACCCTCCTGCCCAACAATTATAACGCCTATGAGTCAGACCTATACCGAGGGACCTACATTGCACTGAGCAAACATGGACGGGTAAAGAGAGGCAGCAAGGTATCCCCAATCATGACTGTCACTCACTTCCTTCCCAGGATATAAGGACCCTGAAAGAAGGCTCAGAGGTTGAAAGTGACATTTTTTTCTATTGGAATTTTGCACAAGTGAACAATTCTCCTTACCCCCCATGACTCCTGAGTCAGGTCTCTCTTGAGCTTGGGGAGACCTGAGTTGGTTCCCTTGGCCACTAGACCCCATGGCATGTAACCCACCCAAGCAGGGGGTTGTAGCCGGCATTCTAGAGTGGCACTGGAGTCCATGCTCTGACCGTACCTGAGGAAAGAAGGTACAGGTGACATTTACAGAATGTGACTTTGTGCACAGGAAAAGGCGAGGTTGGAATGTGTGTGTGTTGATGTACATCCATACATCTTTTTATATATTGTCAGAGCAAAGGTGTTTCAGAACATCAGAACATCTTTCTTCCAAGATCATCACTGCAGGCATCTGCCTGCAAGAATGTCATTCATCAAACCTGCAGGACTGATGTGTATTCCCATTCTGCCTCTTTCCAATCATCTTTCCATTCAGAAGCCCCTGTCTGCACAGGTTCCGTGTGTGGTGGGGAGCAGCAGAGAGGCAGGGTAAGCAGGAGGAAGATTTACCTGCAAACCAGAATGAAAATGAGCAGGAACTCCACTCTTCCTGCCCACGAGGGCTCTGGGGACACTGGGACACGTTATCAGGGCAGATGAGGGAGGAGGGACCGACCCCTTCTTGGAGGAAGGGGGTACAGCAGCTTCTCAGGCAGTTGCAGAAGGCTGCTGAAAGCAGTGGAAGGAACTGGACGTTCTATGGGGAGTCTTTCTGCCTAGAGGATCCAGTGCTGTGTGCCTCCCAAAACAAGAGGGGCCAGGCTACCTGCCCATAGCTTTTCCTCACTGTGAACCGGGTCTTATTTTAACCTCAGATGACAAGGATCCTAATAATGGCAACCTTTTTGGCAAGGGGTGAGGGGCTGCGAAATAGGGCATGAAGGAAGTAGGGAGGCTTTGGACTCCAGATGATAATTCCTCTCCAACTACATCCAGGAAACTTGCCCAAGTTCTCATCTGATACCCACACTTCCTTCTTGGTCATCCTCATCTCACATGCACTGGTGCCTGGTTGCAGGAGAATGGCCTCCATGATGTGCAGGGTTTGCCCCCTCTAACCCCCTACAGGAGAAGAGTGTTAATCCTGTAAAAGCAAGCAGCCAAGATGAAGCAGCTCCTTGCTGTTCAGTGTCTTCTTGCCTCCTGCCCTTTGAGAGTATTTAAAGCAGAGGTTCCCCAAGTGACTATAAATGTTGTCTGCCTGGAGCCTTTGGATTCCTGAGCCATTGGAACGTTCCTAAATCTGAAACCAGAGAGAGCCATGTCAGAGTGCAAATATTTTCAGCATACGTGAACTGCAGAGTTACAAAATGACCTGACACCCTCTCTTACTCTTGGGGCCCCCTGCCTGCAAGACAATCCCTCATCTGCTGCCAATGCCTTCATCTTTGGCATACCTCTCTACGTGCAGATGCGCCCGTCTATACATAGATCTGATCTGAACGACTGTGGGCTGGAGATGGACTTTGGCAACCAAGGGAGAGATGCCATGCCGGCCACCTTTTTTGCCTGTCAAATAACAGGAAGGACATGTGTTGGGTGAGGAGGAAAAGTCCACATCAAGTTGAGCGAAGACTGAAAACACAGTAAGAGCTCAGGAGCAAGAGTGGCCAAGCCCTGGATAGAAATTGGAAGGAGCTGAGGACCTGGATCAAATAGAAGGGAGTGAAAAGTGGTCCATCTTGACTGAAGTAATTGAAATGCAGGTCTGCTTGGAGGCAGGGGACAAAGTCAATTGTTTTTCAGGAGATTGTCCAGAGTAATCTCTCTCTATAAAAGGGTTCATCAGAAATGGATGCTCTCAGAACTCAAGGCGTGTGTCAGCTCCCAGTGGAAGGTGGTGGAAGTGTAGGAAGAAGGCTGGTGGATGGGTGAACAGGGTGATCTGGAAAAAAGGAAAAAGTTATAGGTCCCACAGCCTAGGTTCCTTTCCACCTAGGTCCTTGAGCTAAGTTGGATGCAGAAAAGATCTAGCCTCTGATGACTAGATCTTCTCTGCATCCCTCTAGTGGCTCATGAAAGTGCTCTAATCCTGATAAAGACTTTTCCCAAATGTCTGCTCCCATGTTTTAGAACAGGGGTGAGAAGGATAGGTTATAAAATGCCTGGGATCAGGTAGGCTAGATATTCAGTCACTACATAGTGGGTCCAGCACATTGATTGTCTGTCATGAGCAGCTGGGTGTCCTAACCGGTACTAGGACCATACTATATTAGGTGGTAAGTATTTTGAATATCACCTCTGGAGCAGGGGTGCATGCTTGACTCTTTGCCACCTTTTCCATCCACAGGAATTCTCCCAAGGGCTTTCTCTGTGACCTATAAGTGACTCAGCCTTAAGAAAAATCAGTCCTCATTCACAGAAATGGGTTAAGGGGCAGGAACAGAGCAAGATCAGTGAGGGGCTCCTCAGTCCCTCCTCTGCTGCTGCTTGGTCTGTGCACAGGTGTGTAGAGTCATCGCCTAGCTGATCATCACATCTACTGAGTCCTGAATTCAGTTGTCAGCCCCATTGGATCTAAGGCTGCAAAAGATTTTGCATAGACAGGGAAACAAGACTGTCCTCACTTTCCTGCTGACAATGTATTGAGAATGACTTGGTCCTCCCTCCCCCAAATCCTGAGCTATGACCCTAGTTTAGAGAGTTTTGTAGCTAACCAGTCTCTCTTCTAACCTGAACCTTCCCTGGGAGCTCCATGCAAACTTGGGGAGCACTGAGGTTGCCCTGTTCCTTCCTCAAGAGTAAACGATAAGGACATTAACATACTGAACCCCTTTGAAGACAGAATTCTCAGTTGAGACGAGGTTAGTTCAAAAACCACGGGGAGCCCCAGGCCCATGTAAAATCTGCACCCTTTTCAGGGTGATGGATGGACTTCAGAGGAAACCAGAGAACTCCAGCTGTCTCGTCCCAGCTTGATTACATCTGCTTCATCATTCGCGGCCTTCCGATCCCCCTTCCTTTCCCACTTCCCATATATTATTTAACCTCCTTTGGAAAGCAACACATAATTATGTTATTAATACCCTACCATTATCCCTCACATCCTTCCCCCTCTGCCACCGCCTCCCACAGTATCTCCAGCACACAGCCCAAGGCCCACGTCAGGGCCATTATTCTATGACTTAAGAAAGAGAATGTTTTCTCTATCATCTGACCGAGGCTATAAACCTCTCTCCTTTTTAGACACATAAATTTCTCCTCAGGCTAATAACACAGGCCTGAAATTCTCTCCCGACCCCACCCTGTCCCAGGCAGTTTGAAACTCTCGTGCTTGCCCTGGCTCTGGGCCCCTATCTTGTCCTACACCCCAGCTCCTTCTCCTGAGTATAAGTCCTGAGGAAGAAAGAAGTACAAAAGTCCATGGAGCTGGAGTTCTCTGGCCTCCCAGGCCTGGACATCACTGCCGGGGCCACAGCCACCATGCAACTCTATCTACCACATACACAGTCGCTGGCCTCCAAGACACAGGAATATGCCCTCTGCCCTCTGACCCCTCTGTCCCATTTCATGTGGACATGCACTAGAAAGTTCCTACAGATTTCTATCCCAGTGCTTTCCCCTGAAGGCTCTGAAGAGGTATTCTTTGGCACTTCCCACTCTCATGCTTGCAAAGCAGGTTTCTAATGTTCATCTCCACTCCTCCCAGCAAGGAACCAGCCACTCATTCTGCTACCTCCCAGGAAAAATGCAAGGCTAGGAATGTCTGGGACAAGGCCAGGGAATAGACAGAAATACTGCAGTCTGCGTTTATGTCTGAGTTGGAGTTCCTCCTCCCAGAAGAGGAAGGAGTGATCACACCTAAAACAGACCCAAATCTAGTCCATCACACAGATAGGAAAAAGGAACCATGTTTGTATACCTCATGAACTACTGAAATTCCAGCATTCAGACAGCTGTGTCCCCATGTGGTTTTCCCTTCTGTAAATCACTAAGTACAGCTGTCCTCAAGCTTGGGTCTAGTGAGTAGGAAAGCTCAGAATTTGTGCAGTCACGTTCTTGTAAGATGTGACGCTTCTATTTTGTTAATATGTATGTGCTATGCACAAACCATACCATGTTCCAGCAAAAAGTAAAAAGTCTTTTTATACGTTCCTCTAAACTGTTCAACTCCACCCCTCCTATTAAAACTGACAGCAAATCTCTGGGTTGTCTTTGATTTTTGTCTTGATTATTTTCCACCTCTTAGGGAGGCAGCAAGGGAAAACAGAAAGCATAGATTCATGCTGTTGGTATTAAAGATTCATGGTGCTGTGGATTGTTAAGGCAAGAAGAAATCATGTGGGTCACTTAGTCCAATCACTGTGTTTTATAAAGGGGGCATTTGGCCCAGAAGAGGGAAGGAAGCTACCACAGACCACAGACCACAGACCACAGCGAGGCAGCTGCTCTCTTCCTCTTCTGCCCTGGCCAAAGCCAGATGTCCACACTTCCATGATCAAAACATTCACTCTTTGACTAATTCACCCATCAAGGACTATCCACTGAACACCCTGTCTCTGCTGCACTGGTCTGGGTTTTGGGGATACATGCGTGACCAAGGTAGACAAAGTCCCCGTCCTCTTACAAACGTGCATTACAAAAAAGTCACCCAGGAGTGCGATGCAGAGGCCTCCGGGGCACAGGATTCTAGCCCCAAGACACAGCCCCCGGTTATGCTGACACTGAAAAATCCTGCCCTGCAGGATGACTGGAATTGTAGAACATTCGAGCTAAGAGAGACTCTATAACTTAATTTAATAAAAAACTTTTCCATAGGTTAAAAGAAGAAGATTAGGGAGTTTCAGTTTCTTACCCAGGACCACGCAGGCAGAACCCGAACCCATGGCTGCTGTGTTTACCCTCTCAAGGGGCACATCCCTTCCCCACGCCTCCCAGTCGCCCTCCCACACCCTCTCCCCACATCCCTCTTCTACTTCCGTGTACAGTCTTGGGGGAGATGAAAATGTACCTTCAGCTGAGCAATGTGGGCTCTGAACAAACCTGCGTGCTCTTGGAAGAGCTGCCTGTTCCTATGGCCTCTGCGCCTCACCCCTGTATTTATTCACACAATTAATATTTCTAGGATCCTACTGTATGCTAGAAACCATGTTGGACATCTGGAATATCCCTGTGACAGATTGTGTATGGGTTTATATATTGGCAAAAAAGAGAGAGATCAATTTGTTGTTCCACTTACTTAGGCATTCGTTGGTTGACTCCAATACACCCCCTGACTGGGGTCGAACCTGCAACCTGAGTGTATCAAGATGATGCTCCAACCAACTGAGCTATCCAGCCAGGGAATAAGTCAGCGATTTTTAAGTAAAGCTACCAGTTGTACTGCTATCACCATAAACTAGTTTTAGAGTGTTTTCATTCCTTCAACAAGATCCTTCATGCACCTTTACTCTTTGTCCCCACCTCCCACTTCAACACAGGCAACCATTAATCTTCTTTCTGTTTCCAGAATTTTTCCTTTTCCAGGTATTTCTAATCATACAATATGTGGTTTCTTGTGTTTGTCTTCTTTCACTGAAGGAGCTTTCATTTTTACATTAAAACAATGTGAGATCCTTGCCAAGTTTAAGAAGCAATAGGACCAGACAGGGTTTTAGAAAGATCTGTCTCTGTGAAATGACTAGGAGGAGGTGAGCCCTGTACAGGGAGAACAGTGTGGAGGACACTGGCTTTCTGGGCTGGAGGAGATGATGGCTGGATAGAGCAGTGACAAGCAGGTAGAAGGAGGCTGATCACTTTGTACAACAGTCCTGACCCCAGGGATCTCTTCATGCGCTGAGCCCGATTCTTCTAAAACATAGGAACCAGCCTCCACCATTTTCTGAGGGACATTTCTGGAGATTTCATAGTCTCTGTATGACCATTCTTATCCTTGGTTGGATCAACCAAGAAGTCCTGCTGCTGGGATCTGTCTGTCACCAACGCCCTGAGGCCCCATGCAATGGTCTGACACAAGCCAAGGGTCATTAGAATCTCACTTCACTAGCGCATGCTTGACCAGGATGGCTGCTTCCCTCTGGTTTTAAGAGAAAGAGCCAAAATGCCAAGAAAACAAGCTAATAAAATGTGTCGAACTTCTTTTGTTGTGGAAACAGTATCACGGGGATATTCTGAGGTCTGTCCACACTCAGTCAGACTTCTGTGCCACAGCTTGCACCTGCTCATACAGCAGGCTATGGTCCTTGGGGTGACTGCCCGAGACCCATGAAAGCCTCAACTGACAAGGACATTTATTGAGGAATGAATGCATTTTTAAAAAAATATTTTCAATACAAAAATTTGCACACTTCTAAAATAAAAGAATTTAATGCTCAGTTTTTAAAAATTAGACAGTTAAAATATTCCATTTTTGAGCATTCCTCCTGGAGTTGCCCTGAAAAAGAGAAGAGAGGTCACTGACAGGGTCGTTCGGGAGGCTGCAGAGTCACTCGGCTGACCAGTGGCCGAGTGTATTCTAAGTATCAATGGCTTATCATTGTTCATTTTTATTATGAACACAAGAGCACTCCCATCTGGTTTTGGTGGGACAACCTCTGTCCAACAGGCAAGGCTACTCATGGCCCCCGGGGCCACAGGGGATGCCTCTCCCTCACTCTTGGAGAAGTGCACAGAGTGTTTATTTCAGCTGGCTCAGGCTGCCTTCCCAAGAGACCACGGACTGGTGGCGTAAGCAATATTTACTTCCTCGCAGTTCTGGAAGTCCAAGATCAAGTCCAGCAGAGTCCATTTCTGGTGAGACCTTTCTTCCTGACTTGTAGACAGCCACCTCCTCATTGTGTCCTCAGGTGGCCTTTCCACGTGTGCGGAGACAGAGCTCTCTGGTGTCTCTGCCACTTGTTATAAGGACATCAGTCTTCTAGGATTAAGTTCCTGCTTTTGTGACCTCATTTAATCTTAATGACCTCCTTAAAGACTCTATCTCCAGATGTATGAATTCTGGGAGGACACAAACATTCAGGCTTCAAAGTGCCTCACTGTCACCTGGAGAAGCCTGACCTCAGACCCTGGGTCATTCTAACAACATTCTGGGAGGGGAAACTATTAGTCACCCATTTATCAGACTCCCAAGGGTCTGCTGTAATCACAAGTATCTCTGATTTGGGGGCCTTATTCTTTTGAAAGGTTGAAATAGGTAGTTACCTCTAAGGCAACGGTTCTCAAAGAGGGATGATTTGGACATGGAGGGCACACTTGGCACTATCTGAAGACAGTTTTGATGGTCCCAGCTGGGAGTGGGGAGTGCGTACTACTGGCACCAAAGGAGTAGCAGCCGAGGACACTGCTAAACATCCTACAATGCATAGGCCAGACTCTTACCACAAAGAATAATTCCGTCCCAAATAGCAATAGTGCCAAAGTGAGAAACACTACTCCAAAGCAATGCACCTCTCTTATTTGTCCTGACATTCTTAAATTAATCCAATTGAAAGCCCATTTAGGAAGTAAAGCCGGGGCAGGGGTGCGGGGAAGCCTTTTAATAAAAGCTGGAAGAGAAGCTTCAGATGCCATTGTTTCATCACCTTTATCCCTGGACCTTGATTCCCAGGAAATCCACACAGGAATGTGATCGGGGCAGTGGGTTAGCAAGAACTGCCAGAGCAGCCCTGGCTGGTGCGCTCAGTGGATTGAGCACCGGCCTGCGAACCAAAGGGTCACAGGTTCGATGCCCAGTCAGGGCACATGCCTGGGTTGCAGGCCAGGTCTCCACAAGAGGGGCACACAAGAGACAACCACACATTGATGTTTCTTTCCCTCTCTGTCTCCCTCTGTTCCTCTTTCTCTAAAAATACACTAAATAAAATTAAAAAGTGCCCAGAGCAGATTGGGCAGATGAGTGGTGAGGAACTATAGACCTGGGTGCCAGAGTAGCATGGGGGCAGGTGGCTGGGATCGAAAAGAGAAATGACTCAGCAGGCACCTACTCTTCTTTCTCACCATGGTCTCTCAGCTTCTCACACCTGGATCAGGGCTCTGCCTGCAGCCCCGACTCCACCAGCGCCACCACAGCCAAGCAGGACTTTTCTTAAGCACTTTAGCCATAAATTGTTTTTACCTATAAAGTCTTAATTTCTCCTTTTCTTTTTCAAGGAATACTGTTTATTGTCATTTTTTAAAGATTACAAAATTAAAATATGTTTCCAGGTAAAAAATTTAGAAAACCTAGGAAATTTTAAAAACCATCTCATCATTCATAATCTCACCACCCGAAGACCACTGATGTTAGCATTTTGTTGTATTGCCCTTCAGTCTTTCACATGCAAAACAAACTATGCAGAACAAGCACAGCCTATGAGACATTACTACAAAGCGATTTTATTTTTGACTCTCCTTGCCCCTTTAAGTTGGCTCCATGGAGTCAGTGTCCCTAGAGTAAAACTTAGGCACTCCCAAGACTTTTCCTGGCCACTTTTAGCTAATACAAAGGTGTGTGGTCATTTAAAGTTGCAAAACATAGCCACAATTCAGAAATTATGTCAGGTAACACAAAATAATCTGCACTTCAGTCTTCATTCCAAGGTGAAACTTCTCCCTGGGGCCTGCTGCAGATAAGGAGGTGTGATGTGGTCAGCTTCTCTTTTCCTCTGTCACCTCCTTCCTGCCTTACAAGGTGCTGTTTCTGACCCTCTGAGGTATAGAAGGGAAGCCAGAAAGGACAGTAAGGTGAGCAGCCAGTTTCTCCCCTGAGTGGCTCTGTTTTAAGTTGGCTTTGTCCTCTCTGGGCTCGGTAAATGGCTAAACCTGACTCTCTTGCTCTCACACATGCTCTCTAAACCTCTCTTTCCCTCATCAGGGTCTGCTTTAGATTTTTTCAGAGACCCTCCATCTCTGAGGATCTCTTGCCCCATACCATTCAGGACCCAGTGGTCATCTTTGGTGGGGCAGGGGGTGGGGGCGTGGGGGCGTGGGGTGCCTACTCCTCTCCCAGCTCTTTTGAAAGCCAGCAGGCCACTTGCAGCTTCTTCCTATCACAACCTCTCTGTGTGGCTGTATTAGACAGGGCCTGAGTCGCCCCTCTCATACGTGGCCCACATCGGTTCCTGGGAAATATGCAGACAATTGTACGACCTCCGAGAGTAAATCTGACCCCACAGCAGCAGCAACCTGCCCTTCACTCTTATCGCTGAAGCAGCAATGAATCCTGCTCTCTCCTCCGTTGGAGATTTTCCAGGCAGGAATTACACAGCTGTGCATTATGACCCAACCTTCTGTGAAATTTCACCCAAACCTCTCTCTCAACTTGTTGAGGCACACTAGGCCTCCTCCAAAGTCTTCTAAAACATCTCTCCCTAAGAACTCTCTTCTCAAAATTCTCTCATGTTCTGACCCTCAATATGGATGAATTCTGTCACTTAGGGCTCAGCATATCTCCATTCTTCTCTAGTCAGCTCTGCCCCAGTCTTCCCCAGGGCTAATGGTAGGCACCCCCTCATCGCCAACAGTGCTGGAAAACTAACATATCTCAAAATTTGTATGAATGGATGTTGTGGACCACTCTGCCTGGTTCTAGGAATTGTAACTCAGGTAGAGTTACAAAGTGGCTAAAGATGAGTCAGTGACCTCTGGAATGTGAACCTCAGGAAACAAAGCTTGTCTCTGGCAGCAAATGCTGCCTCAGTTTCCTCTCCCTGCCCCCAAAGCTTGGTTGGAAGTCAAGGACAAGTAAGACCCCTCCCAGTGGGGGGCAACCTAAGCCAGACTCGATCACGTGGGAGGCCATCCTGGAAGGACTGGAGGAGGCTGCAACAGAGAGGGAGCAATGGACTCTCACCTCCCAGGGTTTGACATAGCCCAAGTCCCCATGTCCTCTGGGAGAAGCGCGTCCTGGCTCTAATCCCCTTAAGCCTGAATAGCTGATGGGGAGGGGTGCAGCTCCTGGCCTTGCTAGAGAGTCTGGCGGGGGCGGGGGGCGGGGAATCTGGCATCACCAAGAATTCCTGATAAACCTGAGAAATCTCTGCTAAGAGTGCTTTCATTCATATGTTAAGGGTTCCAGCAGGAAACTCTAAAACTCTTTTCTTGACAGACTCTGACTCAGACTAAGCCCTCAGATTTCTTTGAAATGTTATCTACTGTTTGATCATTGCCGCCCTGTATTCCTGTGTATTACAACCCAATAAAAGCCCTTGGAGGAAGGGGATCAACGCCTTTTTCCCCTGGGAAACTGGCCACCTCTCCTCCCCAAGCAGATCACATCATGTCTCAGTTATGTTTACTCTCATCTGTGGCACACAGGGGGACTTGCAAGGAAAGTTGCCCCCACAGATGTCTATTCACCATTAACCTGCAAAAACAACCAGTAAATGAAAATCAAATAACCCATAACTCTTGATTAAAAACATATTGAATCCATAGACAACAATGTGGGGGGTAGAGGGAGAAAAGTAGCAAAGTTTAGAGGAGAATAATAGAAAATAGCATTAATCATATTTTTAGTTATCTTTACAGATCTAATTGTATGTTTGCCTTCATAGAATATTACATTTTTGAGTTTGTTAATAAAATTATGTTTGGAGAACTAAAGGTATAAATGTTTTATTGAAAAGAATAAAAAATATTCAGCAGATAAAGCCATTTATCCATTTTCTAAATTTTTAAAAAACTTCAAAAGTTAAAACTTCCAAAAAATTGTTATTTTTATTCCACAATTCATATTGTTATTTATTTTTTTTTACTAAGCACATTTTAATTACACCCTGGTTCTTTTGTCCCTCAGGGTCTCTTATACAAGACCTATTATGCAGACCAGCCATCTCCCAGAAAGAAGTCTCAGCAATCCATTTTCAAGCCCTTTGCTACTGCCCCCTTGTGGTTACTTCCTTAATAATAATGGGTTTATCAGTGGGTTTCATCCCTAGTTGTTCAAGAAGGAGCTACTTAAGGCCAACTGTGAGCTGGGATTGTACACTGATTCTACAAATGAAAAGACCACAGTCCTTGCCTAGAAAGAGCTCACAGTCCTGATTGGAGGATAGTCACCTGCCCTGCTGATGCTGCTTTAAATCAGAATACATTACAAGTTGCCCAGAAAAAGGGGACTCACTGGAGTGGATAGGATGGGAAGACTCACGAAGGAAGGGCCACCAGACAGTTCTGCCAGGATGAAAGGCACATGGAGAACAGAAAGGGAGGAAGATGAGAGGAGCCTGAGAGCAGGCCCTGTCAACATACAAAAGTGTAAGTGAAATTGAGTGAGGTGTGGGGGTTGAGTATAGACTTGAGTGGCAGACAGCTGGGAAACCATGTCTTGGATGTACATTTCAGAGCTGCATAGTCTTAGGGTGACTTAGTCAAGCCTCAGTTTTCTCTTCCACAAAAAATGGGGATAGTAATAGTACCTATTTCCTAGAGTCCCTGTGAAGATTAAAAGGGTTAATATACATAAGGTGCTCTGCACAGTACTTGGCCTAAGTAATAATCCAATATAGGTTAGTTGTTAAATGCAAGGAGTGTGGATGGCATGGATGGGTGTGGAGAGGAACGTAAATGGAAGCCAGATCTCAAATGCCAAGCTAAGGAGCTCAAAATGGGCTTGTAGACAGTGGTAAACCACTGCCAGCTTTTGCAAGGGAAGTGGTGTAATGAAATACTATTTTACAAGGAGAATCTGTGAGGAGGATAAAACATTAGAAGCAAGTTAGCTACTAATTCATTTATTTAAAGATATTTATTTAAAACCCATTAGCTTTAAATAACCATGCTAGTGCTTGTGCTTGTGAACTAGAGAGGTAGTGGATTCCTGTCTACTGGGAGCTTTCATTCTAGTGAAGACCAGACAGTCTCTTGTGCCACCCTACAGCAATATTAACACCATTACACATCGTGGGGGCTGGCAAGGAAACACACCCAAGGCTAAAATAGAGACTCACCTCGAGTTAGTGAATCACTTAAGCTCTCTATTCCTCAGTTTCTTCCTCATTTACATGCTTTTATAATGCTGCCCTACCTATCACACAGAAATAGTGCATAGATTCAAGTGAAATGACATGCTGGAGAGAGATGTGTAAAATGTAATCACTATAGAAGTAAGAATGAAATTCTTCTTCCCCTGCTGAGGATGGCTTCCTGGGAAGATCACTGAGGCCCTTGCCCTCAAGTCCCCTGGAAGTTGACTCATCTAGTCCTTCCTTAGCCATTCCACACAGCAAGACAGATATAGTTCCTTTTTCTCTTTCCCTGCTCCCAATTCTTGGAATCATATGGAAAGACAAAAAGGAGGAAAAGGAAAGGAAAGGAAAGGAAAGGAAAGGAAAGGAAAGGAAAGGAAAGGAAAGGAAAGGAAAGGAAAGGAAAGGAAATATTTACGTAAGAGCCAGGCACTGTCAGAACTGTTATGTCCATGGTTTTCCATGAAGCTTTTTGGCAATTTGGGAGGATGTTTTGTTTTGTTTTGTTTTGTTTTGTTTTGTTTTGTTTTGTCACAACAATCAGGGAGGCTACTGGGATTAGTGGCCATTGATTAGAGACATCTGCAACATGTAGGTCAGTCTCCCATCATGATGAACTGTCTTACACTTTATTCAACTTTAAAATGTCAGGTAGAACCATCAAAAATGCAACTAAACTACAAGACAACCATCATTCGGAACCACCTAAAATGTAGCTGAACAGAAGGCCTACATCTAAGGATATAAAGAAGAAGCCACAATGAGTCTGGTAGGAGGGATGGAGATGTGGAATGGGCTGTCCCCACACTCACACATGGTGGTTAAGACCAGGGGGTGTATTTTGTCTGTAGGGGTCCCTCCTGAGGAGCAAGAAGACCCAGCCCTACACAAGGCCCTCTAGCCCAGGGTTCCAATATGGGAATACAAGTCTCCATAATTCCTGGCTGTAAGAAACAGCAGGGATTGAGGCTGAGTAAGACAAAGGGCTTTTGAAGTCCCAGGCATTACTCATAATGGGTCCTCACTATCTCTGAGCTCCAGCACTGGGGCAGCAACTCGAAAGGCACCAGGAACATGCAGTGTCTGGCCTGAAGGTGAGAGCCGGGGGACAGCTTTATGTCAGAGAGAAGTTCTGACAGAGGCCGTTGCTCCCCTTTCCAGCCCTCTACCCACAGAGCTGGCAGACAAGCACCACATCTCAGCCTCCATCACTCTGGCTAACACTGTTCACTCTGTCCTGGTGATTTCCTAAGACGCTGCTCCACCAACTTCTGAGCCTGTCCAAGGTGTTTTCCGTGGGTTTTCCATAACCTATCTTAACTCATGCTTCAGACTTCCCTAAAATTTCTCAAACAAGCAGCATCAGGCCTCAGTGTGCCACAATTACTCTTGCTAAGTGGCCCCAGACCCCGCACTAGCAGCAGTCAGCCTTGGTTCACAGCTTGGCCTCTTCTGGGCACTGCTGAGCCCAGCAAGAGCAGTAGCCATCTGCAAATCGCTTTATAGCTCATGTCAGGTGGCCCTCGGCAGAACACAGTGGGTAGCTGACCTTGGCTGCACCTCCTGGGAGGCCCCAGAGCCAGCAAACCTAGTACACAACTTCAGACCACATCAAAGTACCACCTGCAAACCTCAACAGGTCACCCACTCAAGGGGCAAACTCAGTGAGCACCAGAACCCTGCTGAAGTTAGTCCTGGTCTGAGGGGTGGCCCCTGCACAGCTGATCCTCCATGGTGGTCACAGCCATCCTCACAGGCAACTGACCTAAGAGTAAATCCCTCCCACTGACATGACATCAGCAATCAGGACTCAACTATGAGAAAAGGATATGCACAGCCCACATGTGCGTGTTGTTGGGGGTGGGGTGCACCCAGAGTGCCCAGCTTGGGTGAACAGGGAGGCTGTGCCACTGGACCCTACAGAATACCTACTACATTAGGCCACACTGCCAAGCCTGGCAACACAGCATCTCTACCTATACATAAAAACAAACACAGGGAGGCTGCCAAAATGAGGACACAAATAAACATGTCTCAAATGAAAGAACAGAGCAAAACTACAGAAAAAGAAATAAATATAATGAAGACAAACAATCTGCTAGATGCAGGATTCAAAACACCGGTTATAAATCCTTATAAGGATATATTACCCTCGATGAATTTAGGGAAAGACTAGATGAACTTGGAACTTCAACAGCATAAAAAGGGCATGGAAACCATAAAAAAGAAGCCCTCATAAATGAAGGATACAGTAACTGAAATGCTGAATAATTTAAAGGGAACCAATAGCAGAGCAGATGAAGCCAAAAATCAAAACAGTGATTTGGAATGTAAGGGAGCAAACACCCAATCAGAATAGCAAAAGGAATTTAAAAATGACACTGTAAGTGTAACCCACCCCACCAGTCTGTTGACATTGTTTCTGTAAGTGCTGACTCTGACTACCATGCAGCTTACAGATAAACAGCATGTTTGTATAAAAATCTTAAGGACTAACTTCAAAGCATACAGACTTTGACCTTCAGGCATCCCAGCTCCGGGAGATTTGTTGACCTTCAACTGCAATACCAGGATAACAGGTCGCTTGACCAACTTGGACATACTTATCAGAATGGACTGTGCTGATTTGCACATAGAGAACTTTTCAGCCATCTCCCCCTGATCTTTGGTCTGTTTCACCTCTCCCTCCTTACAAAAACCCCTGCCTGCATCGAGATGTTAAGATGGGCTTTGGGATGAGACCTTTCTCATCTTCTCAGGCTGCTGGCTATTGAATAAACCATTTTTCCTTACACCAGCACCTGCCTCTGGAGTATTAGCTTTTGAATCACCAGACAGCTGAAGCTGAGTTTGGTTTCATAAGGAATCTATGGGATAATTTAAGCATACCACATTTGCATCACAGGGATGTCAGAAGGAAAAAAGACAGGGCAAAAAATTGAAAACCTACTTGAAAAAATAATGACAGAAAACTTCCCCAGCCTAGTGAAGGAAATAGACATACAAATACAGAAAGCACAGAGTCCCTAACAAGATGGATGCAAACAGGTCCACACCAAGACACATCATAATTAAAATGCAAAAGGTTGAAAACAAAGAGATACTCTTAAAAGCAGCAAGAGAAAAGCAGTTAGTTACCCCCAAGAGAGTTCCCATACGACTGTCAGCTGATATTTCAGCAGGAATTTCGAAGGCCGGAAGGGATTGGCAAGAAACATTCCCAGGGATGAAAAGCAAGGACCTACAACCAAGATTACTTTATCTAACAAAACCATCATTTAAAATTGAAGGACAGATAAAGAGCTTCCCAGACAAGAAAAAGGTAAAGAAATTCATCACACCAAACCAGTATTACACAAAATGTTAAATGGTCCTCTTTTAAAAAATATATATATATCTTTTAAAATATTTTTACTTATGTATGTATGTATGTATTTTTAGAGAGGGGGAAGGGAGGGAGACAGAGAGGGAGAGAAACATCAATGTATGGTTGCATTTCATGAGTCCCTTACTGGGACCTGGCCCACAGCCCAGGCATGTGCCCTGACTGAGAATCGAACTATCAACTGGTTCACAGGTCGGCACTCAGTCCACTGAGACACACCAGCCAGGGCTAAACAATCTTCTTGAAGAAGAAGGACAAGGAAAGGAAGGAAAAAGAGGAGGAAGTGGAGAGGAGGAGAAAAAGGAGAAGAGATAAAAATATGAATGACAAAGTGGCAATAGATATGTATTTGTCAATAACTGAATCTAAAAAAAAATAAGGAAGCAGAAAAGAAGCAAACTCATAGATACAGAGAGCATTTTGATGGTTGCCAGATGAGAGGTGGTTTGGGTGTGGGGTGTAAAAGATGAAGAGATTAAGAAGTATAAAATGGTAGTTATAGAATAGTCCCGGAGATATAAAATACTGCATAAATAATATGGTCAACAATATTCTAGTAACTATGTATGGTGTCAGATGGTACAAAATTTATCAGGATGATCACTTAAGAAGTTACATAATGTCTAATCACTGGGGTGTATACCTGAAACTAATATAATATTGTATGTAAACTGCAATTGAAAATAAAAAATGATTTTAAAAGGTGATAATATAATTTTGTGTAAGTGAAACACCTGTTTATAACTCTGAGCCTAGACTCAAACTCTGTTTTACTTATGCAAAATGTCATTCCCATGAGTTTAATCACACTGCATTTTCCCACAGTGGTGTAAGTCTAGGG
Source organism: Sturnira hondurensis (assembly GCF_014824575.4). NCBI lineage: Eukaryota > Metazoa > Chordata > Mammalia > Chiroptera > Phyllostomidae > Sturnira > Sturnira hondurensis. The sequence continues at coordinate 8,042,363 of NW_028088140.1, forward strand.
AAGACTGTGCTTTTGTTGGAGGGGGGATTTTTCAACAGCAGTTTGCCTTTTTGGAAAACCACGTGGTGATCATGCTGCCAGCAGTGCTGGGTCATCATCAGCGCTCTGCCCCGGGAGCCGCCACGTTCAGTGAGCTGTGCTTCTACATTGATCTATCTGTATCTCCATGTAGGCATATAGTTTGCAGTATATTTAAATTATTTTCCTTATATTTATTCTACAGTTAAGACATTATATTGATTTTTCAATGCTGTGTGTAAGTTATATTAACTATGAATTTCACTCTATGATAGTGAAGATGGTGATATAAAATATTTGTTGTTAACTGTACTGTTTTGTATGATAGGGTAAAGAAGTACTCTGTGTGTTCATCTAACTAGACGAAGTACCACCTCAGCTCCCAGAGGCCCCTGGCAAGCCATCAGCACGGTAGAATGAGAGCTGTCCCTATTTAGCCCATGCCTTCCTGGCCTTGAAGCTTCCTTGTAAGGTCTGTCTGAGCAGCAACTCTGTTTGGTCTGAATTTAGCAGGGCCTGGGCACCTAACAAAAAGGACCGGGGAAGATGTCTTAACAGTTGCTCACAAAAATATGTACTCTGTATCCAAAACCACATGGTAACTCATCATGCTCCTCTGCCATGATGGGGATCAGAGGAAGCTCCCAAGTGACAAAGCATTAACAATATTCTCTTAATGGCTCCTCTTGGGGACAGCGCCTAGGGCTTCTGCAGCCAGTGACCTGAGCTGAGGAGCTTGGGCTAAATTTAAGTCCCCTGGGGACTGTCCCCCATCTGAATCCCTCTGTTGATCTGACTGTGACCCCTGGAGTTCCAGTTAGCAAGAAGAGGCTGTATTTATAGAGCACCCTTCTGAGAAGTGCTCCAGGCTCTTTTCGGACATTAGCTCATTGGGCCAGGAGTGGAAGCAGGAGAGGGTGCAGGATGCTGCTGTTTTCCTCTCCCTTTAAGGCAGAGGAATGCCCCCACATCGGAGGCTGGGAGACTCTGGCTCCCTCCGCCTCTGTCCAGTGTCACCTTAACCGAATCACATAAACCTCCACATGGGGGCCGACACTGAAGTCCTGGCCCCTGCAGGCTGGACCCCCGAGCAGCCCAGAAGCCTACATGTCATCTCTGTTTTCCATGGCCAGAGCAACCCAGGTGCAAGCCGGCTGCATCCCTCCGGAGTTCTTCTAAGAACATGGCAGAATCTTGGACTGAATTATTTTTCCTTTCAGTTGTGGTAAATATACACACCATGAACTTTACCATCCCACCCATTTTCAAGTGTGTGGCTCAGTGGCATGTGACACAGTCACAGGGCCTTGCCCCCATCACCACCATCCATCTCAGAGCCCTTCACCACCCTCAGCTAAAACTCACTTCACCTGGACACCCCGTGGTGCCCACGCACTAACGCCAGCTCTCCACTCCTGACACCACCCGTCCCCTGATACCCCCATTCCATTTTCCGTCTCTGTGAAGCTGACTACTGTCAGTACTGCATAGAGTGGAATCACACAGTTTTCCCTTTGTTTCTGTCCTATTTCTCTCAGCATAATGTCATTGAGGTTCTCCATGTGGCAGCATCAGACTGAATTCTTGAGCCTCTCTTTCCCCTTTACAAGCCTTGTCTTCCCCACCAGTTCACCCCTTCCATACGGGATGTGTAGTTCTTCCTAGGTGCCCACATCCCCAGTGGATTGGTTCCAGGATCGCCCCCCCCATGGGTACTTCAGTCCTTTTTATCAAAAAGTGTGATGTTTGCGTGTAACCTGTGCACATCCTCTTGCACACTTTAAAATCATCTCCAGATTACTTATAATACCTAATATAATATAAATGCTGTGTAAATACCCGCTATACTGTATTGTTTAGGGAATAATGACAAGAAAAACAAGTCTGTAGGAGTTCATTACAGGCACAGCCATCACAGGTCTAACTCCACGGTACATGTCAGCACAATGCAATGTTCTCTTTGAGTATTTTCACTCTGTGGTCAGTTGAATCCACAGATGCAGAACCTGCAGATACAGAGGGCCACCTCTGTACATTGGGAGGGGATGTGGATTTAACGTCACCTTAAATTTTATCAAGCTTATTTTTAGATCCTTGGTCCTTTTTTTAATGCATCTTTTCATATTCCTAATGTAGGGTCCCCAGATTTAGCAAACAGTGATACAGGATATCCAGTTAAAATTGAATTTTATATAAATAAAAAATACTGTTCAGTATTATGCCCCCATGCAATATTTGGATCATACTTATACTCAAAGATTATTCATTCTTTATCTGAAATTCGGGTTTAACTGGGCATCTTGCATTGAGCTGGAAGCCCTGTCCTCACACTGCTCCACAGCCCTGGAAAACTTCAACACTTCCCTCCCCATCTCAGTCATTTGTATCTACGTACAATGGCAATCTGTCTAAATAAAAGCAGGAAAAATATGAAATTTATACTTAGAAAAATCTGATTTGAACCTCAGCTCCACACCCAGCTGGTAGAAAAATGTGGTTGTCTCTCTGAGCTTCATTTATCTCATCAGAAATGAGAATGGTAATATCAACTCCACAATGTGGATTTAAGGATCAAATAATATACTATATGTAATTTTTATGCACTTATTTATTTATTTGCTCTAACTACGGAGGTGACAGGTTCTCTTCACTCCTACTTTACCCCCACATATAAGATTTATCTGCCTAAGTGACTGGTGAGAGAATAGATGGGCAGGGGGCCAGCGGGGGCTTTTCTAAAGCCTGGGGAAGCACCACCACTCTAGGCAGCCCTGCCCCTCGTGTATGCATCATCCACAGAGGTCTCAGGAGCACAGGCAAGAAGGATCTCAGAGGAGAGCCCAGCACACAACTGAAATGCTCCTGCCTGCTCTTCGTGCCCAGAATACGGGGGCCTTAGAAGTTTGTCTTGATAGGCAGGCAGGACTCAGAAGTCCCCCTAACTTTTGCTCTGCTCCACTGACCTCACCTCCAGCACTCTGAACCCCCAGCCTGTGCTCCCCTTTGGAGCCCCAACAGCAGGGAAGTGCAGTAGGAATTTCGCCTCATCACCATAGCTTCCTGGAAGCATCTTTAGGGCGGAGCTCTGGACATCTCTGCTGAGCTCTGACCCATGGGAATTAATTTATTCAAAGCAGAAGACGCATAGGAAGGGCAGGACCTCTGGGAGGGGCACTTACCTTCAGAGTGTGGAGACAGCTCTGCTTCAGGAGCGGATTCCTCAGGAAAGGCTGCACGTGAGCACTTCCCAAAAGGAGGAATCCAGGGAGGTTGCCTGTGACTTGAGGCCTTTCATAGGGAGAACTTGTGAGGAGTGGCCTGGTCATTTGACAGCTTGGAGCTTTGCCCAGCCTGCCAGGCAGAGTTTTCTGACCCTGTAGTTGCTGAGCCAAGGAGTATGAGACTCTGAGAGAGTCCAGCTACCAATGCGGAAGCTGGGGTCTGGCGAATGAGGCAGCTCTTTGGGGGTGTAATCTAAAAGGATGCGCTGAAACTCAATAATCAATGTGAATAAAATCTAAATTAATGCAAAATTATCCACAATGGAAGAAGCAAAATTTTATTTAGTTTTTAGAAAAAAATTCTTTTTTTATTAATAATATATGTAAAACTATTTAAAATGAACTAGGAGGATGCACACAAAATTATTGCTGGTGTTGTCTCTGAAAGATTAGACATTGAGGGTATTGATTAAATAAAGTTTTAATTTTTTACTTTATTTTTTATTGTTATTCAAGTACAGCTGTCTTCATTTCCCCCCACCCCCACTCTCCCCCACCCCAGCCAACGCTGACTCCCACCCTCCATCCTACCCCCCTTTGGCTCTGATCTTTGACAACACTTTCCCTTCTTTCCCTCATTATTTTCCTTCTCCCCCGGCCCCTCTGGTTGCTGTCAGTTTGTTCTTTATTTCAATGTTTCTGGTTATATTTTGCTCGCTTGTTTGTGCTGTTGATTAGGTTCCACTTATAGGTGAGATTATATGGTATTTGCCTTTTACTCCCTGGCTAATTTCACTTAGCACAATGCTCTCCTGTTCCATCCATGCTGTTACAAAGGGTAGGAGCTCCTTCTTTCTTTCTGCTGCATAGAATTCCATTGTGTAAATGTACCAGTTTTTTGATCCATTCATTTACTGATGGGCACCTAAGCTGCTTCCAACACTTGGCTATTTTAGATTGTGCTGCTATGAACATTGGGGTGCACAGGTTCTTCTCAATTGGTGTTTCAGGATTCTTAGGATATAATCCCAGCAGTTGAATTACAGGGTCAAAAGGCAATTCCATTTTTAGTTTTCTAAGGAAATCCCATACAGTTTTCCACAGTGGCTACACCGGTCTGCATTCCCACCAACAGTGCACTAGAGTTCCCTTTTCTCCAAATCCTCTCCAACACTTGTTTGTCTATTTGTTTATGTTGGCCATTCTGACTGGTGTGAAGTGGTATCTCATTGTGGTTTTAATTTATTTCTCTGATGGCTAGTGATGCTGAGCATCCTTTCATATGTCTCTGGGCCCTCTGTATGTCTTCCTTGGACAAGTGTCTATTCAGGTCCTTTTTTCATTTTTTTAACTGGGTTGTCTTCCTGGAGTGGAGTCGTGTGAGTTCTTTATATATTTTGGAGATCAAACCCTTGTCCAAGGTGTCGTTGGCAAATATGTTTTCCCATACAGTTGGTTCCCTTTTCATTTTGCTGGTGTTTTCTTTAGCCATGCAGAAGCTTTTTATTTTGATGGTGTTCCATTTGTTTATTCTTTCCTTTATGTCACTTGCTCTAGGGGACACATCAGTGAAAATATTGCTGCATGGAATATCTGAGATTTTCCTGCCTATCTTTTCCTCTAGGACTTTCATCACGTCATGACTTATATGTAAGTCCTTTATCTATCTTGAGATTATTTTTGTGTATGGTATAAATTGGTGGTAGAGTTTCATTGTTTTGCACTTAGCTGTCTGAATCTCCCAACATCATTTGTTGGAGAGACTATTTTTACTTCATTTTATACTTCTGCCCCCTTTGTCAAATATTAATATTAATTGACCATGGAGACTTGGGTTTATTTCTGGGCCCTCTATTCTGCTCCACTGATATATGTGTCTGTTCTATGCCAGTACCAAACTGTTTTGATTACCATGGCCTTGTAGTATAGTTTGATATCAGGTATTGGGGTCCCTCCTACTTTGTTCTTCTTTCTCAAAATTGCTGTGGCTATTTGGGGTTGTTTATGGTTCCATATAAATTTTTTAAATGTTTGTTCTATATCCGTGAAACATGTCATTGTTATTTTAATAGGGATTGCCTTGAATCTATAGATTGCTTTGGGTAGTATGGACATTTTGATGATATTAATTATTCTAATCCATGAGCATGGTACATGGTTCTATTTGTTTGTGTTTCCCTTAATTTTTTTAAATATATTTTATTGATTATACCATTACAGTTGTTCTATTCCCTCCCTTCATTCCCCTCCACCCACACACTCCCTCCCCCACCATTCTCCCCCCCTTAGTTTATAACCACGTGTCTCAAGTTCTTTGGATTCTATATTTCCCCCACTATTCTCGCCCTCCCCCCTATCTATTTTCTACCTACCATCTATGCTATTTTCTGTGCCTTCTCCTCCCTTCTCCCCCTCCTACCCCCCTGTTTCTAACCCTCCATGTGTTCTTCATTTCTATGGTTCCACTCCTGATCTAGCTGTCCTCTTGGTTTGCTTTTGTTTTAGGTGTGGTTGTTAATAACTGTGTGTTTGCTGTCCTTTCACTGTTCATATTTTTCATCTTCTTTTTCTTATATAAGTCCCTTTAGCATTTCATATAATAAGGGCTTGGTGATGATGAACTCCTTGAACTTGACCTTATCTGAGAAGCACTTTATCTGTCCTTCCATTCTAAATGAAAGTTTTGCTGGATAGAGCAATCTTGGCTGTAGGTCTTTGGATTTCATGACTTGGAATACTTCTTTCCAGCCCCTTCTTGCCTGTAAGGTCTCTTTTGAGAAATCTGCTGACAGTCTGATGGGTACTCCTTTGTAGGTGACTGTCCCCTTATCCCTTGCTGCTTCTAGGATTCTCTCCTTCATTTTAGTCTTGGCTAATGTAATTATGATGTGCCTTGGTGTGTTCCTTCTTGGGTCCAACTTCTTTGGGACTCTCTGAGCTTCCTGGATTTCCTGGAAGTCTATTTCCTTTGCCAGACTGGGGAAGTTCTCCTTTATTATTTGTTCAAATACGTTTTCCACTCGTGGCTGTTTCTTTCCCCCTTCTGGTACCCCTATAATCCGGATGTTGGAACGTTTAAAGATGTCCTGGAGGTTCCTAAGCCTCTCCTCATTTTTTTGAATTCTCATTTCTTCATTCCTTTCTGGTGGGATGTTTTGTTCTTCCTTCTGGTCCATTCCATTGATTTGAGTCCCCGTTTCCTTTCCATCACTATTGGTTTCCTGTGCATCTCCCTTCATTTCAATTAGTTTAGCCTTCATATGTTCCTCTAATTTATGACTATGTTCCTCTAATTTGTGACTGTACTCTACCAGTTCTGTGAGCATCCTGATAAATAGTGTCTTGAATTGTGCTTCTAAGAGGCTGGCAATTTCTCGGTTGCTTAGAGTTATTGGCTCTGGGACTTTGAGTTCTTCTTGCGCCATCTTTCGGGTTGTTCATGCCTGTTCCATAGCAGGATCAGAGCCCTAAAGTGTTCACTACAACAGGGCAACTAAGTCGCTGGGTTGTGAAGCTGTATGTGGGTGCAGGGTCAAAGAGGGACTCTGGCATCTCGTCTGCCGCCTGCTGCCCCGGCCCTCACTGGTGCCGAAGGGCAACTAAGTCGCTGGGTTGTGACATTGTATGTGGGGGCGGGGTCAAAGAGGGACTATGGTGTCCTGTCTGCCGCCTGCCGCCTTGGCCCTCACCGGTGCCGCAGTTGCTGCCGTCACCGGGCCCACGTGTTTCGTCCCACTGCACGCGAGTGTGCCACCGCCGTCAGCCCTTGCCCCCTGGGGCCTGCATGGTCTGTCTCACTATGCGCGAATATGCGCCCTCGGTCTGCCCCGCACCCCAACTGGTTCCCGTCTGCCAGTGCGCCTGGGTCGGGGCCCTGTCCTGCCCGACCCTGCTCGCTGCTGGCTCCGCCCCTCTTACCATCCCTGTTGAACGGTTAGATGTAGTCGGACTTCCATATAATTCAATTTTCTGTCCTTTGGTTGTGTCTTTGTTTCTCCAAACCTTTGTTGTATTCAAACTTGGTTGTGGGAGAAGGCACAGTGTTTCCACCTATGCATCCATCTTGGCGGAAGTCGAGATATGCCTCCCTTAATTTTTTTCTTCAGTGTTGTGTAGTTTTCTGAGTCCAGGTCTTTTACTTCCTTGGTTAGGTTTGTTTCTAGGTACTTTATTTTTCTTGTTGTTGTAGTAAATGGGATTTTTCCCCTGACTTCTGTTTCTGATATTTCATTGTTAATATACAAAAATGCCTTTGATTTCTGAATATTGACTTTGTATATGCTATTTTTCCAAATTCACTTATTAGGTTGAGCAGTTTTTTGATGGAGAGAAAAAACAAATTTCTAAATAAAGACAATTATTATTACTGATTTCTGTCCCAGGCTTCAATACAACTCTGTATAGAGCTACTGGTCTCACCTACTCTCCAACCTCCCTTGTCCCCAGAATTCTGTGTGACAGTCAGCCTGCCCATTTCCCCCTAGCTATGGGAACTCTCTGGTCAGTAACAGCCCCTCCAGAGTCTTCCCACTCTGAAAGCTAGTGCCTCATCGTGCAGACACAGCCCGGAGTCAGGCACATCCCTTGCTGTGGGAGACTTTTCCTGAGGAGAAACCCTATTGAACTCTTCTCCCCAGGAAGCCCTCTGTGATCACCGCCATGCCCCACATACTCTTCAGGTCTTCTAGGACCATCCTCTGCACCTGTGCAGAGACTCGGTTGTGTAGTACGAACAGAGGAGCAAGACAGACGACAAGCACTGAGAGGAGGTTACAAAACCCACTCCAGAGTCAGCTCCTTTGTCACCATTGCCAGGCCACCCAACAGCTCAGTTCTCTGCTGCCCTTATGAGGACTTGGGCCTAGACTCCAGACCCTAAGCAGCTTAGCTTCTAGAACTAGTATTCTCCCCTTCCTCCCTTCCCTCCTTCCTTCCTTGCTTCCTTCCTTCCTTTTTCTTTCTTTCCTTATCTCTTTTCCTTTCTTTTTCCTCTCCTTCTCTTTCTCTTTCTTTTTCTCTTGTTTCAAGAATAGTCTCTTAGCTCCTCCTATGTAGCAAGCACTATGCCACAAACCAGGAATACAATATGGCACACAGTCAGTATCCCTCTTCAAGGAGCACCTGCCTAGTGAGGGAGACGAGAGACATGAATCTTTAAGTCACATACTTGATGATATAATCACAAAGCCACTGTGTGGGAGCACACAATAGGGTCATCTGACTAGCCAGAAAGGTCGCACCATCCTCCCTGAGGAGGGGACGTTGGCTGCTGGTGTAGGGGGAAGAGGAGAGCATTCCAGGCAGGGGGGTGATGGATTCTATTTCCAAAGATGTACACAGTGATAGCTCCCCTCGCACACGATCTCCATACTGTGAATTGACACTCTTCCCATTCAGAGACGAGGTCCTCTATCCCTCTACCTGACATGGCACAGCACGACCCCCAAGGCTGCATCACAAACAGCACTACAGCTTCCACTTGGCTCTCCTGGGACACTCGCTCTTGGAACGCAGCAACAGTGCTGTAAGCAAGTCCGGGTTACATGGAAAGACCATGGTAGGTGCTCTGGCTGACATCTAGGATCAACCACCAGGAATGTGAGTGAAGAAACCTTTGGGATATCTCCAGCCCCAGCCCTTTTCTGACTTTATCCACACCAGAGACCCAAACAAGAACCAATTCACGGAGCCCAGCCAACCCCAGGACTGTGAGATGTAGTAATAAAATGATTCTGTCTTTGGGCTATTAAGCTTTGGTGTGATTTGTTTGCAGCAATAGTTACTGGAACAACTGAGAACAGCAAGTACAAAGTTCTTGTGGCAGGAGAGTGGCTGTAGGGGGAATAACACAGAGAGATGTCTTCATTTTGGCCTTTTTAGATGTGAGGAGTCAGTCCTTTCAAGTCCTATGCACAGCTCAATCTCTCTACCTTTCTCCACATCCTTCTTCCAAACTTGGCCTCTCTTGTATTATCCTCTTCTTGTTGATTTATCATTTGTGCCACTTACTTAGCTGCCAAAGCCAGTCATCTGTGTCTCCTCTCTTTCTTACCTGAATAATAAAAGCCACTGTGCACAAAGCACCCACTGTGTGTCAGGTACCACCTCACTTAAATTCTCATAGCATGTATCTAAGGCACACTGACCACTCCTCCACTGACAGAGGAGGGTCCTGAGGGACAGAGATGTAGAAGAACTTGTCTAAGGCCACATAAGGCAGGGGTAGAACCAGGATACAAATCCAGGAATGTCTGACTCTAAGCTGTGACTCTTACTTACTGTGCACGATCGCTTCATCAAACATGTAGATTCACAGTGCCACTGGTGGGCCTCATCATGGGTGCTCAGGCTGGTAGAAATCATTGTCTAGCTTGTCTCTCAGCCTTCTCCAAGGTCTCAATGTAATTCATCTTCATGTTGCCACCAGGATGATATTTCTTTGGCTCATATCTCCTGTAGAACAAGCTGTAAACTCCCTGACAAAGTTAAACTCCCTTTGCAAGCCCTTCACAGTCTAATCTTTGTATGCTTTCAATGCCCACGTCCAGCATCACACAAAACTCACTGTTCCCCAACATCCTGCTCCTTCTGAGTCTGCCTCTCGCTGCTCCTCCTTCTGGAATGTGCTTTCCCACCCAATGCCATCTTCACAACCCAGTTCAAACACCACCCCCAGTGGAAGCTAGTCTAGCTGCCTTCATTCTCTGCACACATTTCTTACATGACACATATCCGTCTGAGTCCTTGCTGGCTCCTCCCACTTACTGGTTGCTCCTTGAGGGCAGAGGTTGATGCTAGCCATCCTTGCCTCACAACCCCAAACTCACCTGTTGTTGCATGACAGGTACTCACTAAAAGATTTATATTGAAAAAAATAAATAAGTGCATGAATATACTTGGAAGTATATGGGATGGGCTAAAAAAGTAGTTAGAAAGAATGTAGCATCGATGAATACATAGAGTGAACCCATTTTATTTGTTGAGAGTAAAATGATAAATGAATGAGGTGCATGAATGGCATATGTTACTAACTAAGCTCTGGGTTCTGAATTATGGGAAGGTGGGCCACCAGGTTTTCCAGTCCAGACAGCAAATGGGCCAGCACTTCAGGTGCCCTTTGGCCTCCTGCCAGGATGGCACTTGGGAGGGAGGCTGTACTCACATCCTGCCCTCCTCTTACAGTGCTGATGAGTAATTGGAATGGAAGCTGACAGGGAAAGCCCTACAACAGCTGATAAAATGCTAGTAAATGGTCATAGGTGGCTGGCTGGACCACAAGATAAGCATCAAGCCAAACATGCAATTCCTGTCACCTTTGGTCCTGTGCTGAAGTTTATCGTAAGCGTTTGTCTTTCAGTCAGCAGTTCTAGGAATCAGGCGGGACACTGAATGCTTGGGCTGGAAGGAACCTACATGGGCCCTCAAGAACGAGCTACTCAAAGCACTGGCTCACTTTTTAGATGCCTCAGGGCACTACCCTTCACTGCCTTGGGTTGTGTGTTCTGGGAGTTTCTTGGGTGAGGGAGTGCACCCACCATCTTTTCCATTCAGCTCCACCCCCACAAGGTCTTTGTGACTCTGTGCTACCCTGTGCTCATCCCCCTATGGTGCTGCTGGGGCACACAGAGAAGGGCAATGCACAGTCTCTGCCCCAAAGAGAGGCAGAAGAGTGTAGGAGCTGAGGCACAGCCTCCAGAGACAGATCACCCCAGCCAAATTCAGGCTTTACTTCTTAGCTACATGATATCATTTGTGATAGAAACCACAACTTTTAAGAAACAAGGACCTTATTTAACTACTTCTTTAATTTTATAGAGTAAGAAAGTACATTTGGGGCCATTTACAAACAATTGATGAGTAACACTCCTAGACACTTTCAGTTTGGGTGCTGCCCTGTTCAAATTGATTTTTCCTCAGATTAACTGTTTAAAAAATAGCAAAGATGAAATGCTTGGGGACAATGGCTGAATAGCTTTCATCTAGCCATGTGTTCAACCAACACGTGGAATGAATCAACAGTGAGGCCACATTTGGTATTTTGGTTGATTCTTTCTCTGGAAACAAGCACTGAGGATATGTATTAATCTATTCACTTTTTCATCAATCCTAAAACATGTGTTGGGTCTTCACACAGGTCCAGGTCTGAGCTGGGCACAGGGAAGGGAAATATAAAGCTGAACCTGAACCCTCAGTGGGGTCTATAGTACCTGTAGGAAAACAAGCCTGTGACATGAAAAGCTGATCCTCCCATGAGCACTGTGTCACACAGGAAGGCAAGGCCCAGCACAGTGCAGGTCCAGCCACTGAGTGAACAGAACAGGAGAAATAGATTGGGGTGGGGCTGAGTGCTCAGAGAAGGCTTCATGGCACAAGTGAGTCTTGAACTCAACCCCAAAGAGAAGCAGAACTGGTATGCCGAGGAGAGCAGAGGACCCAAGGAGTCCTTCTGGGGTGTGGGCAACAGTACAAGGACAGAGTGGAGTCAGAGTCCTGACTGGCATTTCTTCGAGAGGTGTCTGCCCTTGGACAAGTTAATTAACCCCTCTCAGCCTTGGTTTTTCACCTATACAAATTATAATAAGGCCTGTTTCCTACAGTTGTTGGGAGGGTTAAATGAGATAATATGGGGAAAGCAGTATGCCTGGGACATAGTAAGCACTTCATACACTTTAGCTGCTACTCTTTCAATACTGTGGAGGTAGAAATGCCTGCAAGGGTATGGAAGGTGGACACATGCTATCCTCACTGGCACAGTGTTGACAATATCAGAGCAGAAAAGCTACCCCTAGCACTGAGGTATGGCTGATTCTGTTCAAGAAAATCTCTGACAGGAGCCCAAGAGAGCTCACTTTCCCAGTAAGCTGACTTGGTAGAATAGCTTTATGAGAAGTAGGCGTTCAGTAGATATTGTTGGGTGACTAGATGATCGGTTGGACTAGAGACTTATTCCTGATGGTTCCTTGTTTGCCTGTCTGACCTGTGTGAATTATTGAATCTTTCTTAAACTGATGGTGCTTTTCTGCTCGGGCCACTTTTCAGAGTCCTGAGAAGCATATTCATGTGTACATCTTCTGTGTGGAAAAGAACTTATGTAGCTAGGTGCCCCAAGTTTAAATAAGGATTTCTACTATATCCCTTCAGAGGTCCCTTACAAATAAGAAAGAATAACTATAATGCAGAAACTATCACTCAGCTATCCATTGGTCAAAACACTGAAATTTGAATGTCATTGCTGTGTGAGACCACCAAGATCCTCTCTCTGAGTCTGTGGTTGCCAACCCTGACTATACACGAGAACCACCTGTGGGGCTTTTTCAGAATGTGGATGCCTGGGTTCCTCCTGAATCACTTCTGGATTCTAAGTCCAAACTCATTTTTGAGTTTCATCTGGGGTATAGCCACTGTCTAACTTCCAGGTGATGTGATGTACAGCCTGGGCAAAGAATAAAGAATCCCAGCTGCCTCCCTCATTTGGCAGATAACAAAACTGGGGCCCAGAGAGGATAAATTATTTGAACTCACTTCTAACTATGTGGGGACCATACCGCTTTTCAGACCTCATAAGAACTACATCTGGTTCCCATATGTGAGCCTCTGAGGCAGTTGTTGGCACTGCCTCCAATATTCCCTATAATTATATCAAAATGAGCTTAAACTTCCTCTTTACTCAGAGGAGTGCTGGCTCTGTCCCACCCTTTCACTGCTTTACCCTCTGGGCAGGCTCAAGCTAAATACTATCCTTAATTTCTTTAAGTCCTCTGCAAGTGGAGGGGAGGAAAGAATTAGCACCAGTCATAATTTTGCAAATATGAACAAATTGGAAGAGGCCAACATTTCCCATCTTAACTGATGCATCCAATTCCGTCCCGAGTGATGTAGGTTGCAGCCAACTGGTCTACCTTAGATTAGGTCAACATTTGAGCCTTTCTTAGGAATTAATTTAGATTGTTACCTGATTTTTGTGTTTGATTGTCCTCCTTAAGATAACTTGGATGATCAAATCTCTTAGAAAATGGTCAAACTGATGGTTTATGCCAAGGTGACAATTTAATGAACAATCAGAATCAAACTAAACATCCCATGTTAACTAAAAACTAACAACATGACTCTCCATTTCACTCAATCCTCACTAAATTGCATAAACTAGTGCTCTTGGTTGGTCTCACGTATGTAGCCCTTGTCATACTTGTTTTTGTGGAAAACTTCTTCACATTAGCAGATGTGTGCTCCAAAGAGTATCTACTAAGCTTTTCTTCAAGTTCTCCCAAAGTTTCATAAACATGATGTCTGAAGTCTCCACTTTTCCACATGATCCATATCTGCCTCTCTTTATTAGTAAAGAATGGGGAATTCCTAACTAATCACACTCCACACTGTGACATTCAAGGCTACTGGATATTGCCTCTCTTTCCTTCTTTCCTTATGATTCAGGCCTTTCCTGACTTTCAAAGATTCTTGGAATATGAACCACACACGGGGGTACACTGCTGACAAATAGGGGTGGGAAGAGAAGGAGAGAGCTGGGGTCAGGGGAGGGGAGGGTGGCCAGCAAGACCCCCTGGACTTGGCGCCTTTGTGTGGTTTTGTTTCCCAGAGGCGTTGCATTTGTGCCTAGACAAAAGATTTTCTGAGAAATGATCATCATTGCTGTCCTCCTTCCTGGACCAACTTTGGCAGATGCTATCCGGAAACAAGTCTTTTCTATTCTTTACGGGAATCATGTCCTTGTTGTTTTTTCTGGAATTAGCATAATTTTATGCCTTGCCCCTCTTATCATAAAGAAAGACGAGTCTACTCATTGGGCTGCATCCATTTCTGTAGTCCACTCATCCAGTAAGCATTCATTAAGTGCTTTCTGACCAATGTTAGTCATAGGGAAGAGATACGGTTGATACAGAATTAGAATTATTAGAAATATGCCCTGTCTTCTAATTGCAATGGGTCTCATCAAATGAGAAGAGGACCACACAAATGAGAAGAGATGAGAGGACCATTTCCAGAAGATGACTTTAATGCAGATCAATGTCACCCTATATAGTAGCTTTCTCCAAAAAAACTGTATCCAAAGTAATGTTTGTTCAAAAAATTGTATTATAGGGCCCTGGCTGGCGTAGCTCAGTGGATTGAGCGCGGGCCTGCGAACCAGACGATCGCGGTTCGATTCCCAGTCAGGGCACATGCCTGGGTTGCAAACTGGTTCCTTGCAGGCTAACTCCCAGCAGGGGATGCACAAAAGGCAACCATACATTGATGTTTCTCTCCCTCTCTCCTTCCCCTCTAAAAATAAATAAATAAATAAAATCTTAAAAAAAAAGATTCTCACTCACCATAAAAAAAAATTGTATTATAAGTTATACTGAGTAAATTTTCTATTGTAAAGTTCATAAGGAAGGACACTCAACCAATCATCGAGAACAGTTGTATCAACTCCTGAAGGTCCTTCCTGGCTTTAAAGTGATGACTCTTTGAGATCAGCCCAGATCTTGCCCTATGTTTAAAAAGATCAAAAAAGAAGCCTACTAAGAAAAAGACAGGGATATGATATTGTCAAAGTCTGCAAAATGGTTTGGTTAAGTGTAACTAGGGTAAATATGGAATTTCTTTACAAATCTCAAAATACTAAAATGTAAGCTCCCATGTCAAAATTTACAAATGTTCTGAAAATTTTTAAAATAAATAAGTGCTCTCAATTTTTACACAGATGATAAAGTTTTAGAGCTCATTATTACAAAATGTTAATATGGATTGATAATATGGTTAGGGTTGGGAAAGAAACTTAGATAAGCTAATGGATGAATTACAACTGATCACTGGGCATGATCAGAGCTCCTTTGAGGCCAACAGCCAAAAGAAAGATATGTCCTGACCTAGGGGTCCATCTACTCCTTTCTGTGACACTAATCAGCAGCAAAAACTCAGACAAGTCATTTCCCCTCTCCGGGTCTCGCCTGAAAAGGAGAGTTTGGACTGCATGATCTTCAAGTCCCTTCATTCACCACCATTCTGAGAAACCATCTTTTGGAGTGCTGGAAGAAACAGGACACAGGGCTAAAGGCCCATGGGTCCACAGGGTAATTCTGGTGTTCTGAGAAGAAACCTGGGATGATTCTTAATGAATTCATTTTCTGTTTTTGGACTTCTGTATGCTTGCTCATATAACTTTTACATACACAGTATCCCAGCCTTATCAGAGGGGGACCCGTTCCAAGACCCTCAGTGGAAGCCTGAAACTGTGCATAGTACTGAACCCTATATGTCCTATGTTTTTTCTATACATACCGATGAAAAATTTAATTTATAAACTAAGCACCCTAAGAGATTAACAACTAATGGAATAATAGAAATATTAAAATGACATGCTGTAATAAAATGATATAAATGTGGTCTCTCAGAATATCTGATTGTCCTGTACTCAATTCCTGTGGTGACATGAGACGATGGCACCTGCGAGACGAGACGCAGCAGGTGAGTGAGGGAGGCCCTGTGACACAGCGTTACTTATAAGGGCTACTTGAACACAGGCACTGTGATTCCACGACAGGTGTCTGATCGCTAGGCAGCCACTAAGCGACTGGCAGGCAGGGAGTGTCTTCAGTGTGGGGATGCCGGACAAAGAGATGATGCACGTCCTAGGCAAGACAGAGTGGGACGGTGTGAGCTTCCGTCATGTTACTCAGAACAGCCCACAATTTAAATTTATAGATTATTTATTTCTGGACTTGTCCATTTAATATTTCAGACCACAATTGACCACGGGTACCTGAAATTGTGGGAAACAAAACTGGGGATAAGGAGAGAGTACTGTATAAGCACCGGGAGTTACAATTGTGGGAGGTTATGGAGAAGTTAGAGGGGCCAGGGTTAATGAGGGAGCTTCTCGGAGCTGAGTCTTCCCTGGGCTCTGGAGGGTGAGCCAGGTGATGAAAATGGGGACCAACAACATGTGCCCAGCAGTCATTAAGAGCACTTGCTGGAGTCAATGAGCACCGGCATTTCCCAAGAACAGTCAGCACGCACAGCAACTCATATGGTGTGGTTTGGGGGATCAGAAATGACTCTGGGCTCCCCTTCTCCAGCCAAAAACATCCCTCCTGCCTACCTGCCCGAAAACTTCCCTACCCATGGAGTTTCTTTTATGAGATCATGAGTTTTATTTTTTGTTTGAGAAAATCTCAATCAATGTGAAACAACGCCACTTTCCCTGATAAATTTTTTTTTTTTTTGGTTTTGGAAAATATATGTGAATTGGGTCAACATAGAACAGACTTCTTGTTGTTATCTTTAAATTAATTCAAAACAGTTTTTAAATTCCTTAGTTTTAGTGTCAAATACAGTAAATATAAATAGATATATAACCAATATAAATAAAAGTTCTTTGGGCTTCTTGATAATTTTTAAGAGTATAAACAAGTCCTGAGACCAAACAGTTGAAAAACTATTGTATATTTTTCATTTTTTAAAACTTTATTCTTATTGTTTAGACTAACACAATTAGCCTCATTTCTCCACCCTTGGCCTGCCTCCCTGCCATGCTCCCCACATCCCTTCCCTCGGACCATCACCACATTGTTGTTTGTGTCCCTGGGTCAGGCATGTATGTTCTTTGGCTAATCCCTTTATCTTCTTTCATCCAGTTCCCCACACCCCCCACCCTGACTGACAGCTGCTACAGAACCACAGTTTACATTAATCACCACCCACCCACTGAGGCTGGGATGGGGTCAGCATCCCTTGAAGCTCTGGAGCTATCTGAACAAATTAGGATTCTGTTAGAAAGGAGTAAAAAGGAAATAATTACTGGACAGATAATCAACAGTGTCTACTGTACTACACAATATTTTTAAACTGAACTGAGAAGGGAGATGACTTGCCCATAATCACACACAAGTTTGAATGGAGTTGGAACTTAAAACCAGGGCTCCTGAAGACTAGCCAGAATTAGTCAGACCTTTGACTAATGATTTCTGCTAAGCCTCATTGCTTTCTTGCAAAAGGGTTGAAAGAGGTTCAGAAATCCTGGTGAGAGCGGAGTAAGTTGGGAATGTTCATAAAATGCTGGTCAGGGTCTAAATGGTACAGCCCTTCCAGAAAGCCATTTGGCAATATGCACCAGGAGCTTTGAAAATATCTGTACCCTTTATCCTAGTAATTCCACTTCTAGGAATCTACTCAAAGGAAATAATCAAAAACGTGAATAGAATCTATGTGCAAGAATACTTGTCAAAATGTTTTCTTTAATAATGGAAACAACCTGAATGTCCAGCAACATGGGAGTAGTTAGGTAAATTCTAATAAAGCTGCTGGCTGTTTGTAATGGTTTCCTCTTGAGGTGAGACTATCAGGAATCAATGTTTTACAACAAGCATGTGTTACTTTAGTGATCAGAAATATAATAAAAATAAAAATAATTACTTTGAAAAACTTTAATGGCAAGGAAAAATACAATAGGTTTTGAGTTTAAAAGCATGGTGCAATACCAAATATATAATATAATATCATATATATATGCATGGGAAAATTTCAGTGAGGAAGCATTCCAAAATATTAACATTTGTCATTATCTCTGGGATCTGAGATACAGATGATTTTGCTCTCTATGTTTTCCTGAATTTTCTGAGACTCTAGAATGAACATTTTTATTTTTTGTAATCATGGGAGAAACTAAGGTAGCAGACTCTGGCACAACTCAGAGTATAGTGGTTTCAACATCAATGCAGTCAAAAATCTGCATAAAACTTAAATCGGCCCTCCGCAAATGTGTATTTGCAACCACCAGCTGACCTTTGAACAATACCTGTTTGAACTGTGTGTGTCAGTTGGAAAAAACCTGTGTCTGAGTGGACCCATGTGATTCAAACTTTTGTTGCTCAAGAGTCAACTATAGATTGGTGCAGAAAGGGCAGAAAATGTAGCAATGACAAACATCACTGCTTATCAGCCAAGGGAGATGGAGGGTCAACCTGTGTTCCATCTAATGGCACACACTGTTGGTTGCCTTGCTAATGGCATCCAGTTTTGCTTGGGCCAGCAGTGTGTACAGTTACAGGCAAAATACTCACTTGCTTAGCCTCTCTGTAGCCAGAGGTGGCAATGTAACATACTCCCAGACAATGAGACATGAGAACAACAATTCTACGATGGCTGCCCTGGCCACTGGTTCAGTTGGCTGGAGAGTCATCTTACGTACCAAAAAGTTGTGAGTTCGACTCTTGGCCAGGGCTCCTATAGGAGGCAACCAGTTAATGTTCCTCTCTCTTCCTCAAATTAATAAACATATCCTCGATGAGCATTACAAATTTTTTTAATGTATCCCATGGCTAAAGTTAGAGTAGCCATCTTTCGACCATGGGGAGAAGGCCAAAGAATCACAGTAATGTCAGCCCTGATTATTATGTCACAATAATGTTGAGCCTCTGAAGCATCAAGAGCAAACACCTAGATATAATTTCTTATTGTGTGAGAAAAACACCGATCTCTGTGCTTGAGCCATTGTTACTAGGTTTTCTGTTCATCGCAGTCAAATGCATTCCCAATACATCACCGTGCAGGAAAGTCAAGAGGGCTGGGGAGACTGTGAATGCGAAAATGTCTTGAAAATTTAAAATACTATCGCATCCCAGAGATGATGTCAACCATGAAAAACATTTAGTGAAAAATAGAAAAAGAAATGTTCAAAACAGTTTTTGGGTAGTTCATGGGTAAAACATCTGAGTGATTGGGTGGATTCACCCCACTTTTTAGTGGGCTGTTTTGTATAGACATGCATATTCTGTGTGTACTCCTCTGGGTAGAAACTAAATATCTTGCTAACTATGACTATAGACAAGACATTTTTGGGAGGCCATCAGTTTCTCCACCTGAAAAATGTTGTATATAACCACCAATGTTCTATTAGTCCTCAGGTATTTGGTTTTAGTTGTGGATTCCAACCCTGCACAGGCAGCCTAGGGCCCAGAGGGGCGAGGGAAACAGCCATACTCCACAGGAACAATGAGCACAAATTCTAGATCTTCCAGGACAGTCCCAATTTCCAATATTCTGTACCACTCTTCCAATAAATATATTCATCCAGTTCAGACAATATATCTTGATTTTATGTTTCAAATATTATTATAAATGTAGAACAACTTGATAGCAAGGTATTATCTTGTGCATAACTAAAATATTAATTGTACCATGGGTCTATTTAAAAGTATTCTTATTGAAGAAAAACAAAAACCTTCCCCTGCTTTGCATTTTCCTTAGTATTCTCAGATAAACTGACATTTTCAAAAAAGGTTTCCTAAATACCAATAAAGAAGGAGCTGAGGGTTTCAGCTCTACCTGAACTCACTGGTCTCCGGCCTCAGGCTCCTGGACCTTGTCCTATTCCACATCCTATTTGACCATCACCATCACACAGGAGGCTCAAGAGCTAACACAACTCCATGGTCACCTTCCTGGGTCCCTACCTTCCAGCTCCTGATGGTCTCCATGAGAACAATACCATCCTACAGCACACTCTTAGGAGATCCCAGCTAAACATCCTTCCATCTTTGTGGCCAAGTTCAAGGATAACTGTAACAATCTATACTAATAAAATTAGCTTCTTTATTCTTGTTTTCACATTATGTAAAATGACTGAAAAGATTTTTTTAAAGATTTTATTTATTTATCTTTAGAGGGGAAGGTAAGGAGAGAGGGAGAGAAATATCAATGTGTGGTTGCTTCTCATGTGTACCCTGCTGGGAACTGGCCTGCAACCCAGGCATGTACCCTGACTGGGAATCGAACCCCAGTTGTTTGGTTCACAGGCCTGCACTCAATGAAAAGATTTATTTTAACCAAATTTAGAGGGATGTTTTAGGATGGCCTGACTCAAAAATATTGGACAGGGGACTTTTCCTGTTGTCTTTGAATTGTGACTAACATTGCAAACTTAAAAACAAGAGGCACCAAGAATGCTCGCATTTGACAGAAACCTGCCTGTGAGGTGGGGGTACTCCTCCAGCTTTGACCAGAAGGTGAACAAAGCAGTCCAACTTCCAGCTGTCACCATCCCTTGGCCCCCTTTCCTGTCAACATGGCATAAAAGACAACTAGGGGAGAGGGTATGCTAGCCACCAGCCTTTCAGGGAAGGGAAGTTTCACAAAGAGGGGACAGAGGAGAAAACCTCAGCTCCTGAGGCTCCTTGGAAGGAGCTTTTAGGTCAGAAAGATACAGGAAGCATGGGGCAACTGCTGGGCTGAGGGATGGGATGGGACATCTTTCTCAGAGAAAAAGCTGTTGGCTGGGTCAGAAAGAGACCTGAGTTCTCCTCCAAGGGTAGGTGCTTAGGCACAGGGATGAAGTGACAAACACTCCCAGAACCACAACCACTCCCTGGAGACCACCAAGTAACCAAGTCCCCTAGCAACAGAGAGAGCAAACCAGAAGCAAGTCAGGGATATCCAGCCACTGTCTACATGCCACAGAGCACCCAAGAAGACCTCTGCCTTGAGGAGCCAAGGGAGCAGTGGGTGAGAAGCAGCCCCACTGCCTCTCCAGCCCCAGCCCCTCAAGCTGCAAACCAACCCAGTGCTTCTCAGGGAGTGAGGGCAGTGCTGGTGACTGGCTGAGAGTGAAGTTACACTGGATTTTCCCGTTCCTTTTCTACTGTCTCCATGAGGGTTTCTCCCAACTGCTACCACAAGTACCTGTCAGCAAACCAGCCAATCCCACACAAAGCTTCTCTTGGATCCTCTGAGGAGAATTGAGACAGGTGAACATTGCCCAAGAAAACTTTACCAAGTCTTCCTGGGAAACAGAAAAGAAATAATGACAGAAAAATGTTAAAAGCATAAAGAGAACTTCTGGCCAAGATGGAGGCATAGGTAGATACACTGTCCTCCTTGCACAACCAAAATAAGGACAACAAAAATTTAGAAACAAAATAACAACCAGAACTAATGGAAAATCGAACTGTATGGAAGTCAGACAGCCAAGGAGCTGAAATAGACACATTCATCCAGATGGGTAGGAGGGGCAGAGTCAGGCATCCAAGTGAAGAGGGGTCGCGGCACAGAAAGTGGTGACACTGGGCATGCAAGGCACTCAGGGTGTGCAGGCAGTGACTGGCAGACCCTGGGCATGGGGTGGCAACGGGCAGACCCAGCAAGGTGGCAATTGTGAAGCGGAGCACCATGAACAAGGTGGCTGGCTGACGAGCAGTGGTCTCACATTTGCATGCAGATAACTGGGGAGTGAGACAGACTTTGTATCCCAGGGTCCCAGCACCAGGAAATAAAGCCTCAAAACATGATTGAAAACACCTGTGGGGGTTGAGGTTCAGGGAGAGACTCCCAGCCTCATAGGAGAGTTTGTTGGAGAGACCCACAGGATCTTAGAATGTACACAAGCCCACTTACCTGGGAATCAGCACCATAAAGATCCAATTCGCTTGTGGGAAGCAGCAGAAGGGACTGAAATCTGAGTGAGAGGAACAAGTGCCATTGTTCCCTCTCTGACTCCGCCCCTGCATACAGTGTCACAACCCAGCAATGTGGGTTGCCCCGCCCTGGTGAACACCTAAGGCTCCACCCCTTGATGTAACAGGCAAGACAAGACAAAAAAATGGCTGAAATGGAAGAACAGATCAAAGCTCCAGAAATAATACAACTAAGCAATGAAGAGGTAGCCAACCTACCAGATGCACAGTTCAAAGCACTGATGATCAGGATGCTCATGGAACTGGTTGATTTTAGTCACAAATTAGATGAAAAAATGAAGGCTACGCTAAGTAAAATGAAGGAAAATGCACAGGGAACCAATAATGATGGGAAGAAAACTGGGACTCAAATCAATGGAGTGGACCAGAAGGAAGAAAGAAACAACCATACAGAAAAGAATGAAGAAACAAGAATTCAAAAAAATGAGAAGAGGCTTAGGAACCTCCAGGACATCTTTAAACGTTCCAACATCCAAATTATAGGGGTACCAGAAGGGGAAGAGGAACAGCCACTAATGGAAAACTTATTTGAACAAATAATAAAGGAGAACTTCCCCAATCTGGCAAAGGAAACAGACTTCCAGGAAGTCCAGGAAGCTCAGAGAGTCCCAAAGAAGGTGGACCCAAGGAGGAACACACCAAGGCACATCATAATTACATTAACCAAAATTAAAATGAAGGAGAGAATCCTAGAAGCAGCAAGAGATAAGGAGACGGTTACCTACAACGGAGTTCCCATCAGACTGTCAACTGATTTCTCAAAAGAGACCTTACAGGCAAGAAGGGGCTGGAAAGAAGTATTCCAAGTCATGAAAGACAAGGACCTACATCCATGATGGATGTAAGGTCCACCTCTATCCAGCAAAACTTTCATTTAGAATGGAAGGGCAGATAAAGTGCTTCCCAGATAAGGTCAAGTTAAAGGAGTTCACCATCACCAAACCTTATTATATGAAATGTAAAGGGACTTATCACCCTTATTATATGAAATGTTAAAGGGACTTATCTAAGAAAAAGAAGATAAAAACATGTAGAGTAAAATGACAGCAAACTCACACTTACTAACAACCACACCTCAAACAAAAACAAACTAAGGAAAAAACTAGAACAGGAACAGAACCACAGAAATGGAAATTACATGGAGTGTTAATAACAGGGGAGTGAGAGGAGGAGAGAGGGGGAGAAGGTACAGAGAATAAGTAGCATAGACAGTAGGTAGAAAATAGACAGGGGGAGGGTAAGAATAGTATGGGAAATGTAGAAGCTAAAGAACTTGTGACACATGGACATGAACTAAGGGGGAGACGTGGATGGGTGAGGGTGTGCAGGGTGGAGGGAAATGAAGGGGGGGAAATGAGACAACTATAATAACATAATCAATAAAATATATTCAAAAAATTTTAAAGGCATAAAGAAAGTGACTTTTCCAAAAGAAAATGCCTGGATCCACGAATCTCAGGGAAAGAAGTGGAAAGCTTGACTTGTCCTGACCTCATGGTCCTACGGTGATTCTGCCCAATAGTGCCTGTGTCCTGAGGTAACTGGCTTTACTTCACTCCTTCCCTGCCAGCTCCTTGGCTGGCTTTCAGTACTTTAAAGAGTTTTCTACTTGGTTCTTTGGAGCCCCTCACCATTTCCTTTCTCAAACAGCCTGGGCCCAGTAGAGAAAAGACCTTCAGCCCCCAGTTTCACTTCCCCACCTAATCACTGAACCCAAGGCAGTGGTGATTGACACCACAAAAAGCCAATGAGTAATTGAACCCAGCTGCTCAGCCCACCCACCCCTGAAAGGTCTAGGTAAGGCAACAGTAAGTTAGCTTTTGTGGAACATTGTGCAAAGCCAAAATAGTCTTTCAAAATCCTTTTGGAAGGTACCATATTGGACATCAACATGTAGTCTCCCACCAAACCCNATTGAAGGGGGGGAATAGAACAACTGTAATGGTATAATCAATAAAATATATTTTAAAAAATAAGATTTTGGAGGGTTGAGTATCAGATGAAGTTTGACTTGTGTTTAGGGATAGTCTTATCTAAAATGAATGCATTTCTAAAATCCTCATCCAAGGACAGGCTTATTGAGTTTTTCTTTTTTATAGAGAGAGGGGAAGGGAGGAAGAGAAAAGGGAGAGAAACATCAATCAATTGTCTCACAGTGGGGACAGGCCTGAAACCTAGGGATGTGCCCAGGCCAGTAATGGAACCTGTGACTGACCCTTCGGCTGGGACAATGCTTCAACCAACTGAGCCACACCAGCCAGGACTAAAAAGAATGCACTTTTTAATACCAGAATGTGATCTAAGACTGATGGAGCTCTTGACAAACTTTTATGTATTTCTCATCTTTTACCAACTCTGGAGCACTCATTCATGGTAGAGAAAAGCAAATAAATCTGTTCCGCTAAATTGAGTGCCTTCTCTCGAGATACACAGCTGGGGCCTTAATAATGTAGTAACCAAATCATAAACATAAAGGATTACAGAAGGGACATTATTTAACAGAACCTTTCAAAAGAATGATGCTAGATAAACTCAGATTGTTAGTGATTATCTGCTTAATTACTCCAGGCCAGCTATTTTCAACCTTTTTCATTCTTTTGGCACAAGTTAAACTAATTACTGAAATTCTGTGGTACACCACAAAATATATTGTTTGCTTACCTGACAAAAAATACATCTATAATTTTGATTCATTCACAGCAGATGGCTATTGTTGTGCTGGCTGTTGTCATTTTTTATTTGACAATCTAAGGGAAAAAGAGGTCAGTGCCCCTGACTAAATAGTCAGGTATTGCATGTTCGAAAAATTCCCACTGCACACAAGTGAAAATTGTTGCTCCAAGCATTTGTTTCTTACATTAGTGGTGGGATTTCCTAGGTTCCATTGCCAAGAATCTTACTATCCTGGTTATTGCTGCATAGGGTCCCTCTACATTTCAAAATCCAGACAGACTTGTATTTGAATTCCTGTTCTGCATTTACTAGCTGCATTTAACATTGAGCTACTCAGCTTTCTCTCTGAGCCTCAATTTTCTCATGTGAAACATGAATATAATGATTTAAATAATCACATGAGGTAATGAGGTTAAGTATTAAAAAGTCTTGTATGGTTCCTATCTCAGAATACAAAACTCTCCCCTGACCCTGACAAAAAAAAAATGTTACTTCTCTTCTGCTAAGACAGTATTTTCAAAGTGTGATCTTGCATCAGAATTCCTTGGATGTGTGTTTAAAATGCAGATTTGTACATAGCTTCCTAGAATTAGACTCTGGTCATAGAGATCATAAATTTGCATTTTTAGGAAGTTCATCAGTTGATTTTTATGCCCACTAAAGATTCAAAACAACTGTCCTTGAAGAAGTTCTCTAAATTCAGTTTCCTTTTCTAGGACTAGTTGTCTGTCCTTTTCATCTCTGAATAGTAGGGTTATAAAATACAAGGCACTCCTTCACATAGAATGTCATGAAGTTAAACTTGCTCTTCTACCTTGTGCACCATTCCCATATAATATAACAACAATATGAAACAAACGTTGTTTTCACTAGTTTCGTTAATTTGAGACTTGTGCTAATTAAGTCAAGGTCACATGTTAGACAACCTTGTGACCGATATTATATTTCAATAGAGTTGGCTGTCACCTTAAATACTCGTATGCTACCAAAGTTACTGTCTCTGTGCAAGGCTATCTCCACAGCTGAATGAATTAAACCTCAAACTCTCTACAATGTGTTTTCAGAGCTTAAAGAATGATTCCAGTCTTAGGAATCAAATCTCTCTCTCTCTCTTTTTTAGAGAGTGGAAGTGAGGGAGAGAAACATCAATGTGTGGTTGTCTCTCCAGCACTCCCTCCTGGGGACCTGGCCTGCCACCCAGGCATGTGCCCTGACTGGGAATCGAACCAGTGACCCTTTGGTTCATAGGCTGGCACACAATCCACTGAGCCACACCAGCCAGGGCAGAAATCAAATCTCTTTTCCCAAAGCATTATGTACAAAGACATTCACCAAAGCTTTATTTATAATTCAAAAAATGAAATACTGTACAGCTATCAAAAATGAAATTTTCATAAATATTTACTAATTTAGAAGAAATGGTCAGGATTTATCATCAAGTGGTTTAAAAAAACAGAACATAAAACTATTTGTAGAGTTGTTTTGGTTATTTATTTCTGTATAACTATTCACTCTAAATCTTAGTGGTTTAAATAAAAAATAATTTATTATTTCTCACAGTTCTAGAAATCAAGAATTTGGGTGGGGATTATCAGATGATTCTTCTGCTCCATGTGTTATCAGATCAGGTCATTTACTTAGTTGCATTTAGCTGGTAACTGTGCTGAATTAGAAGGGCCAAGGTTTCACTCACATTCGGCACCAAGGTATGCCCTGAAAAGCTTCTCTCTCTCTTCTTTCTCTCTCTCTCTCTCTCTCTCTGTCTGTCTCTCTCTCTGTCTCTCTCTGTTTGTCTCCCTCTCTCACCACATGGCTAGCTTAGACCGCCTTACAGCATGGTGGTCTCATGGCATTCAGACTCTTTACGTAACAGTTGGCTTCCATGAGAGAGCACTCCAAGCATGCAGAAGCTGCATATCTCTTGAAGCTAAGCCTTAGGAGTTATGCAATGTCACTGCAGCCATAAACCACAGATCAGAACAAGTCATAGGGACAACCCAGATTCAAGGGGAGAGGATATAGGCTTTGCCTCTTAATGGAAGAAATGGCAAAGAACTTGAGCCATATGTAATCCACCACAACAGTATTATCCTTATTTTTAAAATATGCTATACGCATTGAAAAAGACCAAAAGACAAAGTAATCCCAGTACAAAACACTGAACCAAATCTCAGAATGGAAATGAGAGTCAAGCTCATCTAACAAAAACCTGTCTAGGTTTTGCAGAGCTATCCCCTTCATCACCAAAACCCAGCACAAACAGTAGGTCTGGGTAAAGTTGCTCAGGCACAAGCAAGATAAGAAGAAATGTCATGGAAATTATATAAACATACTACAGAACTGGAAAGAAGGAAGGAAGGAAGGAAGGATGGATGGAAGGAAGGAAGGCAAAGGAAGAGAGGGAGGAAAGTAAGAAAATAAAAAGTAAAAGTGAAGAAAGAATCACAGCATGCAAAAGGTAGACAAAGAACCCAGTTTGGAAGAAAACATAACCCCAGGAAAAGAAGAAAATTCTTTACAAGTATTTTATCTAATGAACAAACTAAACCAATGAAAAAAAACAAAACCAGAAACGTGGATACATGGAACAGACTGACAGATCTCAGAGGGGAGGTGGGGTGGGGGCTGGAAGAGCTTAGCCAAAGAACATATACTCATATATGCATGGCCCATGGACACAAACAACAATGTGGTGGAGATGGGGAGGAGGGAGCGCTGAATGAAGGGGGACACTGGGAGGAAAATGAGGGGCATCTGTAATAGTGTTAACAGCAACAAAGTCAACCTAAAGAGAACGTAATTCAATAAAAACAAAAATTCAAAGATGACATTATGAAACAACAGAATAAGAAAAAAGAAGAAATAGTGTACAGCTAAGGAATCAAATAGAGAAGCAAAGCAATATCATGCTTACATTTGCTTACAGAAGCAGTAAGTAGATAATAAACAGACTAGATAGACTATTCATAAGAATATTTGTTGGTGAAAAGACCTGAGCTAATGGTAGTGAATACAAAAGATCAAGATAAGAATTAAAAACAATCAGAGAGAAAACAACAGATGTGAAGGAGGGTGAAAGACCACTTAACATAAGATTTTTGTGACCCTGAGAGAGAGAAGCCAAGAAGTGGAGTGGAAGTGTTAAAGATAAAATATAAGAATTTCCCTGAAATGGACGAACAATCAAACCTGCAGATTGAAAGACCACACTTGTTCCATGAGAAACTGATGCAGAAGCTTCAAACACAAAGATATCCTAACACTGAAATTGAACAATTGTTTAGACATTCTAAAAATATGAAATTTGAAATTAATATAACTCAAATGTTAAAAATAGATAGTTCAGGACAATTAGTCCTTACAAATAAAAATCTAAGCATAAAAAAAGTACTTACAAGAAGGAAAAGTTGAGTTAATTTCAGCAATATTGAATGCCAGAAAATAACGTTTACAAAATTTTGAGGAAAAGAAAATGACACCTAAAACTATAACCACCAAGAAGTTATTCAAAATAAAATCCAAAAAAGAGAATTTTTCAAACCTAAAAGAATTTGAGAAGATAGCACCAGGAATCCTACTTAGGGAAGGCGGAACTATTTGCATAAAATTGTATGTATTAAATATGAATCCAAATAAAAACTCAGGAAGGAAGAAACAGCTGAAAAAGTGCTGGTGGTAAAGCTGAATGAAAACTAGACAGTTGTGGAAATTATGATTACAGAACAAAATTTGACAATGTAAACTTGGGCACATTTTTGAGGAATTTTGATGATATAAAATTAATACACATTTTTAAAAATTAAGGAGTTATGAGGAGAAAGAGGACTTACTTTATTTTTCCTAGCAGTGACTCAACCTGAACTGCCAAATTTAAATCAGTAAATCTAACCTTTTAATGTTTTTCATAGTATTTTCATAATCAATGTTCTTAAATGTGGGAGGATTTTATCAAAACAGTATCTTGTGCAAATATCATGTTTAACTGAAATTCACCAATTCCTTCTCCAGTTTCACTTCTGTTTCTTTTTCTTCTGGTAACTCTGAGTAATATCTAATTTAAATATTTTTGGTTAAAAAGTAGATTATATGGCATGATCCCATTTTTGTTTATAAAAGTACTTCTGTTAACATTTCTACCTGTTCTTCTATTTATAAAAATAAACATAGATATATCTAGAATAGTGTTGGTTCAAGGGTAGATATTTATGGATGGTATTTTTAAACTTTCTTTTTATTTCACTTAAATTATTTATGAGTATTATTTTCAAAAACCAAAAATATTATTCAAGTACGTTCAGAAGAAAATATACTACTAAGTTATTATCAAATAATTATTTATGTTCAGAGAGACTATGGATATTTTTTGCCTCTCTACTTTCCTATAGTTTACTGAGTTGCTCCTGTTTCAGATCTCCATTTAGCCACCCGCATCTCCTCCTGGTTAACCCCTGACCCTTGAGCCTGCAGGGGACCCATTGTCACACCTTCTCGGGGGTCTGTTTCTACCCCTATTGTAGTATTTGTCACACTTTAATATAATTGTCCTTCTTCCCTGCTAGACATGACCTACTGTGAGAGCAGAGGCCATGCCTGCCATTTTTTACTGCTCAAGGACCATATGACAACTCTACCTAGTAAATATTTGTTAGATAAATACGCACACTGAAGTGGAATCACAGAGCAAATGTGACAGCAGCACACAGCCACTGCTTTTTATTTTCTACAATGAGTCCACTGGTTTTGCCAAATTTATCAGCTATGAGGTGCATGGGCATTTTAAGGAAGAAAAAAATGTTTGAAAACTATGTTTTTTAGAGCAGTCTTAGGTTCACATTAAAATAGAGAGGAAGGTACAGAGATTTCCCATATAGTTCTTAGCCCTACACATGCATAACCTCTCTCTTATCAACATGCCCCAATATCTCTCACTAGATTGACACTTTTGTTAAAACTGATGAACCTACACTGACACATGATCACCCAAAGTTCACCGTTTACATTAGGATTAACTCATGGTGTTGTACATTCTGTGGGTTTGGACAAATGTATCAAATGATACATATTTATCATTATAGAATCATACAGAGTATTTTCACTGTCCTAAATATTTACTATGCTCCACTTATTCCTCCCATTCCCCCAACTGCTGATCTTTTTTTAAATACAGTTTTGCCTTTTTAGAATGAAAGAGTTGAAAACACACAGTATTTATTTAGCCTTTCCAGATTGGCTTTTTTCTGTTAGAAATATGCATTTAAGATTCCTCCATGTCATTTCAGGACTTGATAGCTCATTTACTTTCAGCACTGAGTACTATTCCACTGTCTAGACCTAACACAGTGTAGGTTATTCATTAACCTACTAGAGGGCATTTTGGTTGGTTCCCAGTTTTGGCAATTATAAATAAAGCTGCCGTGAACATCAGTGTGTAAGCTTTTTTTAAAAAATTGATTTTAGAGGTAGAGGGGAAGGGAGAGAGAATGGGAAAAGAGAGAGAGAGAGAGAAATACTGATTTGTTGTTCCACTTATTTATGCATGCATTGGTTGATTCTTGTATGTGCTCTGACCAGGGATCAAACCCACAACCCTGTCATATGGAGATGATGATCCAACCAACTGCGCTCCCTGTCTAGGGCTCCCATGCAAGCTATTGTATGGACATAAGTTCACCTGTGAATAAATATAAGGAACATGAATGCTGAATCATATGGTAAGAGTATGTTTAGTTTTCTAAGAAGCTACCAAACTGTCTTCCAAGAGGCTGCTTGCTTCCATTTTGCATTCCCATCAGCAATGAACGAGAGTTCCTGCAGCTCCACATCCTCACCAGTTTTTGGTGTTGACAGTGTTCTAAATTTGGCCATTCGAAAAGATGTGTAGTGGTATCTCATCTTAATGTGCATTTCCCTCATGACAGATGATTTGGAGCATATTTTCATATGCTTATTTGCCATCTGTATAACACCTTTGGTAAGGTGTCTGCTCATTTTTTAATATACATATTTTTAATTGATACATTTTTAAAAATTACTTTATTGCTGTTCAATTACAGTTGTTTGTGTTTTCTCCTTACACGCCCCAGCCAAACCCACCTCCCTCCCTTGCTTCTACCCTCCCCCTTGGTTTTGTCCATGTGTCCTTTCTAGTAGTTCTAAGAGCTCTTTGTATTTTTAAGATAAAAGTCTTTTGCAGATTAGGTCTTTTGCAAATATATTCTCCTAGTCTTTGACTTGTCCCCTCATTCTGTTGGCTTTATCTTTCTTAAAGCAGAAATTTTTAATTTTAATGAAGTCTAGCTTGTCAATGATTTCTTTCACAGATCACACCTTTGGTGTTGTATCTAAAAAGTCATCACCATACCCAAGACCTTCTAGGTGTCCTCCTGAGGTATCTTGTAGGAATTGTATAGTTTTTCAGAGCAAATCATTTTTAAGTTCAAGGTGTATTTTCTGATTTCCAATGTCCCTGATTGGAGAAGGCAGTCACACATAAGCCCTGCCCTCCCAACACTGAAAGCCCTATGATTAGAGCAAATGAAACAAATGAGGATTGGCAGGAATGTTTCTCCAAAATTTTGTGTGTGATATGAATAACATCAATTTAATTTCGAGTTTCTGAACTAACTAGCTTGAAACATCACCTTATGTCTCCTTCTGTTACTGTCTCTCCATACTCTAAAAGAGTGTCCACATTGCCTATTTTCATTTCCTCATTCTTGTTCTGTCTTCATTCCATGCAATCTATTCTCCAATTCTACTCTGTTGAAATAACTTTTTGCAAAATCATGAATGAAAATGTTCAAATTCTGGTCCCTTAGCTTATATCATCTCTATGGAGCATTTGATATGGTTAATCATGTCCTCTTTCTGGAAATCTTGCTTCTTCTTCCTTCCTTAAGGTCCCACATTCTCATTTTTCGTTCTCCACTACTCATAATGGAAAAAACAAAGTGATCTCAACAGTGAGCTTAAAATTTCTCCTTCGCTCCACCTTTGGGAATGGACTTTCAAATATAAATCAGTAACAGAATGGGTTTCTTCTCCTGAGGGATATACACTGGATCTCGGTTCTAGAAGTTGGAGGTTTTTAGGAGGAGGAGGAAATAAACGATGTGTAGAAGTAGCATGGGGTAAATCATACCAGGCCCTCTTCTCAGCCACTATGAGCCCTTCTATTTCTTCCCTTCTCCTTCCACCTCCTTAGAAACCCCATGGGCATCAGGGCAGGGCTGGAGGGGAAGAGATTAGAGGAGTTTCTCTCTGCTCAAACCTTTAGAAAAGGAGCCTTCAATTCTCCCCTCTATTTAAATGTATTATTCACTTCCTCCTTTGGGAATCAGAGAGGTAAGACCACAAGAATCAAGAGAAGGATAAAAGCTAGAGAGAAGAGGCCAAGAATAAGCTGCTTTTGTCTGTCTTTGGTCAAGATCTCAAAGTTAGCAATGCACTTGGGGATCACTCATTGACTAGCACAGCTCACCTGGGCAAAAGTTCTGGCTCATGACAGAGACTGTGCATTTGCCTGTGGTACCTTTGATACATCTTCTACAAGGAATCCACTGCAACCAATGGCATTTAACCAGGAATGAGTCGTCACAGCAAAAGTTTATAAGCAACATTTCCTGATGTCTTTTGAGGCCTCCTGTTTTTCCATTCTTCTCTGAAATTTTGATATTGCCCTGGATATAGAGGGCCTTCCTCTATATCCATGTGCTCTTAGTCCATGTTAGTCCGTGTCCTCTTCCTGGGTGATCCATCTTTAAGATTGCTTCAACTATCCCCTATGAAAACCAGGGCCACCAGGAGCCACACACGCCCCAAACACAACAAAACCAAACTCATCATCTCTCCAACCAAACCCCTTTTCTCTGGTGTTTATCAGCCCCTAGAGGCATTCACACCAGAAACCTGGCATCTTCCCTGAATCCTCCTCTCTTGACCCCCATGTACAATCAATCATTTATTCCTGTGAGTTCTTTCTAAAGACTTCCCATAACTCTATTTTTGTCTAGCCTCAAATGGCCCCTGCCTTAATTCAGCTTGTTACCATCTCTCATCTGGAACATTTTGAAATTTGTTAACTGGTCTCCATACGTATAGTCCGATTCCTCCTCGGATGTATTCACCACACTGTTACCAGAGTGATCATCCTGAAACACTAATTTAATCATGTTTACACCCTGCTCAGAATTTCCAGGGTATCCCCACAGGCTGAGGTTATAATCTAAATTCCTTAATATGTCATGCAAATCTATCTGTAACCCAAAGCTGCCCACCTATTCCTCCCTCATTTACCAATACTTCACACCTCCTTTTATACTGTGGTTATATTGAAATTATTACAGCTTTTCAAAGATGTCATGTTTTCCCATGACTCTGTATTTCCATTTGTGAGCGCCCTTTTTAAATAACCTCCCCTATATCACAACTTGCACATGTGGCTAACTCATACTCCTTCAAACCTCTGCTCAGCTATTGACCATTCTGGGAAGCCCAGCCCGACTTCCCCTGGCCAGTCAGAGACTTTCCTACTGGCTGCCAGAGCCCTTGGAACACAGAGACCCAGTTTCCTCGACAGAGTCATCCTCTCTCTAGCACATGCTTTTTCTGTAAGCTTCTTGAAGGCAAGAATACTGTCTTTTCACCTATTTATCTCTGAATCTAGTATATGTTAGAACCTTAATGTTTGTTTGTTGAATATTTGGATATTCAGTTCATCTTACCTGGAGAGACCTGTATGGGGGTAGTAATGTGTACACACTTATTAGAGGCTGCCAGGTGCTTTGAGGAAATAAAATAAATGAAAGGGAATATTCGGTACCTTCTATGGGTCAAGTATTTGCATATGAGGTAGACAGTACGTCCCCATTTTACAGACATTTTAACTAAGCTCAGAGATTCCAAGTAACTTGTCCAAGGTGACAGCCAGAAGAAGAGAAGCAAAGATCAGAAACCCAGGTCTATTAGACATGAAGTCAAAGTGTCCATGCCAGGTAGTCCATCAGAAGAACCTTGGTTATACCACCTCACCTCAGGATTCCCCAGCTGGAATGCAAAGAAGGGTGAAGAACTGGGTACAACTCATTGTCTTTGAGGCCTTGAGTGAGTAAATAACTTTTTTAGCCTTCAGTTTTCTCATCTATAAAACTAGGGTAATAACCTACCTCACCTGTCTCACAGAACTGAAAGCCAAGGTGAAGTTCAAGTGAAGTAATGGGGCCTATGAAAAGCGCTGAGGTTGACATAAAATCACGGCCAATGGACAAATTCCTTAAAAACATAAGAACACACACAAAGGAAAAGACCCAAAGCCTTGGTGCAGGGAACACTGGAGTCATAGGTTGAATGGAGCCCTTGGAGTTGGGTGAGGCTGGTGGGAACAGTTTCCTTTATGAGGTGAGCAGGCTCCATTCTGAAGGAAGTGAGCCCTGTGTTTTGAAGGAGAGAAGGGAAAAAGCAAAGGCTGCAGCACCACTAAGGCAAACCCCAGTGCTGAGAACATGGTAATGTGAAAGGGGGCTAAATAGAGCAGTTCTATCTTCCTGGAGTAGATAAAGAACCATCTGCCTAGAACCACCCAGCCCCTCACAGTTTCCAAAGCAGTGTCAGACCCTTTGGCCATTGTCCCCACAACCTTGGGAAGAAGATTAGGCAGGAGCCACTATGCCTCCTTGACAGCGGGGAGATGGAGGATGCTGAGAATGAGTGTCCAAGCTGGGTCAGGTCACAACACAAGCCATGGGTGCAGCTGGGATTTGAATCCAGGTGTTTAGTTTCGTTTTTGTTTTCCTTCCAAGTTCAGCCATTTTTCCCCATATCAGGATAGGGGAAGAATTCATTTCTCCATTCAAAAACTTATTAAGCATCTAAGACATGCCAGGCATCAGAAATAACAATAACTCTGGAAGTCATCTGTAAAGAATTCTGATACTAGGTGAGAGCCATGTTGGAACTGCCTGAAGCTGTGGTAGGAGTCTGGGGTTTGGAAAAGAAACAATAATGACCATGAACATTGGCCACATACCAAGCAAAGCTACATGACCACTTTACATGAGATGAAGTATTACATATGTTTTTTTAAGGTTCTGTCAATAGTCTAATGAGGAAGCTATGCTTCTTTTTTCTTTTCTTTTTTTTTTACACAGATGAGGAAACTGAGGCTTTATGAGATGAGGTAAATTGACAAAATGGCATAGCTGGTATGGGGCATAGACCGATTTCTGACACAGTCTGACACAGTCTGGCCTTCATTCAACCACAGGATAGTGTTGACTCTGGGCTATGCTAAAGAAAACTGATTCACGCCAGGGAAAAGGGCTGCACTGGGTCAGAGTACAGGGAAGTGTGAGGAGGCCGAGTTCTTGCTTCTCTCCCAAGGCACCCAGCTCCTCCCAATCATGTGGCAGGAGCATCCTGTCTGCCCCCAACCCCCACGTCTCAGCAACCATGACCTCCAGCAGGCTGGGGGGATGCCTGCCTCCGGAAGCCCCCAACATCCTGCACTCTGTTGAACCCACAACGTGTCAGGCCACCCGTTCCAGCTGCAGCACACAGACAGCCTGACCTGACAGGCTGGAGCTGAATTACTGGCCCCTCAGCTAGAAATAGCCCTCTGAGAAGTATGTGGTGGCTACGTGTCCACAGGGAGGGGAGGAGGCAAGGCAGGGGAGCCAAGGAGTCCCAGGATCCTGAGATAACATGGTCCGGATGTACAGAGTCCCAAGCATGGTGGGAGGGCCTGGGTCACAGGCTCCAAGTAGGTGAGTGGGAACCAGGATGTCTGCTTCCAGACGTGGGCTTCGTGACAAACCCCAGGCATCCTGAGAGGGCGGGCTGGGTTCTGATGGGCAGCCCTGGAGCACCAATCAGATCAGGAAGACTGTGTATGTGTTCAAAGTGTCTATTGTTCCCTCCCTGGGCAGATTCCAGCTTTGGAAGCATCACTGCCTTCCCTCTGATGTTGGTCAAAGGCACGGAGTGGGAAAATGGGGAAAGCAGCCTGGCAAAGCCCTGCAGGCAGAGAAACCAAGGGCTTAGACATTCCTCCTTCTTCCCCCATCTAGAAAAAAGAGCATATATCTTCTAGTTGAATGCCTCTCTTCAACACAGGACAAACGAGCATCATCCAGGTGACAATGTGTTTGCCAAAGGCAACTACCAGGACCCCTGCTTCTGGGTCTGCTATTCCCCTACATGATAAGAGTTGGTGAGGGTGAGATCCAGGCTGCAGACCAAATCATTAGGCAACACCTTCCCTAAGAGAAGTTAATGTCTCTGAGGAGGGAGAAAATGGAATTACAGGGAGAAAATATTCCCACCCCCAGGCCAGAGCTAGTACTAGGAAGTCAAGGAAGGATCTGTTGGCAAAGGGCTCCTCCAATGCCTAATGCCATTTCCTTTATCTCCACAGCAGCCCGTGTTCCAAGTGGCACAGATGAGGCATGAGCTAACTGTGCAAAGCAGATGAAAGGGTCACCCACCTCGTCATGAGGAAAGCTCAGAATCCAGGTGGCCCAATTTCCTTCCAGTGAGTTTATTCCAATGAATAAATGTAGATGTGATGTGGTCAGAGAGACTCTTTCTGATGATCAGAAGCCTGATTCTAATACCAAGTTCTACCAGTAAGTCACCTCTGGGCCTCGGTATTCCTCATTGTAAAAACAGGTAACGATGAGGATATTCAAGGTCCCCAACATCCAGTTATGAGATTCTATGTTTCTATGACCCACGAAGAGGAAAGTGGGGAAGGAAGAGACTCCTCGATTGCCATGGTTGAGGGAAGGAAGGGAAAGAAAATAAAGGGAGAAGGAAATGAACTCAGAATTCACAAGTCTCCCAAGCTCAGAAAACTTCACATGAGGCTCTGATTCAGAAAAGCACAAAGAGGAGACCAAGTTGGAGCAGGCGAGGGAAAGGGAAGGCGCAGGTGGGGAAGGCTGGGAACTCCGCTCAGGTGATTTCTCATCTGCACCTGCTGTTGATTCGTCCTAAGACTTTCTCACTTTTTCCCATTTCCAGCCATTCGTTCCTCAACTTTCCTGCATCAGTTTCATTTTAGTCATGGTCCGTCAGATAGATCTGTCTTCTAAAACTTCCTCAGAATTTTTATACTCAGCATAGCTGTTTAATACTCTTGTAAAACTTTAAACCTCTACATAAATGAGTACTCAGATATGCAGTTTTTATGAAATACTCTCATTTTTATTCATATAGATAACTTGTATATTTTATATTAAATAAAAATAGGTGGTGAAGTTTCATGTGACACATCTAAAACCTGAAGCTCATTTTCAAAAGGGTTAAGAAAATAGCACTCAGATACCTACCCTTCTTATCAATAATCATTACCAACCATTCCCACTGAACCTTGGAGAAGCACCTCAACACTGGATGCAAATCGGAACTCCTCTCCAGGCCTGGAGGCTCCACCCTGCTTGAGTTCTAGGCTACCTTGCCCGGGATGTTGGAGAAGGGACTGTCCTGAAGACAAGTCCTCGCAAAGGCCTTTATTTTGATAAGGCTGTCATGATAAAAATGAGTGGGAGATTCTGTTTGGGGGAAGAGAAATGGAAATGTCTCATTGGGAGGGAAGAAAGGGAAGCAGAGGAGACTGCCCCATGGGAGGTATTGGCTCCGGACTTAGAGGTGGTGAGTTCTTAAAGTGACCTCCCAGCCTACCCTACGGGAGCATCCAATGTGACACTAGGTGTGAATGTACATTGGAGGTTGTGACTCTGGACAAATGTGAACCATATTCTGCCCAGGAAACTGTAAGCTCCTTAAAGATCTGCACTTTTTCTTTCTTTGGCTTCTCTAATGATTTTCTACAAAATACTAGCCATAAAACAGGCTTTCTGTGAATAATTCCATGTTGAGTGGAACTATTTTTGGCACTCATTAGGCCAAAAATCCTAGCAGGGGAATGGAAAATTGAGCAGGCCAATGAAGGAGGCCTTGGTCTCTGTACTAATTTCAGCGTGTGGTTGGAACTCAAACTCTCTCTCTTGATAAGTACTTCAGTGTCATTGACATCTAATGTGGGGGATTAGAATCTCCCAAGTAGCTTTGGGGAAAAATGCAAATAGCTGGGCTTGCCCCTGCTGACTTGGCAGCTCTAAGTCCTTGGGTAGTTACGGTGGTCCTAGCAGGTGGCCAGGCTTGGAGCCCCCTCCTAGGGAGTTCAGCCAGGAGCTGGAGTTGCCTGCTTTGGGCAAGTCTTCCCCTTCACAGAATTTTCCCCAAAATTCAGGTGGGAAGAATTATTCCGAGTTTCTTATACCTTCTTTACTCTCTCGTCAAATGGAGAATGCTTCTTCTCTCCTCCTCCCATTCCCCTGAGAAATAAACCTACTCCCCTGGGCTGTCCTCTGCCTTCAGATCCAGCTACTAGGGCTTCCTCTTGGAGGGAAGACTTTGGAAGTAGAGTAAGAGCACATCAATTCTCCTTCCAAGCTAAAGTGGCAAGGGACATTCCTCCTCCACCCACCCCAGGAACTGAGCCAATGACCAGCTCTACTCCTGCCAGGATACCTGGATTCTCTCCCCAGCGCTGGGATGCACCCCTCCCTGTCTGTCCATCTACAAGGTTCCCTCTAGTGTCTCATCCCTCCAAGCCCTCTTTGACTGGGGTGTCCACCCACTGTGCTCTCTCCCTTTTCTGAACCTCCTTAGCATTTGTTACACATCCTAGTAACTCAGCTCCTCTCCCACAGTGCCTTGTACTGAACAAAGATTCACTTCTGCTGAATTATAAGCCCTTGAGGTTAAATTCATTCTGCGTTTTATTCCTATGACTCCCTCCTGCCTTCTCTCTTGCACAGAGAAGTCTCTCAGTGCCCGCTGCTTGTGCCACAGGTACTTCTCATCTCTTTACCATTCTCAAGCAGAAGAGGAAATCGAGGGTTATCAACTGGCAAATGTTCCTGAATGGTTTGTATTTCAATTCTGAAAGCTAGCTGTTCCTTCAGCTAACTAAGATGAGGCACTGTATTTGTGAACCACTCTGTGAACGTCATTGAAGAAGACTGCCTTAAACACAAGCTTTTTTTTGTTGTCATCCGAGAACATGCTCATTGATTTTACAGGTGGGGGAGGGAGGATGGAGGGAGAAGGAGAGGGAGCGGAAGAGAGAAAGAAAGAGAGAGAGATGGATGTGATAGAGAAACATCCGTGGTTGCCTCCCATACACACCCGGAAGGGGGATTGAACCTGCAATATTCTGGTGCACAGGACAACACTCACCAAAAGAGCCAACTAGCCAGGATACTGTCTTATACATAAATGTTAATTTTAGTTTAGTTTAGTTTAGTTTTTATTTTTTCCATTACCTTTAGTCCCATTGTATGCCCCCCACAATCACCACACTGTTGTCCACATCCATGAGTTCTTTTTCCTTTTTGCTCAATCCCTCCACCCCCCAGCCCTCCCCCTTCGCTTTCATAAGCATGTACACAAGCATTTAAATGTCCTAAGCCTCCTCTCTAACTTGGGTAGACAGCACCCTGCCTGTTAGAACACATCCTGGGTAGAGGCCTGGGTTTGCTAGAGACAAGTGGAAGAGCACTATGCCACATTTCTATCGCACTTACTCACCAATCCCCTCATTCTTGTAGCTTTGCCCTAACATCTTGTGGGGTTTGTACATCCAGCAAAGGAGGCCTGACTGCCTTAGGAGGCAGTCAGACTG
The DNA here is from genome assembly GCF_014824575.4 of Sturnira hondurensis. Taxonomy (NCBI): domain Eukaryota; kingdom Metazoa; phylum Chordata; class Mammalia; order Chiroptera; family Phyllostomidae; genus Sturnira; species Sturnira hondurensis. The sequence goes on from NW_028088140.1 coordinate 8,081,428, forward strand.
CCCAGGTTCCCATCTGACTTCCTCCACATATTAGCTGTACTCCACTGGGCACGTTTTTAAAACTGTGTGCATCAGTGTCCCATCTATATAAAGGAAATAACAGCATCTCTTCATGGGTATATTATGAAGATGAAATAAGTTGCTATTCCAAGTAAAGGACTTAGTAAGCTCTCAGTGTTAGTCGCCATCATGACTCTTATTAGAGAAGCAGTCTTGGGAATCAGAAGACCTTGTCCTATCTCTCTCATTTGTTTGCCCTGGGACTTTGTACATATGAACCCCAAGATCTCCTTTCTTCGTGTCTGAAATTAAAATGTTGATAACACCTGGTGTGGCAATCTCACAAAGTTGCAGTGAGATTTGAATGAGCTAATACACATGAAAATGCTTTGTAAACTACGAAAACTATACAAATGCAGGGTAACAGATGGCCCCTCTCTGCCTGCACCTACATGAGTGCACATCCCATTGTGTTTTGTGTAGTGGTTACTTATCTTTATCGGCCTCCACTACTAGCCTGTGAGTTCCTTGAGGCAGGGATCACGTTTTGCTCCCTCTTCTATCAACCATGGTGCAGCCCCATGCCTGCATGTGGTACATACTCAGCAAATGGGGAACTGGAAAAATAGCGGCTTCCTTGGGTGTGTGTATTTCTGGTGTGCGTCGCAGCAGCTTGCTCCCTGTTGAACCTCATGTGCAGGACTATCCTCCTACATCGCGTGTAGTTTCCCAGAGGGCACAACTGTGAGCAGCATCTGTAAGAAAGGGGCTAGTCCTAGGAGTCAGGCACCCAATAGACACTAACAGACACCCTGGCCTGCCACTCGACTCCTGAGACCTTCCTGGGCTCTGACCTCCTGTGCTCAGCTAGCAGTCTTCCAGTCTTCATGAGTTCTCTGAGTTAGTCTCCATACCATTGGAAAGGCCATAATACCAGTTTAGTTGCCCTCGGCAGTCCAACCAGAGAAACTGAGAAACCAAACCTCAGCATTTTGTACAGCAGTAGAGACCTTAAGGTCTTGCTTGCTTTCTTTCTCCTTTGAACTCATCCCAGAATGGCAAGCTTGGTTTTGGCACCTCTACTCCCTGCTCCCATATCTCCAGGGGGTCTCAGAGGATGCCATTTGGTGGAGGGCGTCCTGTATTACTCCTGTATCCTCCAAAACACCCACCTGAAGCTGTACACAGAGAAAGCATTAGACAAGTAGTTGCTGATTGGAATTAAAAGTACTGAGAAAACCAAAATGAGTAGACTCATTGGGAGATTAATTGCACAGGAGCATGTTGACCACGTGACTGAAGCTGGATTTTTTCGGAACTGCTGGCTGCCTTCACATTTCCTGGTGGAAATGGGACAGGTCAACAGAGTCATAGATAACTTTTGCCCACACATCATTCACTTTTTGAAGCGTTGGCTTGAAATTAAGGGGTGTATGTGAGTGTGCGTGTGTGTAACTGACGTGCCTTCCGTGAGCCTCAGCGGTCTCTTCACTCTCTTCAAATGACCTGATTACAACACAGAGGATGTGGACAGTGGAGTTTTTCCTGATTGATGTCACACTGCTACCCTTTAAAAGCCCGAGGAAAAAGGAGGGAATCCAGCCTGGGATCTTCACGCCAGATCCCCGCCAAGGAAAAAGAGGAGAAGAAGGCCAGGGTGGCCAGCCCTGGAGTCGGGGAGGCAGTGTCAGGTTTCACACTCCTCGCCAGCCACTCAGAGAGCAGTGATGTCGGGGGCCCGCCTTGGGTTCCTGGTCTGCCTCCTGTGCTGCGTAGTCAGAGCCTATCCCAATGCCTCCCCGCTGCTCAGCTCCAGCTGGGCTGGCCTGACCCACCTGTACACAGCCACAGCCAGGAACAGCTACCATCTGCAGATCCACAACGACGGCCATGTGGATGGCACACCCCATCAGACCATCTACAGTGAGTAGGGGCTTCATTCCTGCTGGGGAGAAAGGGGGCTCCTCTGTCGATCCTGCTGCCAGGGACTTGGGGAAACCTTGGGCAAAGCTAGAGGGCTAATCCAGCCTCCTAGTTTCTTACCTAGTGCACTCAAAGGTGCACTCAGTAGCAAATGAGTGAGTTGGGGACTCTTTGGCAACATGAGCAACTGGAACATTTTTAAAGACCAGGTTTGTGGAAAGTTGGATCATAGGCCACAATAGTCAGTTATCTGTGATTCCTATGAGGGCCCCTTGGTGTGCACCTATATAAGGGGGCAGAGGATATTGAAAAAGTCTTCTATTTTATGAGAATATGTGAAAATAGCTCTAAGGATACAGGAAAATACATACTGGTTTAATATAGATCAAATTAAAGAGTAATCAAAGTCTCTGATAAGTAAAGAAACTGTATAGGAATAAAAATACATCCTATATTGTTGTACTAAATTATTTAGTAATTTTGCAGTGGACTTGCTGTGTGTGAGGTACTAATTCTGCTACGAATCGAAGGTTCTTAAGCCTGGTAGTGAGATATATGCACCTGCAAAGCAAACAGTTCCAACCTCTTCAAGTGTTCATGGATGGTGATAGCAGGTGAGAGGAGGGAGAAAAGGTCTCTTCAAATATTTCAAACATCAAAAAGTTCCAGGACCCAGAAGAATACAGTAGGATTCAGGAGTCAATATCTTGGAAGCCAAGTTTGAGTCTAATGGCAAAAAAGTGAAACAAATCTGGATATTCTTGATACATCCAAAGTGCTGTTCATTTTATGCGATGGGTATTTAATAGGAACTACAATCTGTCTCACTTCATACACAGCTCTGTAACTTCAAAGGAAGACACAGCCCTTCAAGCACTTCTTCTTGTCTCCCAGCTCATTATCAGACCTATAGGAAATGCAACTTCTGCAGCTCTCATGGAGGGAGGGCTACCCTTACTTCCACTGCAAGATGAAATGACAGCTGATTTAAAACACACGAGGAGATTATGGTACATTATTTCAATTCCCATAGATCAAAAGAGCTGCATACAACTAGAGAATGCTTATTAAACTTGTCTGGAATCACGAAATCCCTTCACTGAAAGGAGGCCCAAAGACATATCCTCCTGGACACAACATGGAGTAGACCAGCGTGAGTGCTCGCTCCAGTGTGTGGGGCTCAGCCTGCTGAGCAGGCAAGCTGACTGTAGCTTTCCCTCAGCCCAGAGAAGCACTGAGTCCTAGTTGGAATGAATTAAAATGACTGAGAAGAAGCAAAGTAAATTGAACTGATTTCAGATTTTTTTTTTACACAGAAGTGATTTTGCTTTGTCAGATACAGACACTAGCTAAGCATGGTGCCTCTGGAAATCACCAAAGACCTGGGGAGGGGAACACAGGTCAGGTGGTGGGAGGGAAGTGCTTTTCCTAGGTAACGTAATCTTTTGTACTATTCAAATCATTTATTATGTGCATTACCAAACAATGTATGCACTAAGGTAAAAAGTTACCAAAAAGAAAAAAGGAAATATTGGTGCATGTAGATAGATAGGACAACTAATAGCAACACTTTTACACTGTGTTGGGAAGGTGTGGGGTGGTCCCCCACCCCCCACCTTTAATTAATTATAGATTTCCAGTGAAATCTGTTTTCATTTGATTGCTATGTTTTGGTAAGTTGTTGATCAATAGTTGAGTGCCCAACCCATTGTTGGGTTTTTGGTCATTGTGAAATTGTTTGCCTATAAGAGTCTATAACCTCCCTTCGGATTCACAGCACTGATGGCCCAGAGCCTCTCCGATGTCTGCGTCTCCTGCCCTACTATGTGCAAGGCCACCCTCCCACTTCTCGTTCTCTCCACTTTGTGGAAACAGCAGAACAAAAGATGCTTATCACCCCTGGTTAGTCATTTCCTAGATCCAGGTATTTTTATATCCTCCATCTTCCCCATTGACATTTTCTTTATTTGAAGCTAAATGATCCTCAGGCTCTTTAAGCCTTCAAAATATTACCTTTCTTTTGGTGAGCTCAAAGCAGTTCACATGTATCATCTTATTTGTCATTTGCTGGCTATGAGGCTAGAACACAGCAGATAATTTTCTACTTTAATAGCAGAAGTTGAGGTAAAGGGATAATACAATTACCAGCATCGAGAAAGTGTTTTTATAGTAGCTAAAAATAGTGTCTCATTACATCCTCAAGACAACCAAATGAGGTCAGTGATTTTACTACATATGAGAAAACAAAGGTCCAAGAAATTAAATAACTCACTTGGGGTCACATAGGTAGTAATTGACCTAGAAGACATGACCCCAAACCTATACTTCTTTCAGGGCTATGCACGCCACCCATTGCCACTGAGAGAAATGTCCGTGAAGTCTGCCTGGCTCCAACAGGTTGTGGCTCAAGCAGTGGCCAGCAATTTCTTTCTTCCTTCTGCTGAACTCTGCCCTTGAATCTGTGCAGACTGTGAAAACATGCCTTCTGAAATTGCAAAGGGAAGAAAATCTGTTCCTTACATTTCCTGAATTTTCCCACTGGCTCGTGTTGGTTTGATTAAAGTCTAAGCATCCTCCCCAGCAGCTGCTCACTGTTCCTCTGTGGGCTGTTTTCTACCGGGACTGGCCCTGGAGACCAGGGGCAGGTGTACGCACACACACTGCGCACAGTGGCCCCAGCATCAGGTTGTCGTAATGGCAGGTCAGCAAAACTACAATGCCTTTCCTTTGCTCAGCACTTTCAAGTCATTCTTACAGCCACCATCCCATTTGATTCTATTTGTAACCCTATAAAGTGGACAGGACAGCTGTCACTGTTTCCTTTTCACAACTGAGAAAACTGAGGCTAAGCAGTGACTTGCCCATGGTTGCAGTTAGTAAGTGGCACAGCTGGGACGGGTTCCAAGTCTCCAGGTTCCCTGTTCCTGGTTCAGCACTCCTTTCCTGACCCACTCAGGGGCATGGCAACTTGGGCAACTCGTGGCCTGCAGCCTGTGTTTTCACACTTGACTTTGTCTTTTGACACATGTAATGATTTCTGTTGGAGGCAAGCTGCAGGGTGGTAGGAAGAAGATGTTAGATTTACTGACCTGACCTTGATTTTCACCTGAGTTTCCATATCACTTAAATCAGGATGCTGCCATTACCAATATTAATAATACTCACAATACAACAGCTGTTTTGAGGATTTAAAATATGTAAAGATTTTAGCTCACAATCACTCAAAAAATTTTTTCCTAGTTGGACTGAAAATTTATCAGGATAGATGAATCAAGCCATCCTTGAAGGGATAGGAACTGTTCCCTTCAAGTTCCTTCTGTTTCTCTCTGGGCTTACCACAAAATTAGCCATCTATTTGAGACACATAGGCAGACCCAATTATAGAGGAATTTAAATATCCTCTGTACCGCCCATACCCCATCCCACTTCCAGAAGCTTCCCTCAAGGCTAACCCTCAGCCACACTTGGAAACAAATTAACTTTCCTCTTTGGCCTCTTCCTTTCTCTTCTTTCTGGGCGTGCTCCCACCCTCACTCCCTCTGTCCCACGTCATTCTGACTTCAGTCCAGATCAGGATCTCTTCTCAGCTCATATCTAAGATTGCTGCTGCTCTCCTTGGAAGTCTGGTATTAAGCCCACATGGATCGGGGAGGAGATGGGCTGTAGTCAACCCATGAGGCTCCACCGCTTACTAAGCACACACCATTTCTAGAACAGGGATTCAAACCCCTACCTGAGCTCCTCCCCGGGGGTTGCAAGGCCAGATGAGATGAAGGGGGAAATTCTGTGATAGGCAAATAGAAGTGGCCCCAGAGACTTAAGGACAGATTTTCAACAGAAAATGCCAGGTTATTAAATGCATTTGGGGCATACATACTTGCTGAATTGTACTCTTGCCACAAAACAGAAAGCTTTAGACTTGATTTAACCAGGCATTGGTACTTGTTAAAATTGCAAGTTTCTATGGGGGTGAGTAAACGGGTCACACATAAAGCCATTAACAATTATTTAAGGAGAAGGTAATATATGAATGGGTTTCAGGCCCCTGTTGGAGACTAGTTTTTGAGAGGGGCATTGAATGAGGGCCTGTACATGGAGAGGACATCGCCAAGTGAGAAAAAGACAAAGAACAGCAAAAAAGACCCAGGAAGAAATTCCATCCGCCCTGATATCTATTGAATATTCGACATGGAAAGATAAACCCTCTGCTTCTAAGAAGCTCCCTCTGAGGGACACAATAGGTATGTAACCTTAGTTAAAACAGGGAAAGACCCAGAGAATCTGCCTTTGAGAGCAGAATGAAATGCACGCTGTGCTGGAGGTGTTGGCATTGTGCTAAGGGAGCCGAGAAGAAAGAGCAACTAATGATGAGGGAGATTAGGAAAGTTTTCATAGAAATAGTGCCATCTGAGTCTGGCCTTGAAGGATGAGTTACTCCAAAAAGCAGAGAAGGGAGAGGAAGAGCAATTCTAATACAGCTCTTGACATGGGGTGGGTATTGACTGACGCACCGGTGACATTTGCACAGCTACTGGGTAGAGAATCAGGCTCTGTATGCAACCTGGATCCTTGAAAGACATCTTGGTACAGATTTTAAAATCACAAAGGCAAGAAGCTTTGGAAGAAAACAACTACCAGCACAAACAGGAAGCAGTATTAGCCAGGCAAGGAGGCAAGGAAGACAGTGCAGGCAGAGATAAGCATGTATAGTGCTCGGGTGAAAGGACGCCGGGGAAGGGTGTAAGGTGGGAGAGCGCCGGAGCCTGAAGAAATGAGGCTGAACAAGGAAGTATTAAGGGAAGGTTCTGTGAAATCATCACCACCATTAAAATCAGTCAAGGGAGGATTCATGAAGGTGGGTTTTGAGGAAGTGCTCAAAGGTGGAAGTTGGATGCACAGCAAGGTTTGAGCGGAATGATTTTCCCCACAGGTGCCCTGATGATCAGATCAGAGGAAGCTGGCTTTGTCGTGATAACAGGTGTGATGAGCAGGAGATGCCTCTGCATGGATTTCAGAGGCAACATTTTTGGATCGGTGAGTTTCTTTTGAAGCTGGTCACCATTTGCCAATAACTATCTAATTTCTTTGACAGGATATAGATGTTTATGGCTTTGAAGCTTCCATTTGCAGAATACCGTGATGATTTATCTTCACTGAGTTGCCTTTTCCTAGGAGTAAATGCCTAGGTTTATACATCTGGGGTTTGAACCCAGGCAGTCTGGTTCTGGAGCCCAGACTCTTGACCTGAACTGCCTGTTAGTCTCCACTTTTGTGTCCAATACAGCACCTTGCATGTAGCCCCCAGGTCCTTCAGTCATGTAAATTCATGTTGTAGAGTGCATTAAAAAGGGTGAGAAACCATAGTCTGTTACTAGGCCTCCTTCACCTTGAGCAAGCCCCCTCACTTTTCTAAACTTCAATTTCCTCTAATGGAAAAAGCAAAGTGGGTGGACCATCTGCCCAAGATGGAGCTCCCTGCGGGGCTCCCTCTAGTTAAAGATCTCTAATGAATTATCTTTGCCCAAACTGTGCTGGCTGGTCCTTTGGACAGATAAGCAAAGCACTCCCCAGCCTTTAGGCTGCAGGCGCATTCCAAAGGACTTTGAGACCATGCGATAGTGGGGCTGCTTGTTTCAGGAGCCTCCTACCGCCAGACAGCCCCCCTAGAAATCCCAGGACAGTAGTGACTTTCTTTTCTACTTATTGCCGAGTCCCAGCATCTATAATGGTATCTGACCCAGAGCAGATAAATATCTGTTGAAGAAATACAGCAAATTAAGTGTATACATAAGTAAATAGCTTTTGATCACACACAGGCATACACACAGTTTTTCATCTGTAAAATATTATGTCTGGCATTTAAAGGTTAAATTAAGTGATAGGTAAAGGTCCTAGCAGGCACTCAATAAAACCTGGTACTAGGTAGTGGCAGAGTAAGGGCGCAAACCCAGGTCATCTGTTGCCAAAGTTTATGTCCCTAACGTCTAAACGGCATTATCTCTCTGATGTGAGGACCCTCACTGTATGTTTGACTCCGCAAACTATACCCCACCTCCTTTCTCCAGATAAGGAGAGAAAGACCCAAACCACCTTTCAGTCAAAAAAGGTTCAAAGAGGTAGAGAGTAGGAAAGAAAAGGTCGCAGTTAAGTCAGCCCTCCCTCCGGGAACCAGGCACAAGGGTGCTGCTGGCTCTGTCCACCCTAGGCCCAGCCTGCCATGCGCTAAGCCAGCCCAGCCCAGTCAGGGCTGGGAGGGCCTGTGGTTGCCACTCACTGCAGGCAGGAGCTGTGTGAAGGGCTTAAAGCACCTGTCAAAATCATGTTTCCCCAGCAGGGGGTAAATAAACGTACCCAAAGGAGTTGTCCGGAGGGATGGAGCTCCTCCCATCACCTTCCTTCCTCCCGGGCTGGGGCGCAGGGCTGGGGCCGCGCTGGCTCGCCGCCCTCACCTGGCCCTCACCTGGCCCTCACCTGCGTGGCTTTACCTTTTCAGCACCACTTCAGCCCCGAGAGCTGCAGGTTCCAGCATCGGACGCTGGAGAACGGCTACGATGTGTACCACTCGCCTCAGCATCGCTTTCTCGTCAGCCTGGGCCGGGCCAAGGGGGCCTTCCTGCCGGGCACGAACCCCCCGCCCTACTCCCAGTTCCTGTCGCGCAGGAACGAGATCCCCCTCTTCCACTTCAACACCCCCCGGCCGCAGCGCCGGCACACGCGCAGCGCCGAGGACGACGACGCGGACCCCGACCCGCTGAACGTGCTGAAGCCTCGGTCCCGCGCGAGCCCCGCACTGACCTCCTGCTCCCAGGAGCTGCGCAGCGCCGAGGAGCGCGGCGCGGCGGTCAGCGACCCGTTCGGGGTGCTCAGGGGCAACAGGGGCAACGCTCACGCCGGGGGGCTGGGCGCGGAGAGGTGCCGCCCCTTCCCCAAGTTCACCTAGGCGCAGCAGAAAGGAGCCCTTTTCAGCCCCCTTTCAGAAGTGTAAGCTATCTTTCAAGAGTCGGCTCCCCTTACACGCCGAGGAAGGGAAGGTGGGGTCATGTGTGGAGTTAGCCGCTTCTCTCCATTTCCTTCTCCAGGAAAGCCCCCTGAGGGTCTGCCTCTAAGGCCTGACAAGAGGGAGTTTCGACGCCTTCCTCGCCCCACTTCAGCCAGCTTTCTGAATTAAGAAGCCCCCTAAGTAAGTTAGAGAGTTCCCCTTCACTGAAGAGAAGAGAGCTCCCCCCACCCCGCCCCCGCCCCCGCCCCCTGCCTCTCTTCTTAATCCGTTTCGCACTGGAAACAAGGCAAGGCCCTATTAGTGGAGGTGAAGGAAAGAGCCCATACCAGCTGCCTCTCCGCTGTCCTGCATTATGTGGCCTTGACCCTGCTGGTCTTTGAGTTTGCAGCCTTGACCTAGGGCAGTAACCGCTGAACTGGGCAAACTGATGGGAAGCCTAATCTCAAGCCTTGGCTCTTCCTTGAGCATCTCTGCAGAAGAGCTGTCAAAAAGATTGGCGGTAGGTGGTCAGAACTTAAGTGGAATGCCCTGAGAACTAAGGCAGAAATCAAGCTAGAAAGCTCAAGCTCCCTGTGGGCTAGGAGCCCCTCGCCACACTCTCAAGGTGGCCAGAGTCAGAGGGCCAAGAATGACCCTGGTCTGCTCCCCCTCGGCTGCCATACGACCCTGCCTCTGGCCCTTTCTTTGGCTCTAGTGAGTTGGGCCCGATGAAGAGCCTTGGCATTGGCTCCTGACAATCTAGCCTGCTAGGGTTTGTTTTTCAAAATGGTAATAACTTCAACCTCTTCTAAAGGGGCCTTTCATAAAGTCTCCACTTCCCGGTGGAGTGGTAATCCATTCTGGATGGATTTCCAAAATGTCATAGGAGGGGGTCCTTGAGATAGTGGGGCTGCTTTGGGCTAGGTTCCCTGTAGGCTGGCAAATTCTGCCCCTTTCAGTGAAGTGGCATCAACAGCTGAGGGAAAGAGAAGTCTAATAACCAGGGCACCACAGTGCAGGAGTCAGGAAAAAAGCCTCACTGCCAGCTCTTCACTATGATCTCACTGCCCCGCAGCAGGGGCTAGGGGCCTGGTTAAAACACTTCTAGGCTGAGAGGTCTTAATGCACTTGGAAATCCTGGGGGCATTAAATGAAAACAGCCTCCAGGCCCAAGAGCCCCCGAGCTACCCTGAGGGAAACCAACCCTCATTCGCCAAACAGCTGAGGGGCACCAGCCAGGTGGGCCTGCTGCTCAGTCCTCATCCTAACCTTACCCGGTGACTTAGGGCCTCCCACAACCGGGCCCATTTCCTACCTCTATTTAAGTGGCTACCCGAACAGCAGAATACTAACAAGCAAAGTAGATTTAAGCCACAGCTTCTTCTCAGTCACGCTTTACCCCACTGCTATCATGTACCCAACCTTAGAAATATCCATTCTTTTTGCTTATGAGAGAAACACTGGACAACTGTTTTTGCCTAATGGTTTTAAGCTGTACTTGAAGGGCTAATTGTTCTATGAAGCACCAAAACTATAGTACTATATAGCAGTTCATGGCAAATATTTTCTTTACATAGTTTTCACTTCCTGTTGGAGATATTATAGTGTATAAAAACTAGTGGAAGCACCCCAGTACAGCTAATGAGATAGAAAATTCCCAAAGGACTTTTAGTAGAAAATTGGTTGCAATCTTACAAACTCAATACCATCTATCAGGGGCTCCGCTCTTTGGCAGAGCCAAGGTGGTCCCCATAGTTTCCTGCATCTGTTAGCCTGTGGCAATATTTATTTATTTATTTGGAAGACTTTGCCTGTTGCTCTATATTTACAGATATTTATAAAAATGTAACCCCTTTTTCCTTACTTCTGTTTAAAAGAAAAATAAAATTAATCTCAACTTCTGACATATTTTTCTCTATGCATTACTACATAAAAGCATGTCAGAATATAAGAATAAAAGGGATGATGGGATAGGAGCACTGGGAAAATCCAGAGAAAGCAAAGTTATAAAAGAATATCAGCATTTTTAAAAAATTATTAAATTCATTGGTTAAGATTATATAGGTTTCAGGTATACAATTCAAATACATCGTCTGTATGGTGTATTGTGTGTTCACCACCCAAAGTCAAGTCTCTGTCACCATTTGTCCCCTTATACCCTCTTCTACCTCCCCGATCCTCCCTTTCCCTCTGGTAATCACCATACCATAGTCTGAATCTATGAGGGGTTCTTTTTTGCTTAATCCCTTCACCTTTTTCAACCAGTCTCTCAATACCCCTCCTCTCTGAAAGCTGTCAGTCTGTTCTCTGTATCTATGAGTCTGTTTCTATTTTATTTTTTCATTAAATTTTACATATGAGTGAAATCATATGGTGTTTGTCTTTCTCTGACTGGCTTATTTCTCTTAGCATACTCTCCAGGTCCACCCATGCTGTTGCTGAAGGTGAGTTCCTTCTCTTCTGTACAGCCAACTAGTACTCCACTGTGCAAATGCACCACAGCTGTTTTGTTCACTCACCCTCTGATGGGCACTTGGGCTGCTTCAGAACATAGGGGTGCATATATTCTTTTGAATCAGTGTTTCAGGTTTCATTGGTTTGTAAATAGATTCAGCAATTTTGATTAATTCAGGTGGAATTATTGAAAAATGAAGGAAATTTCTTATCAATATTGGATTTCTGACAACTGTAGCTCTAAAAAGGTTTTCTTTAAAGATTTTATTTACTTTTTTATTTTTAGAGGGGAAGGAGCAAGGGAGAGAAACACCAATGTATGGTTGCCTTTTATGTGTTCCCTGCTGGTAGTTAGCCTGCAAGGAACCGGCCTGCAACCCAGGCATGTGCCCTGACTGGGAATCGAACCGCGATCGTCTGGTTCGCAGGCTCGCGCTCAATCCACTGAGCTATGCCAGCCAGGGCTAAAAAGGTTTTCTTTAAAGAGATTTTTTTTTGCTTGAAAAATACACACTGACATAGCCACACCAACATCCCAGTAAACCAGATGCTCTGTACTCAGCACGCAGTGTGAGTACCCTGTGAGACTTCACAGCAGGACAGATGATGAATCTGCAAGTCTTCTCTGATATTCGTGTCCTCACAAGTCCTCCTTTAATCTCTATCTGCCCAGCTACCAAAACACAGGAAGCAAAGAGTGCTTATTGCACACTTACATCTCTGCAAATTTACGTCACCTTAAGCCTATAGTTTTTCACTACCTGATTTTAGCTAAGAACTTCCCCCTTTTAACAATGTAAAAGAACTTAGTATAGGACTATTTTAACTGGTGTTCAAATGACCTTCTGACAAATTCTAAGGAGACTGTCCTCTGATTGTGCCCCTGTAAGAGTCAGAGTACCAAAGTCCTCCTGATTATGGAAAAGGGGGATGGACAGCCTCCAGGGAAGACACAGGAGACCAGGTCAAATGCCTTTGAGCACATACAACAGACTTACAAAAGGCAGATTATTGGTTTTAAAATTCTCTCTTATGTTTTTTTTTTTACACAGATAAGTTGACCTCTGCTTGTAAGTTCCATCCCTTCCCAGCATTTCAATTTTATTTCTGGTCCAACAGACTTTGAAATCTGATAACTCATAGGAATGGAGCATTAGCAAAATTACCATTTGGGAATAAAGAGGCCTTCTTCCAGTATAGAAGGAGAATTAAATGCTGTAGAGAGAGAGAGAAAAAATATCCTGTGGGCACTTTCCTTCCACAGGCTTGAAAAGAGTTCCCTTCTCTGTCCATAGAAGTTTTTCCTAAAGAAAGGAAATTTTAAAGGGTTTAACACAACACAATTAGTAGGGTAAGGGTAAGAGAAGGTAAGTGTGTATTTGTGTAATATACATATATATAAATGTATTATATTGTATACACGTGGCTGCCAGAAGCTTCACAGACCTTATCATAGGCAGGGTTTCTAGTAATTAAAGCCCAATCTCTATCTTCTCTATAGAATTATAAATCCTTGCTCCATAAAGATATTATCTCAGCCATTACACATATTTGTATAGATACTTAATGTTTATACAGAACTCTTGTGCATCTTAACTAAGGTAATATTTATAATCACATAGCTTCCACTTCTAGCCATCAAAGAGTAAATGCAACCGGACTTGCTGTCCTGCCTAAACAACTATAAAACAAAATATACAAGGCAATTGTCTTCAGGCATGGAGTAGCAAAAGACTATGAGAAGGGAAACTTATAAGTCGATCCCCATGACCATCCCACTTTCTGACTTAGAAACACTTGACACGCAGGCGGAATGGCAAGCTCACTGAGCTGAGCAAACAGCTGGACTCAGTAGCGGAGAAGAGGGAGCTATGCTCCAGGGAGACTTCAGAAGTCTTTACGAGCATTCGCTGCTCTGGAAAAGGACTGGGCTGCACATGCAGAGGGAGAAAGACCCAGCAAACCTAACAAAGACCATTTGCTCCAGAAATGGGAGATGAACAGTGAGTGACACAGAGGCCAAAAAATGCTGAGAAACACTAGAAACCCAAGAAAACCAGGGCAGAGACTCACTAAGTGCATCACCATTTAATTGAGACTACAGAAAGGCCACACCTTAGAAGGACAGACTAAGTCCCAGAAAAAGGGATACACCCTAAAACTAAATTCAGTACTGGAGTTGGCCTGCTCTAAAAGAGAATTATAAGGAAGCCTGTCCCTAGTTTAACTCTCTGATAGAACAAAACTGAATACCCTTTAATCTGTAAAGGATGACAAAATCCAGACTCAGTACATGGTATCATTCACACTTTATGAGAAGAAATAGGGGAAAATGGCCCATAGTAAGAAAAAAATACAATCATCAGAAATCAACCATAAGATGACCCGCATGTTGGAATTAGCTGGGAAGAAATTTAAAGCAGCTATTATAACTAAATATAAGGACTTATAACTTCAATCATAATGAACAAACAGATTAGAAATCTCAGGAGAGAAAGCAAATAATAGAAAAGAACTAAATAGAAATATAGAATTAATAAATGCAATATCTAGAGATGAAAGAAAAATGTAGCCATTTAACATTTAACAAATTACTAGCCCTGGCTGGTGTGGCTCAGTGGACTGAGCACTGGCCTGCAAACCAAAGGGTTGCCTATTCAATTTCCAGTCAGGGCATATATCTGGGTTACAGGCCAGGTCTCCAGTAAGGGGTGTACAAGAGTCAACCACACATTGATGTTTCTCTCCCTCTTTCTCCCTTCCTCTCTCTCTAAAATAAATAAATAAAATCTTTAAAAATGCATTTAAAAATTAAAATAAGCTATCTAATCTGAAGAGAAAAAATAAGTTTAAAAAATAATAAGCAGAGTATAAGTGATCTGTGCGATATTATCGAATTGTCCAAAACATGTGTAAGTGGAATCCCAGAAAGATAGGAGCAGAAAAGGTTTAGGAATAAAAAATATTTGAAGGTAGAATGGCTAAATTTTTCCTCAAACTGGTTACAAAACTAAGGTACTATTACAAGATGCTCAGCAAACCAAAAGCAAAATATACACAAATACCACACTTTGATATATCACAGTCAAATTACTGAAAACAAAGATAAAATCTTGAAAGCTGCTACATGATGCTTTACATATAGGTGAACAACTATAAGAATTATGGCTAATTTCTCATTGTAACTGAAGAATCAGCTCCCACTGGTCCTGTCCTGTTTCTAACGAGAACTGAACCAAAGTTTCAATCTTGGATACAGCACTGGAGATGAGCACTGGTGAACCCTTAACTGCTCCCCAACACCCGCCACCCTGCACACACACGTCAGAAACAATGAACTAGGACATGACTGGAACTCTTTCAGAACCGAAGGGTCTGTTATCCAGGAAGATCCAGTGCTGAGACCCCTTAAATTTTGTCCCAAACCCTGGTCCAGAAAGACAAACTTGAGCTTGGCCCCTTGCTGGTAGATGCCACAATGAGAGGGGTTTTTTTTCCTTCTCTCAAAAACCGATGCCATAGTTTCATCTTCTGAGACAACAGAATGGCACACTGTGAAGTTTCAAAGGAAGTACAAGCTACCTACCCAGAACTATATATTCAGCAAAAACATGAATGAAATGAAGATGGAAAAAAAAATGAAAGTAAAATAAAAACTCAGAGAACCTGTTACCAGGCTGAAAAGAAATAACAACAAGGAAAAACTATGGGAAAGAATTATGAGCATCAAAAATAAAAAAAAATTAAAAAGTAAACTATTAACATGTATAATATGCATATAAAATACATATATATTTATTTGATTTCTTTAAAATATTGCTTACAGCAAAAACTATGATACTGTACTGTGGGATTAATAATACATGTATGTGTCATACACGTGGAAAAATTACCATGCAGGATGGGAAGGGTAATGAAACAACATGGTTGCAACACTGTAATATGCATGTGGAAGTGATACAA
Organism: Sturnira hondurensis; assembly: GCF_014824575.4. Taxonomy (NCBI): domain Eukaryota; kingdom Metazoa; phylum Chordata; class Mammalia; order Chiroptera; family Phyllostomidae; genus Sturnira; species Sturnira hondurensis. The sequence goes on from NW_028088140.1 coordinate 8,096,747, forward strand.
CATTAACTCTGCGTAGGCTATGACAAGTCAGGATACTGAATACTGTAACCTAAAGTAATCACCAAAATAACATTAATAATACAAATAGTTATAAGCAAAAGCCAATATAAGCATTAAAAGAGAATATTGCAAAACATTCTATTATCTCAAGAGAAGGCAGAAAAAGAATAGCAGAATATCAGATGGAATAAATAAAAATTGACAGACTAAATCCAATCATATCAATAATTATGCTATATATAAATAAAACACAACTAAAGGCAAGAATGGTCAGATTGCATTAAATAAAAACCCCCAACTATATGTTGTCTATAAAAAATTCACTGGGAAGAAAAAATGGAAAGGTGTTGTGTCAGTCTGCTAGGGCTGCCATAATAAAATCCCACAGACTGGGTGGCTTACACAACAGAAACTAATTTGCACAGGGTTCTGGAGGCCAGAAGTCTGAAACCAAGATATTGGCAGGTTTCCTTCTGAGGCCCCTTTCCTTGGCTTCCAGATGGCTGGCTTCTTCCTGTGTTCTCAGTTTTTTTTCTGTGCACTTGTATCCCTGGGATCTCCAAATTTCCTCTTCTTCTAAGGACACCAGGGAGATTGAATTGGGGGCTACCCTATTGGCCTCATTTTATTTAACTGCCTCTTTAAAGGCCCTATCTCCAAAATAAGTTACCTTCTGCATCACTAAGGGCCAGGGCTTCAACTGGGCACTAGTCCTTCAATGAATGGGGGAGAAGGGCACAGTTCAGCTTATTACAGATACATACAGTGACAACAGTAAGCAATATGGGCTTACCATATTAATATCATACAAAATATGCTTCAAACTCAGGAGAATTGCCATAGGAAAGGGGAATATTTTATGATTATAAAAGGGCCCATTAACTAGGAAGACATAAAACCCATAAATGTTTCTAAAAACAGCCACAAAACAAATGAAGCAAAACTGACAAAACTGAAAGGAGAAACAGACAAGTACAAATCTTATTTGGAAATGTGCACACCCCTCTCTCCACAACTGATTTGCAAGAAGACAAAACACCAGCAAGGATGCAGATAGCTGAGCCACACTAGTGATGAACTGCATATAATTTGCATTAGTGACACTAAAACAAACAACTACAGAATATAATTTCTTTACAAGTATAAATGAAATGTCACTCAATATGGACCATATATTGGGCCAACAAAAAAGTGTCATTTAACTCAAAAGTTCAAAATCTTACAGAGAAAAGAAATAATTGAATAAATAAACAGACTTTCAGCCAAGATGGAGGCATAGGTAGATACACTGTGCCTCATTGCACAACCAAAAGAAGGACAACAAAAAATTTAAAAACAAAAATCAATCAGAACTGACAGAAAATCAAACTGTATGGAAGTCTGACAACCAAGGAGTTAAAGAAGAAACATTCATCCAGACCAGGAGGAGGGGGCGGATACAGCAGCTGGGTGGAAAGGATTTGTTTGCAGCTGTCGGACTGGGCAGTCCCACATTCGAGTGCAGATAAACTGGGAGGAACAACTGGGGAGTGACAGAACACCCAACCCAGGGTTCCAGTACCAGGAAATAAAGCCTCAAAGCTTCTGACTGAAAACTCCTCTGGGGGTAGAGGCAGACACTGAAGAAACTCCCAGCCTCACAGGAAAGTTTATTGGAGACACCCACAGGGTCCTAGAATGTACACAAACCCACCCACCCAGGAATCAGCATCAGAAGGGCCCAGTTTGCTTGTGGGTAGCAGGGAAAGTGACTGAAAACCGACAGACAGCATAGCAAGTGCCATTGTTCCTTCTTGGACACCAACCCCAAATATAGCAACCCAACACAGTTACTTGCCCTGCCCTGGGGAACACCTAAGGCTCTGCCCCTTACTACATAGCAGGCACACCAAGACCAAAAAAAAAATGGCCCAAATGAAAAAACAGGTCAAAGTTCCAGAAAAAATACAACTAAGCAACAAAGCAAGAGCCAACCTATCAGATGCACAGTTCAAAACACTGGAGCATCCAGGATGCTCCAGGACCTCACTGGGTACTTCAACAGCATAGAAAAGGCCCAGGCAGCAATGAGGGTCGAATTATGTGAAATAAAGAAAAATCTACAGGGAACCAACAGTGATAGGAAGGAAACCAGTCTCAGATCAACAGTTTGAAGCAGAAGGAAGAAAATAAATAGTCAACCAGAACAGAATGAAGAAAGAAGAATTCAAAAAAAAAAAATGAGAAGAGGCTTAGGAATCTCTGGTACAACCTTAAATATCCAAACATCCGAAACATAGGGGTGCCAGGAGAAGAGGAAGAGCAAGAAATGGAAAACTTTTTTGAAAAAACAATGGAGAACTTCCCCAATCTGGCAAAGAAAATAGTCTTCCAGGAAGTCTAGGAAGCTCAAGAAAATCCCAAAGAAGTTGGACCCAAGGAGGAACACACCAAGGCACATCATAATTACATTACCCAAGATTAAAGATAAAGAGAGAATCTTAAAAGCATCAAGAGAAAAGGAGACAGTTACCTACAAAGGACTTTCCATCAGACTTTAAGCTGATTTCTCAAATGAAAGCTTTCAGGCAAGAAGGGGCTGGAAAGAAGTATTCCAAGTCATGAAATGCAAGGCCTACATCCAAGATGACTCTATCCAGCAGAGCTTTCATTTAGCATGGAAGGGCAGACAAAGTGCTTCTCACATGAGGTCAAGTTCAAGGAGTTCATCATCACCAAGCCCTTATTATATGAAATGCTAAAGGGATTTAGCTAAGAAAAAAGACAAAAAAATATGAACAGTAAATGACAACAAACTCACAGCTATTAAGAACTGAACCTAAAAAAAATTAGCAAACAACTATAATAGGAACAGAATAACAGAAATGGAGATCACATGGAGGGTTATCAGTGGGGGAATGGGGGAAAAGGTACAGAGAATAGGTAGCATAAATGGTAGGTAGAAGATAGACAGGGGGAGGGTAAAGAATAGTATAGGAAATGTAGAAGCCAAAGAACTCACATGTATGTCCCATGGACATGAACTAAAGGTGGGAAATGTGTGTGGGAGGGGGTGTTGCAGGGTAGAGGGAAATGAAGAGGGGAATGGGACAACTGTAATAGCATAAAACACCCAGACCCCTTAGTAACCACAGAAAAGCTCATGAAAATAGTAACATAATATTTTTCACTCATTAGATTAACAAAAATTTGTCAAGAGTCAAGTGTTGACAAAGATGTGGAAAATAGGAACTTTTGAATACTGCTAACAAGGCTGAAAAACAAAACAGCCATTCCAAAAGCAATTTAGCTCTTGGCGACAGGAGATGCACGTGTTTTATTGCCCAGCAGGAGAAGAGATGCAAAAGGCTGCTCCCTGCAGCAATTCTTATGGGAAAATGTTGAATACACACAAATGCCCACTAATAGAGGAGAATACACAAAATGCCGTATTTATTCAACAGGAGTGGTATTAAATAGATGTATACAAATCAACATAAAAGCCCCAAGATAAAATAAGTAAAAATAAAGGATACAGACAGCTTGAAGATATTTATGTATATTTTTAAAACACCAAAATAATACTGTGGCCTCACAACACCAGGTGGAAGTGTGAAGAACGGATGGACGTGCACGCAGGCTCGCCCTGGCAGGCGCCACTGCAGAGCACGAGAGGACACAGGACCGTGGGGATTGGGTGAGGACACTGACTTACATCACAACCAGTTACGTCCTAGAAAGGGGGGATATTATTTCTGGATGGTGGGAATGCATGTATTATTATTATTATTACTCGTCCTTCGGCTGTTTTGTCCAAGTTTCATTTGCAGCGTACTTCCCTGGTGCTCAGCCACATGCTCTGTTCCAATACTGGCAGGAAAGCAGCTGGCACTGGGCCCACGAACAGAATGCCACCCCGCACCCGTGGCTTCAATGGTGTTCAAAGTAAATATTGACTAGACATGTTTTTAGCCTTAACTGACACAATTTAGTGTTAATTCTTTTAGAAGTTGAGACTCAGAACATTCATCAACACGACAACTGAAAATCAACTGCATGTAAAACACGTCTTTGTTTAGGTAGGATTTTTAAGGGCCTAATTATATGTAAAAAATTAAGTTAACCAAAATCCCTTTCACCACTGCCATCTGGTGGGAAAACGAGGCAACCTCATCTGTGCCTTCCACAAAATCTCACATCTGCAGTTATCAGAGTGCCATTTTTCTTTAATGAAGCACACACTTTTATTCTGAGGTTTCTGTACAATACACTGGTACCTGTTTACTTTCTTTAGAGTGGTCCTCACACTAAACCCTTCCACCTACAGATTAGATAAGAAAGAATTTTCTTTTCCTGCTCAGATTCCTGCTTCAATGCTTTCAAATCAAGTGATGCTTTAACTTCCTCCTCACCAGATCATTCTGCACCCTAATTTTCATTTATTCAGATATCAAACCTTCTAGAGTGAACAATTCCAACAGCTGATTTCTGTATTAAAAATTTGTGTCATTTTGCTTTATATAAACTTACAATGGTAAGCACTTTTCATTTAAAGGACTTTTAAAATATACCATATTGGCACTATAAATATTCAGTGGAAATTATACATAGTTCCTTTTTCCAAGCACTGGATGGAGATAGCACAAAACATACAGTATCTTATCAAGAGCAAATAAAATTAACTAGATTTTTCAGACATTAAAGAAAAATATCAAAAGAAACAAACATAGGCAGGTTATTAATCCCCCAATTTGCAATACTGAGTTCCTTCATCCATTTATGATCCAGAGATATAACTAAGCAGAGTGGTACAAATATTCTGGAAAATGTCTGCTGCACTCAAACAAAAGTCAGTTCTAAATGGTTTTCCATTAGTGTTTCATGTGGCTATGATTCCATTCAAGCTTTAACACCTGTTACAGTAGAAAGCTTTTTAACTGTTTCCAAATCAGCAATAGCAGAGGGTGAAAATAAATAAAGTCAAAGGCACTCCCTCCCTCAGAGGCTCAAAACAGTTAGATTTTTAGCAAGTTTCAGTCACTTCATTTAGATGATCCTGTAGGTTCATGCAAACACACTGAATTGTTGGTTTAACTTCTCTTCCTTCCTCAAAGTTTATAATGAAGAGACTAATCCCTGTGTTGGGACTGACTGATGTAAGTTCAGAGGTGCTCACAGTTGCTGGTAAGGAACCCTTAAGGTCAGTCAGAAAATAATTGAACAGGCTTCTCATGTAGGCACCATGACTCACAACTAAGACACTGGCTACTAATTCTGGAGCGCTGCTGTCTGAATTAAATTTGGAGGCACAGTTTTTTCCTAAAGGGAATATCTGTGCCAAAGAAGTTTCCAAATTGTTGCTTGAAGTGTCTGAGGAAATCAGTTCTTTCTGACCTGCTTCCTTCAAGATCAGTTGACAAAGAAATTCAAAAAAGTCTATTCCACGCATCTTCACCTACAAGCAAAGAAAAGGTGCAATGAGTGAGATTAACGTCTGTCTTAAAACAGAAACATAAAACCTGATAGGGTTTTTCTATTTTGTCACTGTAAGTTCCATATGAGTAGATAAAACACTATATTTCTATTCACTCGATCCGTATTTCTATGGATATTAGTGAGGTCCCACCATATTTCTGGGATTATGGAAACACATTGGGGACAAAGATGACTAAGGTACAATCCCTAATTCCTGACTCAAAGCACTCAGAGTCTAGCTGGAGAAGTATGCAAGTAAACAGACAACCACGAAATAGTATTAACTACAAAACTAAATCTGACACTTCAGTTTACTTAGAACAACAAGGAAAAAAACCCTTTCCTTTACTAAGTTAATAGAAAGTCTTTACAAAAGAATCATGAAAATAATGAACAAGGGGGAAAATCACCAATAGAATTTAAAAGCAGAATGATCCAAAGAAATGCAAGAATGGTGATACTATCACAGAACTGGAGAGGCAGCAGAGGCCTGAGGATTTTATGGCTTGAATTATTTTGCCTCTCATTCTCCTTGAACATCACCACTCACTTTACTGACTACCACTACCACTGCTGAAGTTACTGCTTAATATTCAAAGAGTTTTCTTAATAGTTACATCCAATAGCACACATCCTTTAAATTCACTATCAGCTATGACTGCCAACTTAATATTGTCAATGAGAAAGCGAGGGGTAGCTTCAAAAGAAAAAAATGGTATCATGCAGAGTTGTTTTATAAACCAAACAACTTTCAAACTGCTTATCTAAAATTTAGGAACATCTAACATACAAAAAAAAAGGTCAGATTTCAGCTACGGTGATACTGGCAAGTTCATCAGCGTGCCCCAGGGCTACATACCTGGTCTAAGGTCTCTCCTCCAGGTGGTGTGTACCCAGGTATTTCTTCCCCAGCTGCTTTGGCCATTGCCCTTAGCTCACTCAGCCCCCTGCCTTCTGCAACCCCGTATTTCTGCAATGGTCCAATAAACAAAAGTGCATCCAGTGAATTTGCAATACAGCAATTAAGTACAATCACCCCAGGAAGTGTGGTTTCTTTCTACTTACCTTATTACATCTCCTGTGAACTCATAATTCCCCACAATAATAATGGATTACTTGCATAATAAAATATTAAAAGAGATAAATCATTGTGTACGGTCTGCATTAATGAAACCAGAAAATTCTAACAATACCATCAAACAGAGTCCAACGGTGAAATATTTTTGTAAGAGCATATGCATATTTTTCACCAGCTGCTCTTATAATCCTCAAGTCCAACTCTTACATCCTCAATTGTATCTGGAGCAACCTCTATTACAGAGAGGAACATTAATAATCATCACTTGCTCTGTTTGTTCAAGAATGGAAACATCCATTGGTTAAATATTCCAAATGCTAAGCTGAAGCACGTTAGGCAGTAAGGCCAGGGCAGTGAAGGAGAGCAGGTGACATGTGGCTCCCTGTGCCTATGGACACCACAGTGTAGTGGGGACACTAACCTAGGAATGGTAGTGGGAAAGTGCTGTGATGGAGGGAAATACTGGACAGAGACTCATACAGCTAGAGACTTCCAATCTGCATTTGAGGATCAGAGAAGGCCAAAGCCTCGGGGTGAGTGGAACCGGGCCAGGTCTGGAGAGCAAGTATTCTGGGGAGAGTGGCGGGAAATTCAGAAGTTCAGTGAGGAAAGAGCATGGCCGTTTGGGCAACTCCAACATGCTCGAGAGGCTTATGACCAGGGATCCAAACATGGGACTCCAGAGCCAGATGGCCTCAACTTTGATCTGAGCTCTGCCACAAACTAGCTCTGTGACCCTGAGCATGGACTTGATTTCTGCATGCCTTCCTTTCTGCACCTGTAAAATGGGTGCCAAAACATGATGTTTTTAAATCTTCACAGCTGGCTGTTGTGAAGATTAATAAACTTGCACCACTTGGAACAGGGCCAGAAAGTCATGAGCACAAGGGGAAAGGAAGGAGGCAGGTGGGGGCAACAGATCCAATCACACAGCACAATGAGAGAAAGCCAGGTCAGAGCACCAACTAGCTTTGAGGATAAAAGAGAAGTAGTGAACTGCTTTATACAGGTGTGCAGCAACCAAATTTTCCAAAGATTACTCTGGCTTGCAGTGTGGACATTAGATTGGAAAAGAAAGTGCAGTGAAAACAGGGAAATCTAGGTGACAGGTGACAATGAACTGCAATAGGATGGCAGCAGTGGGTTTGCAAATCAATGAAGGATTCAAGAACCATTTAGAGGTAGAACTGACCAGATGATGACAGATGTGTGGTGTGAGAGACAGTGAAGAATGCAGAATGAATGGTCTGAACAGCTGGGTAAAGCAGGAGCCAGGTGGAGAAAGGAGTGCAGTCCACTGAGCAGGGAGCAGCTGTGGGGCAGCTTGATACATATGAGTGTGCAGCTCAGGGTGGAGACTTAAGCTAAAAGTACCTATTTGAAAATCATCAGCTCATTAACTAAAATCATGAGAGAGGGTGAAATTCCTCAGGGAGAGAACTCAGAGAGAGAGAGAGATGTCCCAGCCTGATGATAAATACTGCTTGCTACTACTACGTGATAACAGGTCCTGTCCAGTGTTCACTGAACTCAGAACTTTTTTAACATTTGACCACTGGTTCTCAGGCACAAAATGAGCCTTTCCAAGCAGCATTTATACTGGAGCTCTAGTGTGTGTACACACACACACATACAACTATAACAGAGAACACATGTAAGTTACAAAAAGGAATTTTTTAAAGATGTGCTAACCAGCCCTGGCTGGTGTGGCTCAGTTGGTTGGAGCATCCTTCTGTTCACCAAAAGGTTGGGGTTTGATCCCAGTCAGGGCACGTAGCTAGGTTGCAGGTTCAGGCCATGGTTTGAATGCACATGGGAGACAGCCAGTCCATGTTTTTCTCTCTTTCCCCCTTCCTCTTTCTCTAAAGTCAATAAATGTATTTTTTTAAAAAGATGCCTTAGCCATTCTGTTACATTTCTGCCCAGGTACAGAAGAAATCACAGGACTGACAGGGACATTAACCAGCTTCTAGATCAATATTATAGGCCATAATAAAAAGTCTTCTAGGAGACTTGGAGTGAAATCTCAGATATGAAACTGTCCTATGGTTTTAGCTAAATCACAGTTTCAGAAAGATTCATTGCTGCTATATAAAGTGGGCTATTTATGCTTAAAGCCAGGGGGTAGAATTGAGAAGCTAAGGAAGAGAGCTTTTCTATTTTATTTTAAACTCTTCAGTACTGTGTTAAATTCTTGTAAGTATACCTTGCTTTTATAACTTAAGATGTGTATGATATGATTTTAATAATTAAATAAGATACCATGTATGAGAGTTTGTGACAGTGACTATTACATGACAGATTCTTAATGAATGTTAGCTCTTTCCATATCCCTAGCAGGAATAAATTTTTAGCCATGTGATAACTTGACGTGGTTATTGATAACTTTTGGCAAAGAATAATACATAAGTTACTTACTCTTTCCCGAAGTCTTGAATCATACTTTACTGTCATATCTTGGCAAAATTTGCTCTTCTCCAAAATCCCATGCACAGTCTGAAAAATCAAAAGACAACTGTTTCTCTTCTCATAAAAATAATCATTCTGGCCAAAATAATACTTGGCTTCTTAGTGGATAAAAAAAGAACTAGATTTAATTTTTCTTTGAGAAATGTGCCTCTCTTTGCACTGCTAGTCCTTTGTCTCTTCATACCAGATTTTCATATTTCCTTCTAACATAACTTCTAGTTCAGAAGTCAGCAAACTACAGCCTACAGGCCAAATCCAGACCATCATTTGTTTTTGTAAATTAAGTTTTATTAGAATGCAGCCATTTATGCATTGTTTATGGCTACTTTCAAAGTATAACAGCAGAGTTGAACAGCTGTGACCACATGTCCCACAAAAAAAAATTACTGATTCTTTACAGAAAACGTTCTAGTTCATTAATTTTCCATTCAGGTATGTCAAAATTGATGCCAAATCCATCAAGTCTTAGTTTTTATTTTCAGTTCTAGAATTCACATTTGATTTTTCTTTAGAGCTTCCCATTCTCTGCTAATATTCTCCACATCTTTTACCTATGCATTAAATGACTGTTTAAAGTCTGTGTCTGATATCTCCCATTACCAGATAACTCCCAATGGCTGCTTCTGCTGCCTTTATTTTTTATTTATTTTCATACACACTTCATTCTCATTGCATGCCTGGTTATTTTTAACTGACAAGAGACACTGTATTAGCAAAACTGTAGAAATTAAGTCTACAACCTGCCTTGTTTTTTAACACTCTCCCCACAAATTAGACATTGTCATCATTACTGTTTTATATTGTCAATAGTTGTTTATATTTACGTAAAACTTTACCAAGTTCTTTGCTCATCATTCTTTCCTGAGACTCAGGTTTTCCTTCCACAATTATATTCCTTTTTCAGTTATCCTTTGAAAGTTCTTTACAGCCTATTTGTCCAACATGTTCTCATTTCACATACACTCTAGAAAATGTTTTTACTGGGTGTAAAAGTCTAGGTTGATCCTATTGTCTCCCAGGACTTCAAAGACATTATTATTGACATTTACAAATGTGTTGATAACCTACTGTCATCCTTTAATAGATGATGCCTTTCCTTCTTATTCTTTGGAGTTTTGTCATTTCGTTATGATATGTGTAGAAGTGGGTTTTCCTTTATCCTGACTGGGATTTGTTACACTTTCTGCATCTGATAATTTATTTTCTTCCAACAATTCTGTAGAATTATCAGCTTTGTCCCCCAAAAAACCTTTAAGAAGATTTTCCACCTGTGTTCTTACAGAGGTTTTATAAATTTAGGTTTTAGATTAGTGCTATGATCAATCACAAGTTAATTTTTGTGTTGTGTAAGGTAAGATTCAAAGTTCACATTTTTCCACATAGACAGCCCCATGTTTTGGCACCTTTTACAGAAAAAAATGACCCTTTCAATCACTGAATTACCCTGGCGCCATGGTCAAAACCCAATGGATCAACGTTAAAAAAAAAATAGAACACTCCCCACTGGGTTCTATTTCTTAGGTCCCTCAACTTTTGCTTGAAAGTTTATATTTCACCTAATTTTTCAAAGAATTTGCACTGGGTATCTATTTGAACATTTTTTTAGTCATTATTTCCTCAAAATATTCATTTTTATTCCTCGTACTCATCTCCCACTCTCATTTCCCTTTTGGGATTTCAACTACATGTAAATTAAATCACTTAACATTGTGCTTTACTGAAACTTCACCTCTTCTTTTCTAGTCTTTTTTCTTTCTGTAATTTCAGAATATTGGTTCCATGTCTTCATGTTCACTGACCTCTTCTACAGTGTCTATTCTGCTGTTAATTTCATCCTGTGAAATTTTCATTTCAGAATATTGTATTATTTATCTCTAAAAGATAAATTTGGGTTTTTTTTGTTATATCTTCTATTTCTCTCCTCACTAAGTTCCTCTAAGGACAGTTTAGCCTCACTTGTTAAGGTGTGATCTGATGACAACTCTGCTGTATGCTCTGTGTATTCAATGAAATTTCTTTACTTCAGCTGATGGGAACTCAAACTGATTCCCAAACCCCATGAATTCTAGGAATCATTCAGCTTACAACTCCCCAGCATTTGCTCTCTCCCCTGAAGCTGTGTTTTGCATGGCTTCATACAGTTTTGCTCTACATATGTGCAGACTAATAATCCATCGAAGATTTAAGGGGATTCCCTCTACATATTTCTAGAGTTCTTCTTCTGTGCACCTCACACTGCCCCACGTATTTTAGTTATTCAACCTTCCCAAATTCTAAGCTCTAGCTCCTGAACTTACTGAGACCACTGGGCTCTATTTGGCTTCTCCTACCAGAGTCTGGATATTGTTTCAGCAGAAAATTCAGGACAATCCTAGGGCTCACCTCATTTGTTTACGTCATTTGGGGATTATAAATTCACATTGGCTAAAGTCCAATATCTGAAAAGAGTGTTTGATAAATTTTGTCCTCTAGTTGTTTTTCAGGAGAGGCTAACTTCCAGCCCTGTTATTCCCTCATAGTTGTCATGAAAATTCCCCTTCTGCTGAGCTTTTAGCAGTTGCTTTGGTTCTTTTTTAAATCTCTGGGGTAGTTTTTATAGTCAGTCTATTCCCTAAAGATATTTAAGATATTTCAAAAATGTCTTTTATTTCTTTGCAGTAACATTGTTTTATTTAGCTGCATCTACTTATTCCAGTATTTGATGTCTTTGTGAGTTAAATTCTCCTATCGGTTGTTTCTTCTGGCTCTCTTTCTCTCTCCTGACACTTTCTTTGTCTTCTGCTTTTATTTTACACATTCTGTTTGGTTTTTTCCCCAAGCTATTCTAATTTAAAAGTTACAAAAATGAAATAAAGAAAAATGAAAAAAAAGAAAAAGTAGCTCTATTGAGGAGAGGGGAAGATTGGGGGTATTGTGTGTGTGTTTTAGTTCCCTACAGATTCTGGTAGCATATTCTTCAAGGTTACAACTGCTGAACCTTTGGACTCATCGCCCTAAACCTTGACTCTAAACTTACCTGCTTTGTCCTAATGAGATCGCTGGAGAAAACATGAGTGAACTTCACAGTATTTAGAAAAATACCAGCAGCAGCTGCTTGTTTAAATCCAGTTTCTGAAAGAGGCTCATCTACCCCTTGTCCTATGACAGTAAGAGAAAGAACAAACCATTCAAAAATATACATAAGGTATGCAAATTAAATCACATGTGAGAAACTATAAATGCATTTACTCATATTTTATTTCCTTGGGTACTTTCCCACATAAGTTTTCAGAGAACTGACAAGTAAAATTAAGCTATAATCCATTATAAAAGGCTCAAGTATTCAAATTTTCCCAAAAGAATGTTTGCCTAATGGGAACTGGATGATAATGAAAATTCAACTGCCTCAAGCTTTCTACTTTTTCACATCTTCCCATCCTTTTATTAGCTATATTTTATTACTAATGCTGGCTCTGATCTTATGTACTCAACTCAGGTGTTATGTTTGGGTGGTAGGATCATCACTTAGGAAAGTTTTTCCTTCTATCTCCACTGCCATATGTTCCATACTGTATCTTCCCTCCCTCCCTCCCTTCTCTTTCACTTTAAAAATACTTTGGAACCTCTGTTTACAGAAGAAAGGCTGATGAGATACTCTGAAGAGTTATCCTGCTACAGAACAACTGGGGGGGGGGGAGGGAGAAAGAGATGCATTCCTGGGCTCACGGGATATAAGCAAAAATCTCCAAGAGACAAAGCAAAGCAACCAAAAACCTTGAGCTGAAACCCAAATATTATAGCTATCCTGTAAGGAAGCTAATATATTGTAGTTTCAGGTCAGTAGTAAAATCAAATGTAAACCCTCTTCAAAGCAAATCATTCTCAATAAAGGGTAACTTTCTACTAATTTAGAGCAAATAGTTTAACCAAAGACATAACACACAAGAAATTAATCCATCATGAATAAAAACCATGGAAACAATAAGTAACAGATTTAGAACCAATAACACTTCTGACACCAAAATAAAAATATACATTATAAAATAACATAAAGGCAGAATCACAAAAATAAGCAAATAACAGAAACTCATCAAAACCTATCAGACAGCTTTCTAAAAGAACCAAATAGAACACGTAACAATGAAGAATAGAATTGCTGAAGGAGAAAATAATCTCCTCAATGGAGAAGTTGCAGGGAGGCTTAATAAACTCAGAGAGAGGCCTGAAGTCATTACCCAGAATGCAGCATGGCTACACATGAAACACATCTCTGATGTACTAGAGACATAACAGAAAGAATGGGAATTCCCAACTTGCATCTAATTGGAACTCCAGAAAGAAAAGGAAAAATGGACAGGAAATATAAAGAGATAATGATTGAGGATTTTTCAGAAATCTACAAATAAAGGAAACACAATGTACATCAAGCAGGATAAATATTTCTTAAAATTCCTCCTAGATATATTAAGATAAACTGTAGAATACCAAAAGCAGTTTTACACAAAGACAAATTACCTACCAAGGAACATCATTCGGCTGAGAGACTTCTTACAGAAACAATAAAAGCCTAAAAGCAATAGAGAATAGGATCTGCCAAGTGCTAAGAGCACTGTCAGTCTAAAATTATCTAGACCAAAAGAAATTAAATAGTATAAAAACAGAATTGTCAACAATAGAAATAACTGAAACCATCTTTACCATCAACCAATCTGCACTGGACGGACTTTCAAATATGGTGCAAGGGGTGCGGGAGTTAGGGGGTGAAGGGATTGAGCAAAAAAGAAAAAAAAGGACTCACGGACACACACAATAGTGTGGCGAATGCGGGACTGGGGGGGGTGGGTGTAAGGGGGTTAAATGGTAAGGGAAAAAATACAATAAAAAATAAAAAAGATATTTCAGGAATGAAGGTCTAGGATACAAAAGAAATGATGAGGAACTGGTTTATATACATTTACATGTATATAAACAGTGTCTCAATAACGAATAATAGCTATGTACTGTGGTTTAAAAAAATAGGATTAAGATACTAAACAAAAGTACCAAAAGTTTGTTGTATTTTTCAGGAGATGGAATATTAATCTTGTACTTTATTAGGTATGAATGGTAAAAGTTTAAAGTTCAATTTTAACCATTAAAAGAATAAAAATAGCTTATCATTACCATTATCAAAGCCAGTAGGGAAGGTAAGAGGTTGGATAAAGAAAAGAAACGCAGCACTTAAGAAGTAAAAGCAAGACTTCTGGCCAAGATGGAGGCGTAGGTGGAAACACTGTGTCCCCTCCCACACACAACTAAGTTTAAAGACAGTGAAGTTTTAGTAACAAAAACACAGCCAAAACAGTGAAAACTGAACAACAAACCATTCGACCAGACCGGTAAGAGGGGCGGAGTCAGCGGCAGAGTGGGGTCGGGCAGGAAAGATCATTCCGACTCTCCAACCAACCCAGGAGCGGAGGCAGAGGCGGTTGGCAGACCCCAAGCGTGGGGTGGTGACAGGCAGACCAGTGAGGGTGCAGGGCGGCTGGCTGACCCCAGTCACACATTCGCGCGCACATAAACCAAGCTAAGGAGCAAACAGTGAGACAGATCACTCAGGCTAGGGCCCCAGCGACGGGAATTAGAGCCTGAAAGCACCAACTGGAAAGACTTTCTCCAGGTTGAGGGGCCGGGAGAGGCTCCCAGTCTCACAGAGAGTTCACTGGGGAGACCCACAGGGTCCTGGACAGTACACGGGCCCACACACCGGGGAACCAGCACCAGAGGGGCCCAATCCTGTGGGAAGCCGCAGAGGGGACAGAAATCTGAGAGAGTGGAACGGAGCAAAGCGTCATTTTATTTCCCCTCTCTGATCCCGCCCCCACATACAGCATCACAACCCAGTGACTGGGTCGCCCAGCCCTGGTGAACACCCAAGGCTCTGCCCCTCATATATAACAGGTGTGAACAGGCCAAACATTATGACTCAAGAACAGCTCAAATCCCCAGAGCTTATGATTCTAAGTGACCAAGAAATAGCCAGCCTTTCAGATGTACAGTTCAAAATACCGGTGATCAGGATGCTCACAGAATTGGTTGGTTTTAGTCACAAATTAGAGGAACAAATGAAGGCTAAACTAATTGAAATGAACGGAAATGCACAGGAAACCAATAGTGATGGAAAGGAAACTGGGACTCAGATCAAGGGAGTGGACCAGAAGGAAGAAACAAACAACCAAATAGAAAAAAAATGAAGAAACAAGAATTAAAAAAACTGAGGAGAGGCTTAGGAACCTCCAGGACATCTTTAAACGTTCCAACATCCGAATTATAGGGGTACCAGAAGGGGAAGAGGAACAGCCACTAATGGAAAACTTATTTGAACAAATAATAAAGGAGAACTTCCCCAGTCTGGCAAAGGAAACAGACTTCTAGGAAATCCAGGAAGCTCAGAGAGTCCCAAAGAAGTTGGACCTAAGAAGGAACACACCAAGGTACATCATAATTACATTAGCCAAGATTAAAATGAAGGAGAGAATTCTAGAAGCAGCAAGAGATAAGAGGACAGTCACCTACAAAGGAGTTCCCATCAGACTGTCAGCGGATTTCTCAAAAGAGACCTTACAGGCAAGAAGGGGCTGGAAAGAAGTATTCCAAGTCATGAAATCCAAAGACCTACATCCAAGATTGCTCTATCCAGCAAAGCTTTCATTTAGAATGGAAGGGAAGATAAAATGCTTCTCAGACAAAGTCAAACTCAAGGAGTTCATCATCACCAAGCCCTATTATATGAAATGTTAAAGGGACTTCTCTAAGAAAAAGAAGATGAAAAATATGAACAGTGAAAGGACAGCAAACTCACAGTTATTAACAACCACACCTAAAACAAAAGCAAACTAAGAGGACAGCTAGATCGGGAGCAGAAACATAGAAGTGGAGATCACATGGAGGGTTAGCAACAGGGGAGTGGGAGGAGGAGAAGGGGGGAGAAGGTACAGAGAATAAGTAGCACAGACAGTAGGTAGAATATAGATGGGGGGAGGGCAGGAATACTATGGGAAATACAGAATCTAAAGAACTTGTGACACATGGACATAAACTAGAGGGGGGATGGTGGGGGAGGGGTGTGCAGGGTGGAGGGGAGTGAAGGGGGGAATGGGACAACTGTAATGGCATAATCAATAAAATATATTTTAAAAAAATAAGTAAAAGCAAGTAAAAAAATAAATTAAAACAACAAAAAGCGAAAATTAGAAAAAGGAGAACACCAAAGGAAGAAAGCCAAATATATCAGTAACCAGAGTAAAGTAAATAGACTACTCTTGCCAATTAAAAGGCAGATTCTATTTTTTAAAAGAATCAAAATCAGTTACTCGGTATTTATGAAGTTATAACACTTAAGACATCAGTACACAGAAAGGTTAAAAAGAAAGGAATGGAAAAATACATACCAGACAAATTGCAACTCCCAAAATAGCTGGAGTAGCTATATTACTCTCAGAAATGTAGAACTTTATGACAAAAGTCTTAGTAAGAACTGTGAAGACCACTGTAAGTAACCAGTGATCCAATTTGCTAGGAATATATAACAATTTTTAAAGTGGAATGTGCCTAATAAAATAGCCTCTAACTATATAAAAGTGGGACATAAAAAGCACACATTATGCAATTAAAGAATAAATTGGCCATCCCGGTCAGAAATTCAACATATTTTATTCATAAATTGATATTTAGATCATGCAGACAAATTAGTAAATTTTCAAAATTACTATACAAGATTTGAACAAAAAAAATCAAGGTTGATTATTTGATCTGTAACTCCAGACCCAACAATTAGAAAACATAGATTTTGCTCAAACACAGGTTGGTAGATTTACAAAAATAAACCATGTTAAATTTCAAAGAAGTATCACCAATTAAACCACTGTTGGGAGGGACACAAGCTATCACTTGGATGACTGGATGGAGGTCAGTCATGAAAGATGAAGCACAGCAGCAGCAAAGCAAGCCCAGTCACTGGGGAGCTTAGTAAACAGTTCTAAGTAACCCAGAGATCAATGAAGAAATCACAATGGAAATTTCAGATGCTTGCTTCTGAATGCGTATCAAAATTGTAGGTATGCAACCAAAATGGTACTTAAAAATATGGAAGTCTGGCATGCTTTTTTTAAAAAAAGGAGGTTATAACTTCAAAAACTAAGCATCTAACTTACAAAATTAGAAAAAGAACACAAAAGAAACCTGAAAAAAAAAAAGTATAAACACAACCTGGCTGGTGTAGCTCAATGGATTGAGCACGGGCCTGTGAAGCAAAGGGTCGCAGGTTCAATACCCAGTCAGGGCACATGCCTGGGTTGCAAGCCAGGTCCCCAATAGGGGACACATGAGAGGCAACCACACAATGATGTTTCTCTCCCTCTCTTTCTCCTTCTCGTCCCCTGTCTCTAAAAATAAAAATTTTTTTTTAAAGTATGAACACAAAAACTTTGATTCATGGTCCATTGTCAACTTGTAATATATGAAACAAATGAGCAGCACTGAAGGACAAGGTGGTCAGGGACAAAAGTCCAAAGAGTAACTTGGGGTGGGTACAAGAAATGGAAAACAAAAGGCCCATTATCTGACTAGAACCCTGGAGAGGCGCTCAGGCACACTGGGCACGAAAATCAATTTCTGCCAACCCCAAATCTCTGAACGGAAAAAAATAAAATAAAATAAAATGGTTTTATAATCAGCACAGAAATAGCAGGTCTAGCTGAAAGTTTACCAAAATATTCTTTCAAAGCCAGATCTTTTAATCTCCATAGGGAGATTAAAAGATCTGAACACAAGGGAGGGGGACCTGTTCAGAATAACGTAAGCATTCAGGTGAGAACAGTTCCCTTTTTTAATCCTCTGTTACTACTTAAATTAAAATATCTTAGCAGAAAAATATCATTAACATCAGCCAGTAAACTTTATGATTCCAAATATAAAATCATCTTAAATCCAGGCAGTTGTATTTTAAGACAGTCTAATCAGCTGCCGGGGGCCACTTTAAAGCTACCCAGAGGCAACCGGGAGTACTGTCCTTCACACCCAGTACACTTACGAGTCCTCCTGGTCACCATCCTCTTATCTCATTTCTGTGACTAAGATGCTTTATTCTGTAATCCCAACTCACAGTACAGATCTGCACCCAGTCCACCCTGCCCCACCAGGCCCACGTAACTCACACATCCCATGAACTCTAAGGAAAGAGGGAAA
This sequence comes from Sturnira hondurensis, assembly GCF_014824575.4. Lineage (NCBI taxonomy): Eukaryota > Metazoa > Chordata > Mammalia > Chiroptera > Phyllostomidae > Sturnira > Sturnira hondurensis. The sequence continues at coordinate 8,114,952 of NW_028088140.1, forward strand.
AATAATAATATACCAACCTTGAATTATTTTCTCCTTGTTTAATCTTGTTTGTCCACTAAAGTAGAGAGGGTAGGAAAAAAACCTTTATTACCAAATGGGTTATTTTTAAGATGAGAAAAAAATCAGCAATGAAAGGTAAAGATAGCAAGCATATCTTTTGTAACATATATACTTCATAATCTAACCTGTAAAATTTATTCTAAATTAATATTTATAATAATTTAATGCACTTAATTGACAAGATAAGAATTTCACACTGCCCAGATTAAAATGTATAGGCCACGAATCAATCTTAAGTGAATTGCAGGTGGGAAAGAAACATATATTTATTTTTTGTTAAATATTCTTGTTAAAATAAGGGTGTTGACCAAAATAATCTTCACCGGCAGCAGGACCTAAATGGGAAAGTCAGTCTGTTTACTGCTGAACGGAAAGAGCGAGTGAACTGAATGGGAAAGCAGCACACAAACGTTCAGACTCCACCCAGCCTCTCCTAGGTCCTAGCTCTTCCCAAGCTGTTCCATTTTGTAATGCTGACACCTATCTCTCAGACCATGCTGAAGAACTGAGGTTTGGCTATGACATTTAAGAATTAAAAAACCAAACCAAACCAATTTTGAAGCAACCAGAAGAGTGAAAGGACTGGAAACTTTGTCACAAAATCACAATCAATTGAGGCTGGGGGGGGAAGAAGGCAGTTACTGGGACAAGACTGAATGCCAGGGTAGAACCACAGTTAAAGCCGCCATCAATACACGAAAGGCTATCAAGGAGAATTCAGCTGACACTTCCTTGAGCTCTTTCTATGTGCTAAGCACAGTGTAAGGCACTGAAGGATGCCCAGTGGCTGCCCTTGAGAAAGAAATTGGCTTGTTCTGTATGGATACTGGGCACGGAATTGGGCATGGGAGATAAACATTCTGAAGGAAACAGGTGTCTTCAGAACAAATTTTCTCATTTGGAATCAAATGTCTACAGCCCCTATTTACATCCTTCTATGTCAATGAGGTGAAAATCTTTGAAGTAAACTTCATTGCCATATATCAGGCTCAGGAACAAAACTGCTTTGGCTCTTGAGGACAGTAACAGTCTCCATCTCACATGACTCTTGTGACGACTGACTGAATACAAAGTGTTTAGAATACTGCTTAGCTTTTCGTAAGCTCGCAAGAGTTTTATAAGCTAGGACAGAGCTTTATAGAAATTAAAGACTTAACTTAATGCGTTTCTCTTATCTTTTAAAAACTGTGAAATAAAACAACACAAACAAATAAAACCCTGCCTCTCATGTTAATAGATCAATGCCACCCTCTGAGGGACCCTTTTCCAATCACCATGACCTCCCTCCCCCAGGGGATCCATTACGTGGACATTTTAAAGTTCATTGCCTATCTTCATAGCTGTCCCAGCATGTAGGGCATAGATTAGCTGAACTGTTGTTGAACTTTATAATGAATTGCTTCTTACTATATGCAGTCTTCTGCATGTTGCTTGTGTTCAACATTTTGTGAGATACATCAATGTTGAGGAATGTTGCTGTGTTCCTTACATTTTCATTACTATGTAATACTCTGCTGTAAGGGTTTAGCACAATCTATTTATATGGTCTGTTGTTGATAGATATTTAAAATATTTCCATTTTGGGTTTCTACTGCTATGAATAAGCTTGTACAGAGTGCATCAGATTATCTAGGGCAGTGGTTTTCAAAGTGTGGTCCCTGGACCAGCATCACTAGCATTGCATGGAAACTTGTGGGAAGATGCAAAGTCCTGGGTCCCACCCAGACACCCTGAATCAGAAACTCAGAGGTTGGGACCCAGAAATCTGTTTTAATAAACCCACCAAGGGATTCTGATGCATGCTTATATTTAGTAATCACTCAAGGATAAGCAAAAAGCAAAAAACAAAGCTTTTTTTTAATGGTTTTATTTTAAGAGGGGAAGGGAGGGAGCAAGAGAGAGAAACATCAATGTGTAGTTGCTTTTCACGCACCCCCTAATTGGGACTTGGCCTGCAACCCAGGCATGTGGCCTTACCTAGAAATCGAACCAACATCCCTTTGCTATGCAGGCTGGCTTCAATCCACTGAGCCACACCAGCCAGGGCTGTAGACAAAGTTTTATTGGAATACAGTAGCCCTCATTTGTTTGTATGTCATTTTGGCTACTTTCATACTATAACAGTGGACTTAGGCAGTTCAGGCAGATTGTAAGGCCCACAAAGCCTAAAGTATTTACTATCTGATAGCCCTTTATAAAAGTTTGCTCACCCACACCTAGCACTAAAATTGTTGGGCCATGGGTATGCAAATATTCAGCTTCACAAAGTGGTCATTCCCCTTTATACCTCTCTGGAGTGTCTCACATCCTCACATCACTTATAATTGTTGGGAACCACCCTGCCTGATTTCAGAAGCTGTAACCTCCCACAGCTAAGGCTTAGTGAGATACCTTGGGACCACAAGCCACTAAAAGGAGACAAAGCTTATCTCCCTGGTAGGGCCCGCCACCTCTGCCCACTTTACTTCACCCTGCCTAGCCCTCAGTGCATGGTGAGTTAGCCAATGATGAGGAAGATTCCTCAAGGGAGGGATGACCTAAGACAAGCCTGGTCATGGGGGGCCCTCAGGGAAGGACTTGGGGGCTATAGCAAAAGAAGGTGATGGACCCTTGCCCCTCAGCTTTGACATGGCTGGAGTCCTCATTCCATCTGCAAAAAGTCTCCTAATCTCTTGGCTGCCTTACTTCCCCTGCCTGACTTAAGCCTGAAACAATGACAGAGGGTGGTGCAGCCCTGGGTAGGAATGGGGAGTTCCCTGGGGCAATCAGGCCTAAGAAAGAATACATAAAATCCTGTGAAACCTGCTTTGCTAAGAATGCTCTCAACTTTCTGATAAAGGTCCAAGCATGAAATGAGTTTGTTTTCCAAACTTTTACAGCCCTTTAGCCAACAGACCCTGACTCAGAATAAGCCCTGGTAGTTCTTTGTATGTTATCTATTGTTTGATCCTTACTGCCTGATAATGATTGATGAGCTTTACCTGTATTCCTGTGCAAACTGAACCCAATAAAAGCCCCACTGAGGAAAAGGCTCTTGGTCCTTCTCCTTTGAGAGACTGGCCACCTTTCCTCCCCAAGCAGATCCTGTCTTGGTAGACTTATTCTCATCCATGGCAGACGGGAGGCTCTGTGAGCAAAGCTCCCCCACAAGTAATGTCAGAGCTCTCAATTTGTGCCAATTTGACACATAAACGGTTTATCTCACCATGACTTTAATTTACATTTACCTGTTACTATGAAAGCTGATAACTCCCACTTTATTTTAAATGAAGCACTACTTAAAGAAAAGAAAATTTCCCATGGGACTGAGCTACTAGATCCGGAAAGGAACTCCATCAGATCTTAAAGACAGAATCACAAACTCAGGTCTGTCTGGAACCTTTTGTGTTGCTTAGAAAAAAGTTACCAACCTGTTCCTGTTTCTCCTCTACCAGAACAAAACTACAAGCATTCCCCTTAAGATTGGGAACAAGACAAGGAGGTTCACTTACACCTCTCTTATTCAACATAGTACTATGTGGGGCCACTGTACCCACAAGTTCCCCCATCTGCCATGGATGAAAGTAAACACTACCAAGACATGATCTGCTTGGAAAGGAAAGGTGCCCAATCCCTCAAAATGGAGTTGTCTATCAGAATCCCCAGGTGGGCTTATTAAAACACTGGCTGCTGGACCTGGTGAATAGGTACTTTTTCTTCCAGACCCAACACAAGCAGCCAGCTATTTAGGTTGCCTTCCCTCCCAGCCCTATTCCCCACCCCAGCAATCCATTTAAATGCCCCAACTCCACACTGCCATTTTACCCTGACTGATTTGTCACCTGCATGCTAAGTAATTTTTACTTGTGTGTCTACCTGGCTCCAGTACCTTAAAGGCACAGCCAGAGGCTGTACCATCCTATTATGGAGAAAATCTTGGAACTTAGAACCTCAGTGTATGTACTCTGACTATGGAGTGTCACCTGGAAATATCCATCAAAATGACAAATCCATTTGCCCTTTGACCCAGCAACCCTATTACTGAACCTGCATTCATCTATATTTAAAAGAATACTCGTCATAGTATTATTTCTAATAGCAAAGATATTAAATAAACTACATGTCCATTAACAAGGAACTTTTTACATTACGAAATAAACAATGGTATATCTACATAACGGAATACTTTGTATTTGTGTCCCCTAAAAAGAAAAAGATTGTACGTCAAGATATGGAAATATCACCAACATAACATATATCATTAAGTAGAAATAGCAAGGTGCAGATTTTTTAAATCCACCATTTTAGAAGGGAGGGAAATAAGAATAAACATTTGGATATGAACAAAGAAACACTGGAAGAATACACAAAGAACTAATAAATGTGGTCATCTACAGGGTAAGGAGAACAGGAAGCCTAGGAAGAATTGTTTTGTTTCTAAATGTCAATTTATTAGTTTTTTTAAAAAGTGTATGACAAGTAAATGAAATTACACAGAACTATTTACTGTTGACTTACCATATCATGGTTATTAATATTAATGGAAGATTCCTTATACTCAAATAAACTCAGAATCTTTTGAAATGGATGTGAAAGAGGATAGTAACCATTCAGACGAATGAAATAACCAGGGATACAGAAAATGGTTCTCAATCACTGGATTCACTTTCTGTCTCAGCCTCATAATCTTGCTAAGACCAAGGATGAAAGAATTGCTATTTAAATACAAGTTACATTCTCTTTGTAGCTTTCTAGACAGTGGCTTTGTAGCCAAATTCAATTTCCACCAGAATTCAAAGAAGCACCCTCATCCCATATTTACTTTTATACAGAAATTTTAAAAGGTTTTGCGGACTCTATGTGGATCACAAACTCATTCATTTTATAAATTTTAAATTAAGGGTGAGGAAAAACTTTTAAATATTGCCAGTCCAGGTCTCTACAAAATCACAAAGTTCAGCAGAGATCACAATTTTTTATATGCTTGCTGAAAAGACAGCTCAATTTTTTAAATTTAATTTAAATAGCTGATTTGATAAAAGGTTATATCATCAAAATGTCATCCCACAAAAAAATGGAATATCAAGTACTTTGACAGTTTTGTAATGGCACTGCCTTAGTGAAAGGAGAAAAAATAGCTCTGATTGTAACAAAGGATTTCATTTAGCTATAAGTCAACAGAGACTGCTGCATTCATTACTGCTTTATTACAATCCCTGGCATTCTACTGATCATTTCTGCTTTCAAATCTCTTTATAAATATAACAGAGTAGGACTCTAGAAATATAATTTTTTTCTAAAAGCATTTGTAAGTATTCAGTTTTACAGCTTTTATCAGCTTTACCAAGAGGTCTGTATCTAACTTGGGGAGTGAGAAAGAAAAGTAGGTAGCTAAAACAGTTTTGCTATTAATCTACTTCCTTTAACCAAAGTTTGGCTTGTGACAGAGGTAGAAAAGGTGAAGGGAGCTGTAAGGTCAGAGCAATATATTTTGAAGGAGTCGGGAATAACACCGCTCAAAATCTGCAGTGTGATCCATTTCCAAAACACAACACTCGACTCTGCAGGAATCCAAATGCTTCTGCCAAGAAGTGAAGTCTTATGACCAGACATTTATAGGCCCCACAAATTAGGCATCATTCATTTTGTAGATTATTACACTGTTCTTCACTTAAGGTGTTTGACCTTGTTAGTCCTAGTTTATATTCTATGGCATTTCTTCAGAAATCATATAGAAAGCTTACTTTCCCAAGTATATCCTTTTCAAGAATTTGAATTCAACAGTCAAGCACACAGTGTGCCACAAGAGAAAGAAATCACGGGAAATCAGTATATATAGGGCAAGTTTTCAAAATAGATATGCTGTAGCATACATGGAAATGTAAAGCCTCACTTGATATTTAATCCTGAATTCAGCTTTATCCTAATTCCTCTACACCAATTAATCCATTTGAAAGCATCGAAGATTTCAAGGGTTAGTAACATGGAGACTTTCCCTAGATATTTGGGGGGAAAAGAAAGCAATACCCAATTCATGATGATATTTGTGTGTGTATATAGATTAATCCTAGGTGCAAAGGCTAGGATCAAGCCCACTCCCAGGAAACAAATATCACAGTAAGATAACAATTATATGTTACCTTTATATATAAAAGTTTACAGATGACTTAATATTTATTTTTGCTTGTTTTTCTTTAAAAACTACAACAACGATTAGCACCCAACAAAAAGTAAGCTAACTACTGCCAGAGGTAGAGTAAGAAAAACATCAGGTTTGTTATCAATAACTTTACTAATGCATCATCTTTCAGTCATTAAAGTGAATTAAATTTAGCTTGTTAAAAACATGTTCAGGGGAGAAGAGGGAAAAAAAAACATGTTCAGTTTTAAGAACTAGTTTTAAATGGAAGTGAAATGGATGGACTGCAGGCGACTGATTGCAAACATCTATAAATAATGTTTCAAGAAAACTAGGACCTCCAATCTATTGTGTAGATGATGGAAATGCCAATACACACTGGTGTTTTTGACAATGCTGTGCTATAAAATCATGGGAACTTACAGTTTAATAATATCAGTAGACTTAAAGTTTGAAATCTTGGGCATTCTATTCCAAAAGTGATACACAAGGTACTTTCCCTCCCAAGTACATGATAAAGAAAGGTAAACACACGAACAGTTAACAGCACAAGAGTCATAGAGGAGTTGGTTGAACTTAAAGATTTTTTGCAATACCTGAAGAGGCTCTGTTCAATAAAATTATCCAACTCAAAAAATATTGATCATGCCATCAGTTTCAAGGTGTTTGACTATCTTATGGGTTATACAAAATTAGGCAACAGAAAACTCAACTACCTTTTTCCAGTATTATGCTAAATGATCCAATCCTGCTGATTCCATTAAGAGTTACTATATTTAATGATAGTGATTATCAATCAAGTTTGAAATCATTTATTTTCCTGAAAGAACTGTCACTTTTTAGCTTTGAAAATTCTGAAGGAGAAAAGAGAGATGGTCCAGGCAGGGAAGCAGCTTACCATAATCCTACTTTCCCACAAATAAAACAGAATAAAACAAACTATTCTTATCATTATTCACAATTATATTAAGAAAAATAAAAAGTAGCCTCTAAAATGCCTGGTGATATCTGACCAATCTACAAATACTAGGCTCTAAGCAACTCAGGAAAACAGGATGCAGAAGAGTACAGTGGTTAAGCGTATGGGGTGCAGTCACACTGCTTTGGTTCAAATCCCACCTCCCCAACCTGCCATGTGGCTTGAACCATATTACATGCCCTCTGCATCTCAGTTTCTTATCTGCAAATAGAGGAGCAATCCTTACCTCACCGGATTGTTGTCAGAATTTTCACTACAACAGTGCCTGACATCACTCATTAAGACATTTTTTAATTGGTTTCTATAGAAATCCTGTGAGGAGTTAGTTAGAAAATCAAGCCTTTTTTTAAGAATCGGGAAGGGGATAAAATCCACACTGGTATAACTACTGTTTATTAAGCATCTAAATAGGGATCACCTGACTTTCTGAGAGTTTTAACCCCCATTTCCTACAACCTCTGAGCTTCGATTATACACCAGGCACTGTGCTAGCTGGGTCTGAGCAACCAGAAAGTGCTCTAACATTGGACGAGTCAGGCCTCTCATTCGTGTTCTGCCACTGACTAGCTTATGAGCTTAAATAGGTCATAAACTGGGGGTATTCCATCAACGAAGAGGGGAAAGAAGAGATACAGAAGAATTTGACTTCTAATTTTAGTCATTAAAATCCTGTAAATCCTAAAGGGACACTTTCAGATGATCCCCAAGATTATCTTCCTGGAAAAGAAGAATGGGACAGAACAGATATCAGTTAAAAGTCAGCTTGACAAGGTTAAATCATATTAGTGTTCCTTACGAACTCCATGAAATTAAAAATGACATTTTATTTATTTATGTAATCCAGACCATTGGCACATAGTACCTACTCAAAATGCTGCTCTGATAAACTATACATAGGTATTTGAGGATTAACTGCATTTTAATTGGAGTTCTCCTTATAGAAAGAGGTTATTTCTGATATATTTCTTCCCCACCATCATGCTATACACACTTTACTTTGCTCACATTTAATTCTTACTCTAACCCAGGGAGGTAGGTACTATTATTATCCCCGTTTTATATATCAGGAAACGGAGGTCGGAAAGATAAGGCAATTAGCAGAAGACCAGGTTGCAAGGCTTGTAGCTGGAGCTCTGATTCTTCCCGAGGTCTCTCTTGTTTGAAAAAAAATCTGTGCTTTTAACCACCCTAAATTTCACTTCCCATTAACAGCGGACAAGTAAGTGTTGAGAAGGAAAAAGATGAGACATAAAGACATACCAGCATTTAGCTCCGTCTAGTGTTATTAAAATATTAGTTTGGGGCCATGCGGTCGGCTGAGAGGAGGGCGGAACCCTTTTGCCTCTCCCAGTAATGTAGCCTCTGGAGGGAAGAAATAAACCTTAGAAACAGGTCTGTAGGGCTGACCGCCTGGGGCAAAGGAGTGGGAAACAAGGAAGAACTGCAGAGACGGAGAGAGGAGGATAGGTGAAAGCAGCCATCATCAAAAATATCAGTCTCGGACTAGTTATTCCGCAGTCTTCGCAATTTGCTGGTAACCAAAACGGTGCACAGAGAGGTGGGGAGACCAAGTTGTCTTTCTTCAGCTGCAGTCTGTCACCCATGTGTCTGGGAACCTCGACCATTTTCTTACCTAGACCTCACTCTCCTCATTTGTAACACAAGGCTGATGATATTAACACCTGCCTCCCTGGCTCCGGATGGCTGGGGATAGCTGGGGGGGGGGGGGGGGGGGGGGGGGGGGGNGGGGGGGGGGGGGGGGGTGTCGAAATGAAACAGCAAGTACGAAAACACCTAGAAAATCCCCCATCCCAGCCAACTCTCAGAGGGGTGAGCAAGCAGGGAGAAGGGATGACAGACCAACGTCCCCTCACCCACTCCAAAACGCACTCAGCGACGAGAACAGAAAGGCACACCGCGACAGCAATACTCACTGTCGGACAATCATCAGAGCGAAGCGCGTCATTGCTGCCGTCCCCTCTACCGCGCTGCGCTGCTTCTCTGCACTGCGGGTTCACCTCGCCCACACCACTTCCGCCAAACCGTGCCGGCCCTCCGACTCTGGGGCCACCGGCTGAGGTGGACTCCTACGTCATCTCCGGAAGGCCAATCAGGGCGATGGGAGGCCAGCAGGTCGGAGGAGACTGGTGGGAGCTAAGGCCCCGCCCAGGGCCGTTGCTAGCGCCCCTGCGCGTGGGCCTGTGATTGGTACACAGCAGGTGCGTGCGGGTCTGCCCCACAGTCTGCAGTGGAAATGATTCTTCCCGGAGGAAGCTGATAACTTGGAGTTGCAGTGCAGATAAGGGAACCAACACTCGGATTTGGGGTCAATCTGATTTGAAGCTGGAATGCAGCCAAGTAGTCTGACTTCGTGGGTGTGCAGCTGTAGGAAAATTGGGTGATATGAGGTTTAGCTGTCCAACCCAGATTCGAGAGTTGTACGGTCAGCAAGATGTGTGGACATAGACCATCCAATTTCAGCCCCTGACTCCGCCTTGACAGGCATGCTTCTGGAGCAAACTACAGTCGGTGTCTTTTGCTCTCTCTTCTAGGCTAGGCCTCATCCTTGGCCTGCTGAGCGCAGTTTTCCCAAAAATCCTGCGAAGCCAGCTTAGCAAAAATCCCCTTACCAAGGTCATATGCCCTTGGTATAGGACCACTCTTCTTTCACCCTTGATTTCAAATCAAGCTCCTCTTCCATTGACCCTTTATATCTAACCAAGTTCCTCTTAGTAATTTTCCATTCTGTCTCTCACCCTGGCCCCTGGCAATAGATCGGCACTGAACCCATTGTATCAGGAGTTGAATACAAACTCTCCCCCATAGCGGTAGTCTTGACCTCTGCTGCGGCGGTCTTGGTTAGAGTCTTCCCCACTCCCGCTGTTTGTTTGTTTGTTTGTTTTGTTTTGCTTTAAAGGCATCTAGTGAATAAGTTCTCTTTAACAGTCTTCCAGGACTTCCGAGATTCCATAACCTTTTGAACCCTCAATTACATGATAGGTAAAATGGGATAACAGCAGTCATGACACAGATTAAGCTTGACAGTGTTCACTTTTCATTGGTAAAGCTTTACAATGTGAACTTTACGTTATCTTTATGCACTATTTTACCTAAATTCTCATATTTAATAATACATTTGATTCATTGAATCCCCAGTGAAATGCAATAGATGAATTTAAAGAACTTAAGTGAAGTATGGCACATATATCAAAACAATTTTACACTTATAGTACCATTTGGCCCTCTGAACAACTCTGAGCCAGACAGGATAGGCTATATTATTTCCACTTAAAAGATGAGAAATCGCCCTGGCTGGTTTAGCTCAGTGGATTGAGCACAGGCCTGTGAACCAGAGGATGGCAGTTTGATTCCCAATCAGAGCACATGCCTGGGTTGCAGGCCAGTTCCCTGCAGGCCAACTCCCAGCAGGGGATGCACAAAAAAGCAACCATACATTGCTGTTTCTCTCCCTCTCTCCTTCCCTTCTAAAGGTAAATAAATAAATAAAATCTTTTTAAAAAAGATGAGAAATCTAGCAGAGAGAAAGTAATCAAACTGTTTTAAGCTCACAGCTGGTCGGTGGCAACACAGCACTAAGTCAGAGATTTTCAAACCTACCTGCATGTTTGAATTGTCTACCTTTTGAATTCCAGGCTACGTCCTTGAAAAAAATTAAATCTGAACCTCTGTGGGAAGCACCCAGGCATTAACAAGTTTTTAAATTCTCAGCTGTTTCCGATGTGTGGCCAGTTTTAAGATCTAGAAGTTTAAAGAAATGCTCTTCAAGCTTCACAAATCATTTGCGGATCTTGTTAAAATGTTGAGTCCAATTTGGTAGGTCTGGAATGGGGGCCAAATTCAGCATCTCTAATAAGCTTGCAGGGAAACAGGAGGCATTTTTAGGATGAGGGTGGAAGAATCGTTCAGAGAGCTCTGACACTGGGGTCCAGGTTACCACAAGGGTATGCTGCCTGTACATAGCACGTACTCCATACCTATGTCTCGAATGCCTAAATGAATGAACAAGTCCAATAGGTTCTCCTGGAAGTTTGACCTACAAAAATGAAATTAATTAGAGAGTTACTTGTGAGAACTAAAGCAGAAAGAAAGCATATAGAGAAACTATGAGACAGAGTTAGAGGTATGAGGAGCATGTAGACTGAAGCAATGAAGAAAGAGAAATCACAAATAGTACAACCTCAACAATAGATTCATAGAGAGTAAGGACCAGCGAAGATAATGGAGGAACCAGGTAGACACACAGACAGAAGCATATACAATAAGTAATGCAGAGATCTCCTGTCCCTGGCCCCTCAGGATGCCATAGTACTGGATAGCTTGTAGGTTCTAGTTTTTACAATAAATCCCCTTTCTATTTAAGGTGGCCTGAGTGCATTTCTAAAGCCTAACTAAAAAACAGCCTCCCACTTTGTCTTACTTAATACAATAACTCTGCAAACTCTCAATTATTTCAGTTTTACAAATGCAGAAATTCAGCTCTCAAGATCTGAGTTTGACTCAAACTGTAGCTGTAAGAGTAAGTGCTGGCTCTGTTTCATTATTTCCCTGGCTTCTATCAAAATGTTAGAATCACAGTAAGGACCCAGTTAAAATTTGTTAAATGAATGAATAAAGAATATCTGTTGTGATCAATTTGTCGAATGAATCATACATCTAAAAGTAGCAGATAAAATGGGAGAGGATTGCTTTAGGATAAATTTAGGAAATTATAAAGCACCAATATTCATTTTTAAAAATTACCCAAGAAATGTCTTCATAAACTTAAAAAAATCAGTGGTGGTAGAGTGATAAATGAAGATCTTTGAAAGAATTGACATTATCCTTCATTATTTACAATGGTTTAGGGACTGTTTTTTAGCTTATAAAATAAACAGGGAGTTCATTTAAACTTACTTTAGATAGAAGCTAGAAATAACCACTGATATACTTCTGTTGAAAAGATGTCAAATCACATATGCCCCTTTTTAAAAAATGAAAGATGTGCTTTGTTGTGGTACTTCATATGGTAGAATTCTGAATTAGTCAGGCTAGGCCCAGCTATGCTGAAGTAACAAATTAACCCTGAAATGTTTGTGGTTTGACACATAAAATTTTGTTCTTTCATGCTATGTGTATGACATATATAAAAAAGGGGATGTTCTCCATGATACAGTCACCCGGGGGCTAGGGTTGACAGACACATTGATGTCAACACATGGATTCATAATTACTGGGGCAAGAGATAGAGTGGATATCTTGAAGCAGTTCTTAGATACTTCCTCTATTCATTGTCCCAGTATTCACATGGCCCTTTCTAACTGCAAAGGTGATGGACAATGTGGGGGAACAGACAACACTGCACATTCTGAAATATCTCAGGATTTTGCCCTTGATCTTCTCTTCTCAGTCGCTCAGTCTCCTAAGTGATCTTATCCAACATATAGATCTTATTTATATCTCCAGCCTGCAAGTTTCCCCCAATCTCCTCATTCATTTATTCAGTTACCTATTCAGTATCCTCACTTGACTCTCTAATAGGCATTTCAAGCTAACTTTGTCCTCGCAGAAACTTTGATTTTTACCTCCAAAGACTGCTTACTCCTCTTCAAGTCCTTCTCATTTCAGTACATGGCGAAAAAAAAAATCTATTTGCCGATGTAATCCTTGGTTCTTCACCTTAATCTATCATTAACTGGATTTCCAGCCAAGATGGAGGCATAGGTAGATACACTGTGCCTTCTTGCACAACCAAAAGAAGGACAACAACAATTTAAAAATAAAAAACAACCAGAGCTCCCAGAAAATTGAATTGTATGGAATTCTGACAACCAAGGAGTTAAAGAAGAAACATCCAAACCAGTAAGAAGGGCAGAGACAGGCAGCTGGGCACAGAGGACTTGCAGCAAGGTGGCAGCTAACAGACTGGGTGAGGCTGTGGCTGGTGGACCTAGAGAGGTGGCAGATTGAGGACTGGGCAGTCCCACATTCGGGTGCAGATAAACCAGGAGGAACAACTGGGGAGCGAGACAGATCCCGCAACCCAGGGTTCCAGAGCTGGAAAATAAAGCCTCAAGCCTCTGATTGAAAACACCTGTGGGGGTTGAGGCAGCAGTGCGAGAAACTCAGCCTCACAGGAGAGTTCATTGGAGAGACCCACAGGGTCCTAGAATTTACACAAGCCCACCCACCTGGGAATTAGCCCCAGAAGGACCCAGTTTGATTGTAGATAGTGGGGCAAGTGACTGAAAACCAGAGTGGAGCAAGTAACATTGTTCACTCTCAGACCTTTCCCTCACATACAGCCCTGGTGAATACCCAAGGCTCTGCCCCTTACTATGTAACAGGTGTGCCCAGACCAAAAAAAGAAGAAAAAAAAAAACAGATCAAAGCTCCAGAAAAAAAATACAGGAAGTAATGAAGAGCTAGCCAACCTATCAGATGCACAGTTCAAAACACTGGTAATCAGGATGCTCACAGAATGGTTGAATATGGTCACAAATGAGGTGAAAAAAATGAAGGCTACGCTAAGTAAAATAAAGAAAAATGTACAGGGAACCAACAGTGATGGGAAGGAAACTGGTCTCACACCAATGGTGTGGACCAGAAGGAAAAAAGAAACATTCAACCAGAACAGAATGAAGAAACAAGAATTCAAAAAAATGAGGAGAGGCTTAGGAACCTCCAGGACATCTTTAAACATCCCAATATCCAAAACATAGGGGTGCCGGAAGGAGAAGAGGAAGAGCAAGAAATTGAAAACTTGAACAAATAATGAAGGAGAACTTCCCCAATCTGGCAAAAGAAATAGACTTCCAGGAAGTCTAGGAAGTTCAAAGAGAGTCCCAAAGGAGTTGAACCCAAGGAGAAACACACCAACACACGTCATAATTACATTATCCAAGATTAAAGATAAGGAGAGCATTTATCTTAAAAGCAGCAAGAGAAAAGGAGACAGTTACCTACAAAAGACTTGCCATCAGACTGTCAGGTGATTTCTCAAAAGAGACCTTACAGGCAAGAAGGGGCTGGAAAGAAGTATTCCAAGTCATGAAAGGCAAAGACCTACATCCAAGATTACTCTGTCCAGCAAAGCTTTCATTTAGAATGGAAGGGCAGATAAAGTGCTTCCCAGATAAGGTCAAGTTAAAGGAGTTCATCATCACCAAGCCTTTATTACATGAAATGTTAAAGAGACCTATCTAAGAAAAAGATTCAAAATATGAACAATAAAATGCCAAAAACTCAGTTATCAATAACCACAACTAAAACAAAGACAAGAACAAATTAAGCAAACAACTAGAACAGGAATACAATCACAGAAATGGAGATTACATGGAGAGTTATTAGCAGGAGAGCAGGAGGGGGGGGGAAGGTACAAAGAATAAGTAGCATATATGGTGGGTAGAAAATAGGGGGAGGTTAAGAAAAGTATAACAAATGTAGAAGCCAAAGAACTTATATGTATTACCCATGGATATGAACTAAAGCGGAGGGATGTGTGTGTGTGGAAGGGGGTGTGCAGGCTGGAGGGGAATAAAGGGGGTAAAATGGGACAACTGTAACAGCATAATCAACAAAATATGTTTTAAAAAAACAAAAACATTTCCCATCAAATTCATCACAAATTTCTGTAGGCTCAATAATGCAGTGAGTACTGGGCTTTTACTCAGTTAAATAAAGATTTAATTATAGCCTTCACTGAAGATGAGCCAAGTGTGGAAATACTTGATCTACTTGGAATGTGGGATCTGAGAGGAGAGATTGTGGGTTGGCATCAGTTCCCTGGGCATTTACATACTTTCAACAACAGCATTAAGGGTGAAATTCATTACATCGTGACCAACTCCTGGCCTGTTGGTTAATCAGAGTAAGTGAAATTTCTATTCTTGTTTATAATGTGTTTATCCTCACCAGAGGATATATTTATTAATTTTTAGAGAGAGAGGAAGGGAGAGAGAAAGAAAAATATCGTTGTGAGAGAGCGACATTCATTGGTTACCTCCCATATGCACCCCTATCGGGAATTGAACCAGCAACCCTTTGGTGTACAGGATGACATGCCAACCAACTGAGCCACCTGGCCAGCACTATAATTTTCTTTAACTGAAGGTTTTCTTCTTCTTCTGATAGTAAGACTGAAATATTTAAAGGCTTAAATCCCCAGGACTTCAAAGCTCTTTAAAGATATACATCTTTGAAATTTGTGGAGACTTCTTTTGTGAACTAGTCCGTGGTCATTTTGTATAAATGTTCCATATGTGCTTGGGAAGAATGTGATTTATTCATTTTTGGGTGTGTAGTGTCTATAGATGTCTGAATCATACTTATTTATTGTGGTGTGCAAATCTTCATAAATAAGCTAAAAAGAAAATTTCTGTGATCTCTATCACCGAATCATGTCTTGAGTCCACTACCTGTTCTGTGACCTTACTACCTCCAACTCTGTGCCTTCCTCATCTCTTGTCTGAATGACTCTGACAGCCAGTTAACACAGCTTCACTGCCCAGATATTCATACCCTATTAATCAGTGATTTTCAACGGGTGTACTGCCAAAATTTTTAAAACATGCACTACCTGACTATTTATTTAGTCAAGGGCACTGACCTCTTTTCCCTCAGACTGTCAAATGAAAAAAATGACAACAGCCATCACAATAATAGTCATCTGATGTGAATGAACCAAAATTCTACCTATTTTTTTGTCAGACCAGCAAAATATAAAATCTTTTTTTTTTGGTGTGCCACAGAATTTTAGTAGTTAGTTTATGTGTGCTGTGCAATGAAAAAGGTGGAAAATTGCTGCTATAAATAATTCCTTAACTCAGCTGTCAAAGTGATGTTAAAAAATCATGTCACTTATGTGCTGGACGATTCTCTAACGGATTCTCATAACAACCCTTTACACAGGTCCTACAATGCCTAGGTAACCAGGCCCCTCTCTAGGTTTCCAGTCTCATTTCCCCCCTTCCAGCCCCTTCACCAAGCTCCAGCCATAATGCTTTTCTCTCTGTTCCTAGGCCTGTCATGTTCATTCCTATCTCAAAGCCTTGAACTTTCTGTTGTTTTTGAGTTCCTTCCCAGCCTTTAGATCTTAACGCAAGTCACCTCCTCAGGAGGCCTGTCCTTAAGCAAAGTAGCCTACATGGTCATGACCATCCTATTTCATAGCAACTAGATTTCAAATTACATCAATTATTTACTGTTTTTATAGGTTAATTGCCTGTTTCTCTCTGTAAGAATGTAAGTTCCTTAAGGGTGGGGAGTATCTTGTTCTCTTCTATGTCTTCAGTGCCTAGAATACTGCCAGACACATTGTAAGAGCCCACTCAATATTTGTCATTATTAGAAACCATGGTCCTGAATGACATTTAATAATATGCTAACATTCCCCTGACATGTAATTAAATGGGAAATAAAAAGGTAGGATAGAAAACTATTTACTATGAGCCTGATTTTATAAGAAAAAACTTGTACATTAAAAAAAGGAAGGAAGAAACATGTCATCAAGAGTTTCTCTAGATAATACTTACAATGTTGAAAATGCTTGTGCTATTTTATTACCAAAGGACTTTTTCCACGGATATATGCATCTAATGAAGCAAGATGTCTTTCACAAAGAAAGTTATCCAGAGGGTGAATAGGGGAGAAGGCACATATTATTCCATGTATGTGTCCACTCATACCTACTAAATAAGCCAACTGATTATTACTACTTAATAGGATACAGATCTGAATATTCAAAAAAATCTTAGTTGATGGGTATGTGTGTACTTGGTATTTGTTCAGCTTACTTTTGATTATGTCACTTTATGATTCTGAGTTAAAGTTCTTTAATACAAGCATAGACACAAAAATATTTAAGTTGAAGATGAAAAATGTACAGACAAAACTGACATCACAGATTATTAATACAGACTGAGAGTCTTTGGGACCCACTCTGAATTCTGGTTTTGCAATTACCCAAGTTATTTCTAACACCACTGCTTTGCTTTTTCCTTCTATTGCTTTTAAGTTGGAAATTGTAGTGGTTTATGCAAATTTCATAAAAAAGAGAGTCTTGGACTTTTCCTGGCAGGGTTTTCCTGCACCACCCACTGTCATAATTGATTACATGCTGCACCCTGATGGAAGCACAGAGTTTCTCAGCCAACAGAAAATCACAAATACGTGGTAAACCATCTGCTTTATCCAGCAACTGAAAAATAATAATGTGACCAATGATCCAAAAGAAGAGGCTGCCAGGCCAACTGTGCCCAGTCTTCCATCAGCTTGATGTCGGAAGGTGGAGGGAGATTTGTTTTGGCAGCTGCCCTGCCAACATCTGACATCTGTCACCCATAGTTCCCCATTATTGCTGGTTCCAAAAAATCATATCTGCCAGTCAAATAGCTTTTCAGCTGATGGGCAGTTGAAGGATGCCTTCTAGGCCCAACGTGCTTCTGGAGATCTCCCCTTTACTTGAATACACGCATCCACTAATCCCTTTTCATGCTTTGCCTTTCAGCCTGTCACTCAGTGGGAAAAAGATTTCTCCCCAAGCCCAAGTTCATTGATCTTTGGAAGAACGGCCAAAGCACTAAGGGGATACTAGGAAAGTTGTAAATGTGTATGGTTTTTCTCCTATTTGATCAACAAGTCTCCTCCTTCAGGAGCCACAGAAAAACAATATCCCCCTCCAACCGAATATGTAACATTTGCATATATAGCTCCTTTAAAAATAATTAACATAGTGCTTGATGTGTTTGCATGTATTATTGTTGAAGCTCCTTATGCATTAAGCACTTTACATAAACTACCTCATTTAATGAATGCTCTCAATAATCTAGTGAGGTTTCATATTTTATAAAAGAACAAGCAGAGGCTCTTACAGCCAGTAAGTAGTGGCTCTGGGATTCAAATTCAGACCTTCTTGTTTAAGTGAACTCTCTTTCCACCACAGCATCCTGACCCTCCCTGTCACAATATTTACGACCCTTTGTATGTACTATATAAATATATGACAAGGTCAGCAATACTCCAGGTAGACAGTAAGCACCACGGGGTATCACTTGGGAAGGTCAAGGCTCTCTTGTTTTTGCCACAGTTCTGACAGAATGCTAAGAAAAAGAGAAGACCTGTATTGTCCTGAAATCCCCATCCCCAGGCCCTAGTTCCTGAAAAGATTTAGGGTACACGGGAAGTAAGTTGATAGGAAGTGTCCTATCAAAGCAAATTTTCCATAGTCCCTTCATTTTGACTTTTTACAGAGACATAATGGAAAATATAAGTGATTGCTATTAAAACATCTGAGGCATGAAGGCTCTCCAGGTAAGTATTCACCAAGATGTCCAGAGGCTCACTGGACTGAGCCATGAATGGAAACCTGCAGAAGCTAAGAGTTCTCTCACCACTTCAATGCCGCCAGGGCTGGGAGAGCCTAAAGGAAGAAGGGCACAGGGCACAGCCCTTACAGGGCCTCAGGGTATTGTATCTGCCATAGAGTAATTTTTTTTGAAATAGTAATCAGTGTTTTCCCCTTGCCTTTTTTTTTTTTTTGGCCCTTTATCCTGTGTCCCCTTTTTCAAGAAGGGAAGGTGACAAAAGAGCCAAGGAAAAGAATCTCTCTCCTTGGAAGATAATGAAAAGAATCTTGATGTAAGCAAAGGCTTGAGGGAATGTGGTGAGAAGAGCGAGGCTTCTCTGCCCTCAGGACTAGACAGATGCGTTGGCCTGAGTGGGGGAGGGGTTTAAGAATAGATTCCAGCATAGGTGTTGGTGGGTTTCCTGAGCAATAGGAACAAACTAGAAATGTGGTTTTTTTAAAATGGCATACGTTGGAGTTTGAGAGGAAGTCAGGGCCTGTGCCCCTTTCCCATGTGGAGTTTTCCTGGAGGCAGCGAGATTCCAGAAAAAAAGTGGGTGCACAGCGTGGGAGACAGGGCCTTTGACAACCCCTTGGCTCCAAGCCCCAGCATGATGTAGAAGCAGCACAATGGTTCTTTTACAGCCAAGAGTAAAAAACACCAAAAAGCCACAGTTGCAATGTTTGTGATTTTCTTTAAAATATTTTGGACCACGCAGCCTCCGTGGGTGATTTAGGTAAGCTATACCCCAGATGCAACAAGCATTGCCTTAGTCAGCTGGGACTGCTAAAACAAAATACCACAGCCTGGGCGGCTTAAACAACAGACATCTCTCACAGTTCTGGAGGCCAGAAGTCGGGGTCAGGCTGCCAGCATGGTCGTATTCTGGGGAGAGTCCTCTTCCAGGCTGCGGAAAGAGCAAGCTAGCTCTCTGACTTCTTATAAGGGCACTAATCCCATTCATAATGGCCTAATCCTCATGACCTAATCATTCCTCCAGGCCCCATCTTCAAATGCCGTCTTATCCAGATTAGGTTTCAACATAGAAATTTGGGGGGACACAAACAGTCTATGACATAGTCTAATCAATATTGTACAATCTAGGGATGGTCCATCTGTGCCCTAAATCAGGAAAACCATAGTCCATAAGAACTTCTATATTTTGCTTGATAATGCATGCTTTACTAATTAATTAGTGTCCTGAATATCAGAAATGAGATTTTATTGGTGAAAACAGCAGCCTGCTTACTATCATGATGCAAGTTAGGAATGGGCCTCACTGAAATCAAGGCAGGTGTATTGGCTTGCTCAGACTTTGCCGAAACTCTCCTCACCCTGAGTAAACAGGGCTAAGCATCTAGGGAGACTGGCCTGCTGCCTCAAAGCCTTGAGGAGCCTGTCTCTTTAACAGCCTTTCCTCCAGCCACACACAATCAGGAGGCCTTCTGCTTGCATGTTGCTGACTCCAAAGGTAAGAGAATCCTGCCTTTAAAATGTTTGCCTGGAGGAGTGATGCTTTCATGCAAGGTGGTGGCCAGACAGGCCTGAGGGTGTCATAGACCTAGGGGTCAGAAGGTGTGAGCTGTTTAGGACCTGCCTGTTGGTCTGCTAAAATCGGGATATTCTTCGAAATTCAGTCTCAGCAGAGACTGAATTCATCAGTCTAGCTAGCTCTCATCATACAGGGTGGGGCAAAAGTAGGTTTACAGTTTGTATGGGAAATAATAAAATAATTAATAAATAATAATAAGAGTAAACTCTGTTTTCGTACTCACAGCTGTAAGCCTACAGTTGCCCCACCCTGTAACTTGATAGCAAAGTTGTGAGGGAGTGGCCGGCACCCACCCACTTTAAATTTTTTAGTGACGGTATGCATTAATCAAAAGAATTACGAATTTATTTACATCAGTATACGAAATTTGTTGACCCTCAAGAGGCTCTGCAGTCTTGAACTGGAGGCTGTCCAAGCTCCCCCACCCCACCGTGAGCACTGTGACTTGGTGACCCAACCTAGAATGCAAACTTGGGCTGGAGGGAGAACCGATGGGGATGGCCTTGGAGTCAGAATCTTCCCATCAACAGGGACTCTAGGGGAAGACAGTTATATTCCTGCAGATGTGAGTTCTGGGCTGAGAAGCATATGTGCTGGGAGAAACCTGAACAGAATCACTCTGAATAACCAAGAAGCCAGGCAAAAGTGTTAGGAAAGAAAACGCTACTGCCAGGCTCTAAATTCCCCGACAAACTTCTCCTTCAATTGTAAGGCCATTTTCTTTCTTCTTGGGCTTTGTCTACATTGAAGGTGACAGTCCATTTTCTGATGATTTCATCAGCCAATTCACCCCACCTCAGCTGAGCATCTCACTCCTCCAGCTCAGTTCTCAGTAGGCAAGGGAGAAACGAATCAAGCAGCCCTGTGTGGTGGCAGACATGTAATATCTGAAGTCAGCCGCCTCTGGGTTCCAGTCCCGGCCCAACTCTTTACTGGAAACTGCGACCCTCCACGGACTCAGCTACAAAAACGAGGCATCTGATCCCCTAGGGGGTGGTAGACAGCTCTGTAACACTACAAAATGAACTTAGCTGCTAATTATCTCAAGTCCCCCTCACCTCAGTGCCTAAGTTTTGACTGTACTGCGTAGCTAAAAGATTGGTACCTATCTGTAAAATTAACTTTTAAAAAGACTGGATTAGATGGCTCTCTGGCAGTCTGCTTTAGCCTTGAGGACAGAAAGCACTTAGCAAGTGCTGACCGTGTGCCCAGTACCATGGAAGGGCTGAAATGAACAAACCCAGGAGGTACTGTTGTTATGTCACCCACGGCACAGATGAAGCAAATGAGTCACTGAGGGCCTAGGTAATGTGCATAGGGTTCCAGAGCATTCAGTCCTTAAGTAGCAGTTCTCTCTGACTGACTTGTTGTCTGTTGTTTGCCATCGGTCACCGAGATTGCCCGAGTGCCTGGAAATGCAAGTGCTAAGGAGCCATTTGTTGAACGAGGACTTTGGGGCAGAGAGTGCCTGGTGTACCACCAGCCCTCTGCTGAAGGAAAAGCAGGGCCCAGCACCCCACGTGGGAAATCAAGTGATGGAAGTTGCTGTTACTGATGGATGGGATAACTGAAGTGTAGCCGTGGCACTTGTGCTTTTTGAACAGATTCAAGAATCTCACAGCTTTGTCCTCTCATGGGCTCATTATGGTGACTTGGGAACTAAAAACAAACAAGTGACTGCAAAAACAAACAAATAGCAGAGGGAAAAAACTGATCTTAGGCAGCCAGGTCTCAAAGGAATTTCAAAAATCTGGCCCAGCCCCAACTAAAAACCCATAAAGATAAAGAAGATTACAAATCTCCCTAATAGGGAGTGCAGGTCTTCTTTGTTTGGCGGAATAAAGGGGAGAGAGAATCTCAGGCCTCTTTGTTCCACCCGAGGCTTACAGGAGGAGTCCTACTTCATAGTCGGAGAGGTGAAACAGACACAGGTTAGGCTGCAGAGCTGCAAACTCCTTAGAGCAAGGGTCCCCAACCTCCGAGCCACGTGGTCTGTGTCCTGTAGGAACTGGGCAGCACAGCCAGAGGTGAGCTTGAATGTAATACATTTGCGTCATCCCGAAGCCATCCGCCCTGCCTCCAGTCTGTGGGAAAGTTGTCTCCCCCAAAACCATTCCCAGGGGCCAAAAAGGTTGGGGACCGTGGCATTAGGGGACAGGCAGGTGACATCACTCAGTGAAGCAGGTTTGGTGGGGGCTGGGGGCTGGCAGGGAGCAGAGTCCTCCACTGCAGCCCCACTGCCTCTCAAGCCTGTCATTGCCAGAAGGTAGATTTCCTGAGTAGTTAAAATCCCGGCTTGTACATGAAAGTTCTCATTTTATATTAGCAAGAAAGTCCAAGGCAATTTAAATCTCAGTGGGAGTCAAACTAAATACATCTGCAGGCTGGAGTTGATCTGTAGTCTGCCAGTATGCCATCTCTGAATCAGACACTGAAAAGAATCGGAAGCAGGCATGGGTCGCACCTAGTCAGACAGTGGTAATTAAGCTGGTCAGAGGGTGGTAATGCTGACAGAAGCAGGTGAGGGAGCTGCTGGTCCTGCTGGTGTGCTGGAGAGAAGTGTTGGGTCCTGGGCGTCCTACACCTGGATGCACTGATATATGTTGTTCCCCTCTGTGGCACTGGTGCCACCTAGTGGACTTTCCAGGAAGCACCCTACATTTACACATCCATGTTTAGTCCTACAGGGGCCAGAGGGCGGGTGATGGTGGGGTGCGGGCAGGGGGCAAAGACCAGGGTGACTAGTCAAAGCCAAAGCCAAAGCCAATCACAAATGAAATGCACGTGTGTTTTGGATAAGCATCAACTCAAAGCTGCAGAGGATATCCAGGTAGGGTCAGAGGGGAATCAGCAGGGCTCCGTCTTGTTGTTTTCTTAGGCTGAACTGTCCTGCTTGACCAGGCCTGTGGTCAGTGCTGATTCTGCTTGTCCACTTTGGGGAGGCTCCCAGGGAGCCCTGAGCCCAGAGGCCAGAGCCCAGAGTGGGGAATATGGAAGTCATGATTGAAGTCATCAACTCGAAGGTGTCAGCCTTATTCTGCAAGTCTGGGGAGAAACTAGGCAGGTGGGCATCCCAAATCACATTAATGGCTGAGTTGACCCTGTCTCACGAGGATAACATCTGTGTTTATAGTGTTAAAATCCATTAATTACATTTTCTGTGCTCATCAAGCTATTTGAATATTTGTCCTTCAATTTTAAGATCACTTCTCATCCTTCTATTTTTGGAAAAGGTCAAACTTTGTTTCTACTGTTTACAAACTATGTTGCACGTACCAGTGTTTTCCTCAAACTCATCTGCATGAGGAAACCTTTCCCTGCTCCTCAGAAAGCTCCCCTCCCACTTTGGGCCTCACTGCACTCTGCAGGTGCCAGCACTCTACCCGGTCTCGCCTGTGGGCCTTGCCTCCCTGCAGCAAGTTTCGTGGGTATTGTTTACTGTTTTCCCTCGAAGGCCCAATGTAGGCCTGGCACACACGCCCGGGCTGCATTGGATGCTCTGCTTTCCTTTCCTGACACCCTGGCCCCTGGACGCCCCAGTCAGCACCAGCTACCCTTGTTACTGTGTAAGGGTGGGGCAGCGACAAGCTGGTGTGACACTCAGCTTTGAAGACTTGCTTCCTGAGAGGATGTTCGGACTATTACTAAGCCAAGTGAGACATATTATTTTGGTGTCACCTCTGCGTACTGATCGAAAGTTCCATATCATCAGAAAATCAAAATTCAAACACACCAGAGCACAAACTAACAGACCTTGGGTGTCTATGTCTTCACTCCATCACTGATTTCTGCTTTCAGAAGGGGCACTTTTGTCTCAAATTTGAGGTTTCCCAATTGTAACATGACAGCGCAAAAAAAGGGGCCACCCGATGTGTCACTAGCCGGCTGTGGGGAGCGGAGCACCTGCTGTCTGCTCTTCTCGCCCTTAAATACCCATAGTCCTGGGCAGGAGGCATCTAACCAACATTGGGAAGGTGTGGAATCCTAGTGCTATTTACAAATACAGCCCCAGTACTGCAGGGCAAGCAGATGGGGTGGGGAGGGGAGAGAGAGGGATCTTGCAGAGGAATTGTGACGATGGGGGCCAGCGACAACCTGGGAAACTCCCTGGAGGCCCAGCAGACTCCACTAGGCAGAAACCCAAGAAAAAAGTTTTTCCTGCTTACTTGTCCACCAGAACAGATGATGGAGACAGAGGGGAATTTCTAGAGTCCTTGCAGGATTAAGAATACTGTTAGGTGTTGTTACTCAAGACAAACAGAGACTTGTCTTAACGTTAGTGTTCCCAATGAGCAGAATTAATCTCACTGCCAACGACTCATCGTGATTAAACTGGAAAACAGGACTATAAAGTCTTTACAGTAACATCAAAATGGCTATTAAGCCACTGCCTTTTACATTACTCATTGCTCCTGGAAAGGAGGCTGGTCTGAAATGAGGTCTGGGAGCTGCTGGGACCACAGCCTGGCAATTCACTTCCATGCTGACCCTCCCCCCTCCTTCCCAGGTTCTGCCTCTTCACCTACCAGTGCAGTCGTGGCCCAGCCCTCACGGGAAGGACACACAGAAGGCCAGGAGTCAGTTGGGAGGCCAGGAATGCTGTAGAGGCAGGGCCCTCAGAGACAACTCCCCCACCCCCGCCGCCCCCGGAGAATGTGGAGATGGCATTGAGGCCCACAGGCACCTCCCAAGCCAGGAGATGCTCACTCACAGCCAAGAGGGAGTAGCTGGCAATAATCAGGGCCAGCATCTGAGTCCTTGTCATGATTGCAATTGACTTACCCACCTTATGAAAGTGGGCTGAAGTTTCTAGTTTATGAGATGGTAGCATGGGTGACCCAAAAGGGAAAAAATGCCACGAGTTACTTGCATTGCAGTAAGATGATGCACACGTAGGTCACCTCCCAGGTTAGAATTTGTACTTTATACATCACTTTTCAGTTGTTGCCAACAGAGTTCTGACACAAGAAAGATGAATTCCTTTCTGGGGACTTCTGGTCTATAAATAAGTCAAAATGGCCAGAGAATTTAAGTCAAGGTGAGTTTATTGTCCAAATAGCATTACCTAATTGCAATCAAAACCACTTTCAAATCCATCTTTTAAGCTAGTCAGAATAATACGTTATCATTTCTTAAAATCGCTTAACACTGAACAGATAGGTCTTCTTAAAAGGCAGCTGACTATATCATGTTGCCATCACAGCCAATAAAACATTTTCCCAACTTCCTAAACACCTTTTGTTTATACTGCTCACACTACTTTAGCACTTGCTAACATCCCGACCAAACAAACACCCACACCTCTTATAGAGTACATTGTGAGAGAATTACATTGACTCGATATGGCATCACACTCATTTAAAGCAAAAAAAATTATAATAATAATAAAAAAAGTCCAAGACGAGAAACTGTAACTGAGAGAGAGAGAGAGAGATCTGAGGTACATGGCACAAGGGTAATGAGCATAATGGGGAAAATCCCATGGCCTGGAGATGTGCTGGGGACTTAAGAGCTGGCCAGCAATAATAACTGAAACCCATTAAAAACACTTTTTTTTAAAAAAAGGATAGGCACCTGTCAAAATACATTGGATACTGTAATGGCTACAGTCAGTAAGGCACTTTTTCCCCCAAAGTAGGCTGCAGGCAAAGGAATAAATGGTGCAGCCACAGCATGCATGGGTACACTTGCCAATGGCTTCTTGAAACCTGAGCCAAGAATCGGGTCTGATAGCCCAGCCAAGTCTAAGGCAGAGACACACACATGGAGAAGAGTTCTGAGAAATGTAGCTGAATGGTGTTCGGCTTTAGAATCTAGAATCATGAAAAGCCACCGGCATGAGGAAGCCACAAACATCCTCTTGAGTCTTCCTGCCCTATTTTGAACAAATGGACAAGGGCAGGAGCAGCCCCTGAAAACTGCTCCAAGCCCACACAGGTAGAAGCCCACACTCGTTCTACAGCTAGTTTGTTGGCTTAAGGGGACTTTACTGTCTCAACATTAATTTCCCTTTTAAAGCTATTCGCAGGGTTGACTGTCTCAAAGAAAAACAAAGAGGAATCCTTTTGGCTTAGAAGCCAACTGGCTTACTCAGACTTCCTCCCCATCCCTACCTCCCATTCCCACACTACCAATATCATCTTCTTGAACTAGAAAATCATTATTTACATGATATAAGGTGCAAGTCTATTTCTTCTCCCAGCCCTGCTCCCTTTGGCCCATGGAGAGAAAATTCCCCTGCCCTCTTTGAGAAAAGCCATCCCATCCTACCTAAGGTTCCTAGCCTGTCAGTCTGAGCTCCCAGGGCAGCGTGGAGGCCTCAGGGGATCAGACTGCAGGGGAGATACAGGTCCCTCTGGGGGAAGCCCATGCCGCTGGTGAGGGTGTACAGCATGATGCAGTCATGGTTGCTTCCTCCCCCAGCCTTGTCACCTAAGTCCCTGTGGCCTCTGAGCTGTGTGAGCCCCGACCAGGATAGTAAGAAGCAGAAGAGCCTCTTGTACAAAGCATGCGGACTGAGGTGGACCTGGCTGGGAGACTCGGTAAGCTCTTCAACAGGGTCCTGCGGCAGCTCCAGCACGAAGACTGCTCCAAGAGCAGCCTGTCTCCGAGGAGCCATCCTCTCAGCACCTGGGACGCCTTCTGCTGTGGGATCTGCCCCGTTTCTACCTACAGGCTTCTTGGCTGTTATGGACCCGCATGGAATTAAATTATGCTTAGCATATAATTTTTGGCATACTAGGATTTTCCCCTTAGGATTTGGCCAAAATAGGGGAAGGAACAAAATTTGGCAGGCTAGGGGAACAACTTAGCCCCCACTGATGGAAAAAAACAAAAACACAGCAAAGGAGGAAGTAAAGATTTTTTTTAAGATAGAAAAAGACCTGAACAGGTCTGGAACCCCTTTAGTAGGAGGTGAAAGAGACAAATAAAAATCACAAGAACTGAGCTCCTCTGGGACAAATCTCCTACCAAGGAAACCAAGGTCCAAAGAGAGGGTGCCAACCACGTATACACCAGAGATCCTTCTTTTGTTTAAAGCGGGGAACAGGCAGGAAAAACCAGACAACCTAGCACCTTCCTTCCCCCCAGTCCCCCACAACAACCCCACACCTTCTACCACACAAGGCCGAGAACAGGAAGCAGAAAAGACTAGATGGCCCCAGTGACAGCCGGGGCTTCGGAAGAAGTGTAAAGTTGCAGACTGCAGGACAGTCTGTTGGCCTGTTTCCTTCCTTGTCAGATTCTCTCGTCTGCTACTTATCTCATTTGAGCTTAAAGACTGGTCACTGGTCACTATGAAGTCTCCAAGACACCCAAGAACTCTAGGGACCACACCTTGGACCATTCTGTGGAACTCCTCAGGGACCAGACCAGTGCCCTGTGCAAACCAGGCTCTTGACAAAAGACTGCCCCCACCACACTCACCTTTCCTCTCCAAAACTTCAGAATTCACCACTCACTACCCCACCAGCAACTCCCTAGAATTTAGGGTTATGCTAACTCGCCAAGTCCTGAACCCTTCTGAACACCCGACAAGAGTCTCATTCACCTTGGACTTGCACCTCTGTAAAGAAGCAGCCTCAACATCTCCCTTCAAATACCATCCAGTAATCATCTGATCTGTTTTGCCAATCATGCCAATTCAAAGTGATTTCAACCTAGAAAACATTCAGTGCTGCTTAGCAGAGGACCTGGCCTTGCACAGCGCTGACTGTCCCCAGTGGAGACGGATAGGAGGAATTCCCCACAACACCACATGCTACAGATTCAGAACTGGAAAAGCCTGTGATTACCGTAAACTGGGGATGCCCATGCTGGGGACGGGGGAAGAGAGAGGAAATGGTCCTTGCAAGATGAGAGGGCCCTGGCAAGGAAAGCCCTGCTTCAGAAAGAGCTGTAAGATGAGGGTCTCCAAGTGGCCTGTCTCCGGACACCTGATACCTAAGTGCAAATTATGAATGACTTCCTCGTCCAGAGCATAAACATCTGTGCTCAATGTCTGCCATGGCGGGAGGGGAAATCCCTTAGTTCAACCGGTTTTCCATCGTGATGAGGATACCAGAGTGGAAATGGAAGCCTGGTGACGTTCACTACGGAAAAGGTCCCAGGGTGTGAGACCCTGGGCCAGACCCACCTGCCTCCCCCCTGAGGGCCTGCCTCCTTCCTGCCTCCTTCTTCCCCCACACTCATGGGCTCCCTAGCAGAAACTGTATGGTTGTGAGGTATTATGAAAACAAAAATGTGAATCATTTTCTTTTGTAGCTATTGATTTTGTCCAGTAAACCTGAGGTAAAGAACACTCTGTCTTTGAAGAATGTGATCAGAGAAGAAAAAAACAAAACAGAAAATCCAAAAGGAAAAAAAAAAACCAACTGTGAATACGCTACCAGAAGATAAACTTATGGAAGGGCTTTTCCAGTACGAAGAACTCATATCTCAACCATCTACTTCAGGACTTTGAATTTAAGCAGTAAAATAATATATTATAAAAATGTTTATAAAATAGCAGCACACTTTGTGAAAAACATTACAGCTAGGTACTGTTAATGTGAATAAGGATGTATGACTTTAGCTTCTTAGCAGCGCAAAAAAAAGTAATAAAAAAAACTGAACACAGTAAAATGAAAAATAAGAGACCCTTAGATTTTTCGCCATCTTCAACCCTCATGCTATGAAACAAGGCTGAATCCGTGTATAAAATAATTGTTCAAATAGCCTTGTTCTGATTTTTCTTGTTTACTCAAAAAAGGCAAATATTTTAACAAATAGCTTCATCACCTGTCAATTATAATTGTGCAAAAAAAAGTTGTTGCTCCAACCTTTTTGCTAATTGAATGCATTTAAGAAGTGGAGAGGAAAAAAATTCAAGTACACTGAATACACCTTTGCAATGACATTAACAAAAAACAGAAAAGGGAACAAAATGCCACACTGATGTTCAGCTTTCTGTCTTTGCACCAGCAACAACTTTTCTTTCCATGTCCAAAGAAGAAGTATATAGGTGGGAATTAAGATCCTTACATGCCATCAGAATAACAGATCTTTGTTTTTAGGCTTTTCTGAGGAATGTTGTGATGGGAATGTCAGCAGAAAGGGTTGTCTCTTCAGTCCTAGCAGGGAGACCAGAAACATGTACCAGAGGATGTCAGATACCAGAAGTGAATAGTACCAGGACTGGGGGTGAGGGGGCGGGGCACCAGAGAAGGGAGGAGTCTATTCAGCATGATTTGCATAAACCATCCCATCTATCTATTCCTCAGGAACAATTTTTTCAAAGTGCTTTTCCAATGGAATGGTTTATAACAATGCTAAACTGTGGACCAGACATGCCAATTAGCACCAAGAATTAGTTTTCTCCTAATAAGGAATGCCAAGGTCACATTACTCTTTAATTCGTTAAAAGATTCCATTCCAGATCCCACCCTTGGTCTCCATCTGCCTCAGTTTCATAGGAGTTTTGGGAATGGCCCAGAGCTACATTGACCCCTTCAGACAAAATATGGTGGTGTCTGCAATGAACCATGTTTGGAAGAAGAAGCAGGATGTCAAAAAACATAAAACCCAGGATCCAATCACCTGTGTCCAACTGGAAAATACATGTCTTTTTTAGGTAGCAGCTACTGTAGACAGCGAGAGTTCCTAACTAGAGATCCAGCAACGAGGCTCTAGACTTAGCAATAGGTGGCTGAGAGCACAGGTGCTTCTACATCCAAAATGGTTCAGTCACGCTGAGACTGCTTTCTCCTCCCTCCCCACCGTATCCCTCCTCATTTCTAATTCCTTCTCGAGTTCATGGCTTTGCAATCTAATCATGCCATCAATGGCATACGCAGTTCCTTTAAGTTATCCTAAAAGGGGTGTATATATGCTAGTTTACATGATGAAAAAGTCTCCTCTAATTAGCTCCCATATTGCAGGCATACATTTTCTCTAGCTACTCTGCAGTTTTCTTGTAAGCATTTTACTATTTTAACATAATCAAACAATAACTGTTCGCATACACAAGGGATTCCTTTCTGTTGTACTTCAAATAGGTACCAAATGCTTTTAATTATTCCATTTTTATAGGACCTTTTTCTCTCACTTCTAAAAGACCTTTCAACATGATCTAGGTGGGGGCAGAATTTTTTTTTAAGTTTCATCCTAAAACATAATAAAGAACAAAACAACCAGAGAGAAGGAGAGAACAGAATGGAACATGTCTCTCCCATTCGGCCTGACTGACATCCTCACAGGTCAATATCCCGCACGTCTGTAGGGGTGCTGGCTTGGTCCAGTTCATCCTCCGACTTGGATCCATCCCCCTGCTCCTGACGAAACTGCTGCAGATTGCTGAGCAGCACCTCCTCAATCTGCTCCTGGCAGGCTTTGAGGCAATCCTGCAAGGAGAATGGCAAGACCAGAGAGCTTGTTAGCAACACCACAGGGCACAGAGCATTTGATGCACACAGGCGTGCACGTGCACGCAGGCGCGCACACACACAGTTCAAGCCTCCCATAATTCCATGCTAGTTTCCCAGTAGAAATGAATGTGAAGTAAAGGAGATGTGCTCTTAAAGTGCCAATAGAACCTCACTACTCTAAGCTCATGCTTCAGCGTCACCTGGGAGTTTGTGAGAAACGCAGAATTTCAAGCGATTTGTATGCATGCAACAACCTGAGAAGCACTGGCCTGGATGATAAGCTACGGATGGGCATGCAGTGCCCAGTGATCTGAGGGCCACAAGATGCTTTCTGCTGGGGAAGTTGGGAGGGGAGGGAGGGGAGGAGAAGGCCAGCAGACGTGCTCTAGTAGTAGACAAACAGCACCGGAGGGTATGGAGAGAACAGCTGAGCTGTGCCGACTCTCACATACACTGTGCAAGTACTTAAAAACAAAAATTCTGTTTTCCTGCTTATTTACCATTCCCTTAACTCTCACGGAAACAGAACGCAGAATGTTTACAAAGTTCTGGACACTCGTACAGTCCAGTTCGGGTATAAGCAAGAATTTGCAGGATTGCTCTGACATTCGTCTCTATTTGGTAGGGAAAATTCCGAGTGTGTCTGCCCCAGGCAGAGGCTTCTGCTAGCTGCCCGACATGGAATGCAACAGCAAGTCCTGGGCACCACGAGGCAGAGACCAGGGCTGTGACTAGCAAGCACTGGGTGAGCCAAAGGACTTGCCAGTGATCATGTCCAACCTCTGCCCTCTGCAAGGCTGTTTTTCTGCCCTCTCGCCAGTAGCATATATATATGGAAAATATATTCAACTGACTCTGCCCGGCCCTTTCCCCAGGTTCATCTGTGCTTCCCATCTGAACATGTCCCTGTACAGGTTTCACTGACAGAGGTGACCCTTTGCCAAGCACACAAGGATTATCTTTATATTCCAAAGACGTAAAACAAAGTTGGAGTTAATTCCTCGGGAACAAAGGTTTCATTTGCCCAAATTTTCCTTTCCTATCTCTTGTCCATTTTCCATGTCAAATTACAGGTTTTTGTGAAAGTTAAGATCAGGAACAGCGGCAAATGTGTGCTAAGGGCAGAGATGAAATGTCACCCAGAGAGTAAGAAATACGAAAAGACAAAGGTTGGTGATTTGCTGTCCTCCCACCACACTTGTGGGCAGCAGCTAAGTTATCGAACTTGTCCCAAGTTTCCCCCCTTGTAGAATGAGGGGAATGAAACACTCACATAGTAAAGGTTGACTGAGACATTATGTATGAAGTGCTACATGGCAGTTCAACAAATGGCCATTCTTAACAATGAATAACAATAAACAGATGATCAGTCCAGAAAGAATTCTTTAGATTTGAGAGAACTCTTCAGATTTCTTCAAAATGAGGTATGCATTAGCATTTGCTCAAGACTGGTGAAGGGGACACTGTGACTGGCACTGCGGACTGAAGGTCAAAGAAGACAGACACAACCCGGCCACAGAGGGCCCCGTGCCCCCCCTGCACAGGCTATGGGGCCAGGGACTGGCAACCAAGAGACCTACTGACATCTGCCAACCTTCCTTCCTATAGCTTCTCCTGGTCACATCCTCTCCCTTGCATAACTCTCTCACAAGTGATGAGGAAGCTGGTGGGCCTCTCACCAGCTGCTCGGACCCTCCCTGTGCTCCCCTCCAAGGCCACACAGCAGCACTGGGCTGCTACGCCACTCACCCCCTGTTGAGAGGTCTAGGTGGTGAAGGCTAAAGATGTCATGTTTCTAGGGGCACTGGCACTTGAGCAGGAGACATTTGAGAACCTTAAAGCTTTCCAGTTTTTTTAAAAAGTAACCTAAAAGTGAAAGTTAATGTGGGCATTAACATATAAGGCAAAACAGGACACAATGAGTCAAAACTAGTCTTGACTGTCCCCTAGGAAGGACCTGCAGAGACGGAAGTGGGTCCAACTGTTGTTTTTTTTTCTGAAGCTGGGAGGGACAGCTCGTGCTCCATTTGAACACCATCTGAAGGAGCCAACTTGTTCTTAGGGGCTGTGTGGTGGGCATATCCTCCACCTTCAAACGCTAGAATCCTCTCAGTGCCGGGAGATGTGCCCCCGGGAGAAGTGAGAGGCACAGACGCAGCGGCTGTGCCCTTCCTCACTCCCCTGCCCTGCGTGCCTCACTGAGAAACACGGGGCCACTGAACTGAAGCTAACATTTCCCTCTCCCGACCCCTGTGTTTTCTTACGAGGAATAATGAACTGAATCCAGGCAGTTAGTACATGATGCCCCTTCTACTGCAGAGGTACCTCAGGAGCCACTGAGATTATGTTTAAAATTTGTTTTCAGGAGGCAGGGGAATGAATCAGAACCCTTCCAAACCAGTAGTCGTGGCTTCCGTGGAAGACAAATCCCACCCGAAGCATCCGGCATGAATCAGCGTTATCTAAAAGGCTGGCAGGATTCTAGCTGACTGAGGGACCGTGTGTGCATGCACGCACATGTATGTATGCTGTGTATACAAACAGACAACAGCTCTGAACCATTAAATTAAACAAGGAATGTCCGTTAGGTGTCAGCAACAAGATCTCTTTGAAGGGCTTCACTCGGCACAGCTGCTTGGTGAAGACTTCCTGCTACACAGTCTCTGTGGAAGACCCTGCCTCCCCACAAGGCACCTCATGCCTCCCAGCCAGTCCTGCCTGGTTTTCCCGCCTCAGAGGCTCCATCTTGCCCCCATGGAGAAGTGGGTAATCTGGGCCACATACCCCTTACACCAATAATACGGCCACGTTGTTGACCGCAGCAGCATCCCGAAGGCCGATGGTCTTCCAAATGGGGAAGACGGGGATCCACAAGCTAAAACACTTGATTCAGAGCCATGCAGAGTCTTTCCTTTGGAGCTGCCAGCGTTCCTACTTTTCCTGGTGCTGGCCTTCTTGTCCAGCAGACTGAGACCTTAAAGGAAGACGCCCGAGAGAATCCCACAGGGAGGGCTGGGATATCTGGCAGTCGGTCACTTCCCCTGGACTTTCAGAGCCGCGGGAGCTCAGTACAACACTTGCATCCAGTGTCGCATCTATATAAGCTCCAGCCACAAACATGTGCACAATAGTTTCTGAATAAAATGAAAGAAAGATTTCATACAAAACATACGCTCTCTGCGTCCTTCACTCCCTTTTTATTTGCCATTAAGTCACTGCTGAACTCGGCCAGCTCTTGGTCCTCGATGCTCTTACTGGAAGGGAAAAACGACTGAAGCAGTCACCCCAGGAATGGGGGACCCTGAATGCCATGCCCTGGTCTCTTCTCGACTCATCCATGACAGAGCAGGGAGCTCAGCTCTCTGGGGTCGATCACGCCCCCATTCCTGAAAAGCTCCCAGGGGTCTCTGCCTCTGTAGGTTTCCATTCTTCATAATGGCTGGGCCATTAGCAGCTCATGTTTCAACTGAACAAATCTCTTGCTCTTAGCTAGATGGGGAACTTAAGGGCAAAGGCCTGTCTTGTGTGAATGCCGTCCAACGTCCTACTCTCAGATGGTAGAGAGTAATGTCAGCATCATCAGCATCCCCTTCCTTGTGACAGTGCTCATCCCTCCCTGAACTTGCCAGGAGCAGGTGGAAGGAGAAACGGTGGTGCTGCTACCTGCAACCAGTCTGCTAACTGCACTCAGCACCCTCGTCCTGCCTGCCTGCGGAGCGCCTGGGACTGGGGTGGGGCAGGCAGTGACCTGGAGGACAGAGGAGCCCCGCCTTCCATCCGGCAGAGCTGCCTGTGCTAGGGGGTTGAGGGGAGAGGAGGCAACAGAAGAGGGGGCTAGCTGAAGAGCTGGAAGGGGAAGGAGGCAAAGCTGAGAAGAGTGGGATAAAGTATTTCCAAAGGGCAGAATTGTAAGACAACACATACAGATAATTTCAGAGTATGAGAATTTGGGAGTCCGAAGGGCTTTTGGAGATATGACAGCAAAATACCCTTATTAAGCTACAAACTGAAGCCTGGCTTGCCTCTCAGTTACTAGCTAAAAGCTAAGAATGGTCTTAAAGAGGCAAGTCTCCCAGTTTCAGAACTCTTTTTCCTATGTACCTCATTTTCTTCTCAGCTCCAAGTAAAGACACGTAGGCCTGAGAACCTCCAAGAGAGGAGACGACCTAGCCCAAGTGGCTGGAAAAAAACTTACAGCATCCCCAAGAAAGAGATGCTACGTGCATGTAAATCATAGCAGCTCTGAGACCTCTGCTTTCCATCAGCCTCCAAAAGCACCAGCCATTGTGTTACGATGCCCCAAATTAAGCTGATTAAAAGGAGAGCCATAATGCTCGTCTGTCAGCCTGGACAGGTGGCTCTCCACAGTGCTGGGGGTCGGGCAAGCCTCCAGCTTCGATGATGATAGGCCCCCTCCTTGCCCCTGCCCCCAGCCCCGGAGCCCTGACAGAGCGTTTGTGATCTCCAACTCGTTACATGGGCCCCGGACTTCCTCTGCTTGCTGGCTCCAGCTCCGCACCCTGCACCCTCCTCTGCCTCCATGAATGAGCCGACGGAACTCCTACCATTAGCCCTCAGTGTAACTGCATCACTCCATTGTCACCACACACGCACTGCACTCAACAGGGGTACAAAGAGCTGAATGAGCCCCAGACCCGCAGCCAACTCAGGCAGAGACAACTTAGGAAACTATCTCATTCTTCCTTTCTTCACAGGCTGTTTGGCTTATTTCCTTGCATACCAAATGAGGCCCACAGAAAAATAAGGCAAGCGAGGGAAGCATCAGCCTCCAGTTCTGCCCTCTCCCCACTGCAACCCCAAGCTTCCTTTCCAGCAACTCTTCACAAGGTTCTTGACCACAGGCCCTGTACGGTCCACGGGGAACAATCTCAGTAGGACTGGCCTTTAGGACAGGCTGTGCTGTGAGGTGTTGGGGCTTCTAGGTAAGGGGGGGCCAAGACCCAATGCTAGGGAGCCTAGGAATAATGCAGTCAGAAGAGACACTTCTTCCACTTCACTGCAAGCTGTTGCAACAGCTCGCTGACAACCAGGATCATCACTCGCCATGAGGACCCCCCCAGGAAGGGATAAGCTCAGGCCCTTCTCCGGGCGACATTCAGAATGAGAGAGCTCTGATGTAACCTAGGCGGAAGAGGACAGATATAATGCCCAGGTGATGAAAGTCTACGTCTCTCTGTTAAACACCTTCCAATAATTTCACAACATCATCACGGCCTGTCAGTTTCAATTCTTCTTTTTCATTCGGCGAGTCAGTAAAATCTTGTCATGTGAAAATGAAATGACTTGCTTTAAGAGAAAGTCAGATAAATCTTTCCAAGGACCCTGACATATAATTCACATTAAGAAATAACACAGCTTTCGGAAAAAAAGCTCTGGAGAGATCAAAGGAGTAGAAACACACTGAGACCCCCATGCCCACTCTCTGTTCTGCCCCCTTCCTCCCCTCCTTCCCCGGCGGTCCTCGGCCGTGCTCCCCAACGCCCCTGCCAGGCGGGGGCTCTGCAGAAAGAGCCAGTAAAAGCTGGGTCTTGCTCAAGAAGTTCCACAGACAAGTGGAGAGTAAGATACATGCTGGCACAAGGCGTGAGTAGAGTGCCCGGGGGACGGAAGAAGAACCCTGACTCTGCCTGGGGAAGCAGGGAAAGGTTCGAGGGGGCCGGGGCAGCTGATCTCTCCTCCCACACTTACCCTTGGCAACGGAAGCCCAGTAGAGGTTTCACCAAAAGCCTGAACTGTGTCTCTGGCTGGTGCCTGTTTTTAGCAACACTTATGAGTGGAAGGAAAAAGTACTTAAAATATACCACCCTCTGAGACTTTTATTCCCTGTAAAACTGTCAGGCTCCTCACTCAGCTTTCTGTTTGGAATGAAGCATTCCGGTTTATTTTGGCAACCAGAGGGAGCAACAAAGACCAACTTTCTCAGAGCAGCATGGGTCCCTCCCATCAAAGCTTTCCGCAGAGGCCAGGGAGCCATAGCAGCTCATCTGGCTGTCTCAAACCAATCAAGGGGACCCCCTTTTCCACAGTTTGACCCCTGGCAATCCTGGCATAGCGAAGGCCATGAGCTTGAAGAGACCACAGATGACGAGGTGCCTGGGGCTGCGGGGTTCCAGGGTAGGATGCTGGCTCCGCCCGGTTCCAACTCAGCGCCTAGGGCCAGGGGGTGAAGTGCAGTCCTGCACGCCTGAATTCCTGGGGGGGAGAGCCCCACGCGAACCTGTGGGCCCTTCACAGCATGGCCCAGGGACACTGTGTGCATGTGTACTCGTACACCTGTGTTTTATGTGACAAAATATGGGTCACACAAGAATTTGCCATCTTAATCACTTCTCAGTGTGCACTGGCACCAAGGCCGTTCAGTCTGCTGGGCCAGCACCAGTGCGCCCCACCCCAGAACTTTGTCGCCAGCCCAGACCGAACCCCACACCCATCACCAGCACCTCCCCGCACCCTCACCCACCCCTGCCCCAAGGCCGTGGTCACCTGTAGTCTGCCTTCTGTTTGTATGAATTTGACTATTCTGGGAAGCTCATATTAAGGGGAATTATAAAATAGTCGCCTGTTTGTGTCTGCCTTATTTCACTCAGCATGTTTTCAAGATTCAACTACGTTGCAGCTTGCGTCAGAACTTCATTTCTTTTTAAGGCTGAGTAATGTTGCTGCATGTTCAGGCCACTTGTTTTTCCACCCCACAGGCATCTTCTGTCGAGTTCAGGCAGCTGGGAAGTCTGCGTCTTACACCCGGCCTGGTGAGCACCTTCCCGAGCTGACTTCCTATTGCATGTATAGTTCCTAACACATTATGTGCCAACCACTCATCTGTGGTCTGCATTTGGGAGGGTTTTACATACTTCACTCCTCATTCTCCATACTGTTGGGGTAAGTTCCTTGAAGGCAGGAAACTCATCTTTTATTTTCCATGCACCAGCCACCCCCACACTCTCCCCCAACTTCTACCCTAGGACCTTGGGCCCATGCCCTGCTCACAACACGACAGTCTGCAGCAAGCGGGCCTTCCACAAACACTTCCAGAAGTGAGTGCGGAGTAAGTGCGTAAATGAAACACACTACTTCTTAACTCACAAAATGGTAACAGAGCTCAGGAAGGAAAACTCACCTCCCCTCTAAAAGCTAAGGCATTCTAAATGCTAGCCCTCACATACCCCTTCACTCTAAGCTGCAGCGCTTCAGAGAACACAAGCTGATGGGTGGGAGGAGACTCGGCCCTGGAAGTGAGGCACACACAGATTGCCTGGCCCAAGGCTGCTCAAACCTTTCTGCTGAGAACTTTCCCAGCAAGAGAGTGAGCAGAGATAAGCTTGGAGCTTACTGAGGGCTTGAATTGTTTTCTGAAAAAAATGGTATGAATTTAAATTTTAGATTCTACTAGGTGCATGCTTGTTTTTTTAACATTAAAGTGTTCAACCCCAGGCCCACCCGTGAGAAGGAGGCATGCCCACATACCCCCAGTTAACAATTGGGGTTTATGAAACTGAGGGGTGGTGTGCGTTTCACCAAGTCTGCAGCCGAGTGGACTGGCTACATTGTGCCCGAAAGGGGCAACAGTTTCTGCAGGATAGGAGAGCTTAGTCTGCAGTCCCGAAATGCAAGGCATAGCCCGAGAGCCTCAGTGGCACCCCAGCAGTGACCTCTGTCCATTTGAAACTAGTAAGGGATGACAAAGAGAGGGATGGGAGAAGGCTGGACACCCACTGGGTGGAGCAGCAGGTGTGGAAGTATCTGAACAGGTTACAGTGCTTGGGGGGGGGGGTCAAACTCCTGTCCCTGACGTTTTTGTCTCTGGGGAGGTGGGGTGGTTCAAGAGAGGGCTTGTCCTAAGCTGGTTGGGAATCTTGGTTGCAAGGCAGCTGTAACGTGAGATGTTCAGAAAAGGGAGGAAGTGCGCCATTTCTACAGCCGTAAGTTCTGTCCAAGGTTTGTCTCCAGAGGATTCAAAAAGCTTTCTTCACCTGAAGCTGCACATGAGGAGTCATTTCCCCCTGTACTGGAAACCCCAGTTCGAAGCCTGCATTTTGGAGCCAACATTTTAAAAGCCTCTCTGAGAACCACCGCAGAGAAGGGCCCGGGTTTGCTCTAGCACACTCAACACCTCCCTGCGTCGTCTCCTGTGGGTGGTCAGAAATGCCAAGGTGGGTGGCTGAGAAAGTAGCAGCCTTAAGTTCTCTGAGGTTTAACCTTCTGCTCAGCGTCCCTGGTGGAAGCACTGGCCACAGGCCTGTCAACCACATTATCCCTAACTCGATATATTCCCACAGCATGACATTCAGAACCCCCCTGGAACACCCAGAGGGGCCGTCACAAAGTCCCCTGCATTCCTGAGCCTCGCCGTGGTGACTTACAAGGGCCTCGAAGCTGGCACCCCGCTCTCCAGGTACCTTTAAACCAAAGGCCTTTTTCAAATAAAAAGATCCCAGAGCTGCAGCAAGGATGGAGTGCAAAGTTCCCAGACCCCCACGAGAGCTTCCAGGTTCTGGTCCCAGCTCTGCCACTGCCCCCAGCACCCTGGCCCCACCTCCCAGGCTGGCTATCTCAGCGCTCTCACCTCCCGACCTCCCAGAACCACCATGGCTTGGACCTTTTGAGGACGGCAATCTCTTGGGGCTGAGGAAGAGCTTCACTTGACCCTGATCTGTCTTCTGGCAAGGAGTTTCCAACTCTGATAACCAGAATATAGCCTCTGAGCCTTCCAAAGGGCACTCAGCATGGAAAAATCTACATCTAATAATAGTTCCTAGCATTTGCACGGCACTGTATTCTTCTCACAGTGCTTTCTAATCCATTCCCAGGTTGAATGAAAGGGAAGCAAGGCAGGCAGGTGGGTCGAGGAGTCGGTCAAGGCCGACACCATTCTCATGTGGTGGTGGTGGGGTCTTGCATGCCCACCCCTCCAGAACAGCAGATCCTTGCTCCGGTTGCCCCTTCCCCTCCCTCCCTGTGCCTTCCAGCCCTCGTGCGAGCAGACGCAAGAGCGCCACGTTGTGGAGCACAGGCAGCCCCACATGCACACATGTGAAAAGGAAGCAATGACTCAGATGTACTAGGAAGCTCATGCTATGAGCATTACGAAGGAAAGTGAGTAACTAGCTTGCCCTCCCTCTCGCATCGGTCTGCGACGTTCTTTGCTCCGTGAATGGCACACAGACTTTCAAAACCTTCAGAAAAGGCCTTACCTACTAGATTTTGCACTTCCTTGAATGGGGATCTTAGATAAAAGAAACCAGCAGCAACAAAAATATCGCCAACACATCATCAAACAAACCGTCTCCTTCCCTGAGCTGAGAAAGGAGACGTGGTCACAACCAAGAAGGTGGCCACCACCTACCACGTCGGTGTTGGTGATCTTGGCCAGCAGGTCCACCAGGGCATCGCCGGTGAGCGAGCTCACTTCCTCATCCTGCTGCAGCCCACAGATGGCAGCCCCCACGCTTCCAGTCGCAATCATCGATGGTGGGTACATGGCAAACTTGAAATCTGCGAAAACAAGAGGCAGAAGTTCAGGGCGTGCACAGAAGGGCTGGGATCCAGGAGCCCCCCAGACTGAAGAGATTCCGAAACTGAATGGGGTGGGTCGGCTGCCCAAGTGACCCCCACCCTGCAGACCCTGCTTCCCGAGACTTCCACGCACATGTCACCCTTCCTTTACTCTCCAACCCTCAGCACCCGGGGAGAGTACGCAGGACTATCACTGGAGATCAACCATTACACCCTCATCAGATGGGTAAGCTGGTTTAGATTTTATGGCCCTAAGATCCCATTTTCTTGCTGGGGGAAATAAAAAGTAGTTTGCTAAAGAAGAGCAAGATGAGGGTAAATCTGTAGGGCCCCAACCCCCTCTTCTCCCATTTCTACAGAAGCGAATACAGAGGACGCTCCTGTACAGAAGGCTCAGCTGGGGAGCCTACATGGCTGTGTTTCCTCTGAGTACTCCTCAAAAGGGTCTGGTGGCCAAGGTCGCCCCTGCGCTGTCCATTGAGAGGACACTGTCCACACAGCAGCCACATAAGGTGCACACAATCATTACACTAGCGTTGTGGAGGAGAAATCTGACCCTGCTGACCATCTGAAACGACCCCTCCGCCTGCCTCGTGTTGATGTGTTAGAAAGATTAGTTTGCGCACTCCTCCTAGTCACAGTCCTAGAGTGGAGCGAATCTCGCCCAGTGAGCTACCTCTAGTGTGAGCTTCACTCCAGTGAATTTGCTACAGGTGCAGCTGGGGTGGGGTGTGTAGAGGGGAGACACGGGTTACACTTCAGCTTACAGCATAAATATTAGGTTGAACCTTCACAAACAGTTCCAACTAGTATTTCCTCTTCTTCCTGTACAATGCCAGATTGTAACAGTTCACGGAAGCACTTTCACCAGTGACCACACTGTCCACTACAAGTCAGTGGTGTTCTTAGGAACATGCTGATCGCTGCCCCACGCACGCCTCCCTCCTGACCCTGCTGAGTCCCATTAACACAGGAGGCTTGGCCATCTGACAGACCAACAGTCTGTCTTGTCTTTCTCCTTGGCTTTCTTTCCTTAGCCCACTCACCATTTCTACCCCTTGAGGGACACACACTATGATGTTCTGCCTGAATCTGCTGCCCACCAGCCCCTCCAGTCCATCTCCATCCCCACGGACGCTAACAAAGCCCAGCCCCCTGCCTCCTGCTCTGCTGTAGGTCTCTTCCACATGGGGTCACAGGAGTGTTTCTCTGCCCAATAACCTCATTAGCTTCCCCCTGTGACATTCATAACGCAAAGGAGGAAGCCAGCCCATGGCCCTGGGCCCACAGAGGCCTGGGTGGGAGCATCTGGCTGGGAAGAGCGGGAGGGTATCCCTGGCCCCCCTTCCCTTCACTCAGGTCCCAGACTGGAGACATACACCTCATGTGCACCTATCGTTCTTGTCCCTCTGCATGCAAAACTCCTACCTATGGCAAATTAATTAACATCTGGAAGCCAGAAGGTACATACAGGTGGTCCCGGGGTGCAGCATGCACTGGAGTTAAGGACTATAGCGGCTTCTTGTTTTGCTAGGACAGCACAGAGGAGGGCATCCTAGTGGTACTGTCTTCTATGTCCCCAAATTGGGGAGGGAGCACTATGCGCACGGAGACGGCTGCCTGCTGACAGCTCAGGGTAGCACAGACAGGGCAGAGCCTCCGGGGGCCAGAGGAGCTGCTAGAAGTCGGTCGGGCTAGCTGCTGCCCCACTGCCACCCCTTATGGCAGCAGACCAGTGCGCTCTGGAGCCTGGAGCGGCTGCCCAGCTGGTGCGCTTCACCAGACAGGAGGCAACGTGGGCACTAAGAAGCCAGGTGCAGACTGTGGGACCTTGAACGGGTCACTTCCTCACTCAGGCCCTGGAATGCCATGTGTCTAATTCAGGGTGAGGTTAAAATCAGCCTTTCTTCTAACCTCCAGTTGCAACTCATTAGCGGGGTCTTGAAATTCATTAGCGGGTCTTGAAATTCATTAGTGAGGCATGCCAGCATTTTTGGTTGCTGTTTAATGGATAAGAATAGGATAGAAAGTATCAGGAAGTAGTACATGTAGTAA
The DNA here is from genome assembly GCF_014824575.4 of Sturnira hondurensis. Taxonomy (NCBI): domain Eukaryota; kingdom Metazoa; phylum Chordata; class Mammalia; order Chiroptera; family Phyllostomidae; genus Sturnira; species Sturnira hondurensis. The sequence continues at coordinate 8,156,998 of NW_028088140.1, forward strand.
GAGTAAATACCATTTTGAGAAACTTTGTAATAGTCTGACGTATTTACGTGTCTCCTGAGTTGTGTCATAAAATGTCTTTGTCCCTTTATTGTTCAGGTCAAAAAGTTTAAAGACCTTAGGCTAGCTAATCTCCCAGGCACCTTCCAGCTCTCATTTGCTTTTTTACTCAAGTATCTGGAATAAGAACGGCTCCCAAGGAGAAAAACAGGGAAGGGACAATGGACGACAGCATGGCTTCCGCCAGCCAACAGTCGCAGGCATCTCGTTTGGCATCAGGAGCTACTCCCAGGACCACCTCACAGACACACCCCTCTGCTGGTAGGGGAAACAGCAGAGAAAAACACAAGACTGTAGCATCTGAAAGGTCCTGTCCTTGCAATAGCTCTAGATAGCCAACCCCCATGCTCACCCATTAAAGGTTCTACCTAATCCATTCAGCCATCCCTGGAAACCTTAAAACTCTGGCTATGTAACGGGACTCAAAAATGCTCAGGATATCCACTTAAGGTGGGGGGAGGCCCAAAAACATGCATGGGTGTTAATATCATAAGCTTTCATAAATATATAAATACATATATACACATGCATAGAGATGAACTAGGAGCATATACAAAAAATGTACATGAAGTTTGCTACCATTAGGTTGGGGAAATAAAATGTTGTAAATTTTCTTTTAGTATCATTTTACTTTTTAACAAGTAAAAATCTGTGAGTCTCTTGGTCAAAAATTCTAAGAAGCTGTATCAGTACAGAAGACATACTCACAGTGAGACTCTGTCTCCACCCTTAGCTGCCCACCAGGACAGGTGAGATGTCTGTGACCCCCAAGATCCCTCCTTCTCCTGAAGGAGAGTGAGAGGCAATGAATTTGCCAGTGACCCATTCTGACTGCGTTATTACCACATGTTCCTCCCTGTTCCAGACAAAACGGGTGGTCCCCTCAGCATGTTAAAACACAGTAGTATGACACGGCACGGTGCATGCCAAATGACTAGGTGTACACATTGGTAACTTCTACAGAAACTTCTCAAGGAAAGGAGGTACCGAAGTGGATAGAAGCACTTGGAGACACTTAGGAGGATTCTCCAAGGAGTTGGGTGGGATTTGGGCAGCAGAGCCAAAGAGCTCCAAGAACCAGAAGGGGGAATGCACGGAGGCTGATGCCCTGAAGTTGTGTGAAGATGGGCATATTACCTGGCCTCTCTGAGCCTCTGATTTCTCACCTGCAAATAAGGATAATAATTATACCCACCTCACAGGGTTGGTCTGGGGACTAACTAAAATAATCCATGTAGAAGAACAGCGCCTGACTCATGGTAAACAACCTGTCAGCCGATGCCACACCATCATCGTCCTCACCACCACTGTCCTTACCCCTGGGACTCCCTATGGAGTTCTGATGGTCAGCTCTGACTGCTGGCAAGTCTGTTCCGCGGGAGTGAGGAGGAGGGCACCAGTACCCCCGACGTGGGCCGGTGCCGAGTGAGCGCAGGCCACACATGCCCAGACCAGGAAGACACAGACTCTGTGCTACCTGGAGAATCTACCGCGCCCCCTGGTGGATAGATCCCACAAGTGACCTAATCGAGTCTCCAGCAACAGGTGCTGACTTGTCAGCAATGGGAACAGCTAAAGCCAAACAGGGGAACAGAAAGGGGTCGTGGGCATACAATAAATGAAAGACAAAAGGTGGCGACTCTCCTCCCAGTACAGTCCACGTTCATTCAGGTGCGCTCCATCCAAAGCCGAAGAATGATGCCCACATACACGACACCTCTGCCCTGGCACAACCTCCCCGGTGCTAGTGAGGTGGTGGGGGCAGGGGGTGCACCTGAGGGGAGCCCAGCTCCACGGTGAATGCAGGCAGCTCTGAGCCATCTGCTTGTTCATCTGTGTGGTAGGGGTGGTGAAATATTAATAACGATGTAAGATTCATCTGCTGTGAAACATTTCCTTCATTGATACCAGTGAGTCAATGACATCTTGAGAGGTTAACTGACTTGTCTAATGTCTAATGCTGGGCCTGGGGTTATGGCCAGGACTTTGGACTCTGGACCCAGTGATCTTTATAACTTACCAGAAGGCAAATACTCCTCACGGTCACCTCCGGTCCTCTTTCCTATCATGGGTGGAAGAAAAGCCCAGAAGAGCGAGCCCTGGCTCAAGGGTGAAAGGGGTGGGCACTAATCCCAGCCACAGCATCCGCAAGCTGTGCGACCTGCACAAGTGGTTCTCACCAGCCAAGGGCACCACAGGGCCTCCTGGGGGCCACTGGGATCCTTCATTCAGGGCAAGGCAGTGAGACGTGCACGTTTGTCGGCTTGGTATTTGAACTTCTTGTTAAGGTGTCACTGCAGAGTTATGCGCTAAACAGGTTTAAAATCATTGATTCCATGGCCTTGCGGGTAAATTTAGCACACATGGTTTTTGACCCTGGTGGCCAAATCCTTCAAGTACAAGAACGACTGCTTTGCTTTTGCTCACCACTAGAGGGCGAGAGGCTGAAGGGCCAAGAAAAGAGAATTGACCCATTCAGGCATTTATCTGTCTCTACCCCCTCCTCCAACCTTTAGTCAGGTGGAAGTTTAAAAGGCCAGTTTGCTCCCCAGCCAACGAATGACGCTGGTGGAACACACCTGGCCTACCATCCCCAGAACAACACACCCTGTCCTTGTGGGGCAAGGATACCATGACTAATGCCAATTTAACTCCAAAGGCCTCAGTGTGAGGAAGAAGGGAGGGAGAGGCTGGAGAATGGCACGCAGCCTGCTCTCATTCATCTGACAGCCAGATGGGAAGTGAGATAGCCCACATTACACTGCCTGTCCCCACAGGGGGGCACTTACAGAACCAAGAGTCTGGGTTCTTCCCAGTTCAACTGGCCACTTCCCCTCAGCCCCATGACCTTTCGGCCGTGGAAGCCACTGGAGGCTCACAGCTGGAAAGGCAGTTTCAATTCTTCCTTCCTGGCAACCAGGGAGGCAAGCCCCCCTTTCTGGATCAGAGGCCAAGTCGCTGGCCCTCTCTGGGCCCCCACTGTCTCGCTGTAATTGTACCTGCTGGGGGAAAGTCATCCGGAAGAGCACACAGTCACCACTGTCGCAGGGGCTCAGTCCCTGAGGAGGCAGCCTGGGAGGGGCCCTCCTATGTTGGCACCAATAGCCCAGTAGCTCATCTGGAGGAGATGTGGGGTGTCATGGGCAGGGAGGTGAAGCATTTACTTCCCCACTCCCACACCAACATCAAACTCAGTGCCACTGGCTCTTCTAAACTAACTGGAATCACCTGTGGAGCGTGATTTCCTGCCTCAAGAAATCTCCTGCCCCAGCCGAGTGGCCTCAGTGGCTTGGAGCACAGTCCCACGCACCAGAAGGCTGTGGGGTGGGCCTGTGGTCAGGGGGCATATGGAAGGCAACAGATTGACATTATTCTCTCACATCAACATTTCTCTGTTTCTCCCTTCTCCTCTCTATAAACATGTCCTTCAGTGAGGATTTTTTTAAAAAGAGAGAGAGAAACCTCCCAACACAGGAGTGCAAACCTTCCCAGCTCGCAGACCCGGGGGCTCCACCATGAGAGCTAGAAGCAGGGGGTGCTGAGGCTCAGCATCCGGGATGCTTGCCTGGAATCAGAGCTGAGGGGAAGGGGATGTTGGAAGCCAGTAGTTGCGAAGGCCTTGGCCTCAACCCACAGCCTCGGCTGCCCAGGACAGCTCAGAGGCAACTGCCAGGCAGTTTGAGGCAATCTCTCCTCCAGAAGCCCCTGGCGGAGCAGGGAAGGGCAGGAGGGCACCTCTCTGTCTTGCCACCATCTTACCCTTCAGCCCCAGGAAGGAAGGCTGACTTTCTGCTACCCTTCCTGAGGCCCCTCGGTGCTCTCCAGCTTGGCTCTCTGTTCCCCTTTCACACATACACACACACTCTCCGCAGACTGCACAACCACTGCCAGCTCTTTCACAACCAGCTCCTGCCTGAACCGAGCCATGCAGCCTGAGTGAGGCCACCCCCTCCTCCAGACTCCAGCGGGCCCCAGAAGAAGCAGGTGCGACTCAGTTCCATGACAGAAGACCCTGGATTGGGGGGCAAGATGTGACATAGAAGCAGCAGGCCGGAGGAGCTCAGCGCCACCTACCTGTGGTTCTCAAAAGTGACTCTGTGCCTGCTACTTACCAGTCGGTCCTGGGCACACCCCTAACCACCATACTCTGACCCCAGAATGTGGAATCTCATCTAACTAGAGGATGTTTCCTTCCAGAAAAAGCAGCCCTTGGCTTTTGTCTTGTCCATCCAACCGTGTGTACCTCCACACAGTGGGGATTCTGTATGACCAGCCTGAGGGCGGGTCAGGGAAAGGGGCAGGGACATCCTTTCTAAACTCTGGACACTTCTGAGAAACTCCCTCTGCTCTGACCAGTCCCATCCCTGGGGCTTAATACCTGGGCACATGGTTTTCCACTTGGTGAGAGATGTTCCTTCTCCTGTGCGTCCCCATCCCCCACCCAAAGCCAGCTCCAGGCTCCCAAAAGGCAATCTTCGTGACTTCCTCTGCCTCCCCTCAGACTTCCGTCCTCAGTCCCCGAATCCCGGGCTCCCTATTCTGGCCCCAAAGTTGGCAGCCACCCCAAAGATCTTGATAAGAAGGCCAGAAGTGGGGGATGGGATCCCCAATTTTGGAGAACGGGCCTGTACAGAACCTGGGCAGCTGCCCACGTTACTCAGCCCGCCAACCCTATCCCAATCACAGAGCAGAGAGGAGAAAGGAAAATGGGTGGACAGAACCCAAAAGGTCTGTCAGTCAAGAGACAAGGTCAAAGCAGAGCTCTGGCTATCAACAGGTGGGCAATGGGGGAACTTAGGGTCGGGGTCAGTTGTCCCGGGGCTAGAGAGAAAAGGACTGGTTGCCCCCTCCCTGCTAGAGTGAATCACGGCACAGGAAAGCAAAGGGACAGCAGGGCCTGGAAGTCAAAATGACAAGTCCATGAGACCTGACCTCTGGGGTCCAGGAGAGACAGTAGAAGGGAGGAAGCAGAATGGCTACTGTCTAAAAGCAGTAAGAGTCCACAGGGGCTCTGAAGAATGGCCCCTCAGCTGCCGGAAGGGCAGCTGAGTCTCCCACAAAGGGGCACAGGGTACACACCCACGAGGCCTGGTCAGTGAAAGGAATCCTGAGCCCTGGAATCAAATATGGGTGGCATGGAACCCTCACTTCGGGTCAGTGAAGACAAAGCACAGGATGCCCACTGGGAATGGAGGAGGGCAGCTGGGAAAATAATCACATCCATCTCAGTTGGAACATTGAAAATTGGACGGGCTGGCCTTTTCACAATTAGTACCACAGCACATCGCCCTACACATCCCTCAATTTACAAGTACTTCTTGCATACCTCTTCTGACTTTCATGTTCTAACCACTCTGAAAAGGCTGTGGAATCGTGAACTTACCAGCATGAAGACATGGAGGTTCAGAAAGGTTACGTGGCCTGTCCAAGGTCACCCGATGATAAGTAGCAAAGCCTGACCTTTTGACTGTGAACACCCTGCATGTACGCCCCTGCATTTTTACGACCATCTGTGCACACTCGGGAGCAACAGGTAACAACACTGTGCTGAGGAAGGTAATCCCCCCAAGTTCTCACCCATACAATTCGTACTGCTCTTGCCAAACTTGAGCCAAACTCCCCTCCCGGCAAAACATGTCAGATCTCAAATATTTCTGACTGTGAAAGTATTCATTCCTGAAATCTTCCCCTGGAATGATCAAGTCCCAGGTTCTCCCCCACAGCCACTACTGAAAGGAAAATGGTAGACACTAGCCAGGGTTCATTTTGAGACAGTACCAAACCATACCGGCTTTAGTTTATTTGGAAAATGCAAAGCAAATGGGCCGGCAAGCACTGTTATCAATTGTGGAATCAATGTGGTGGGTGAAAAAGTTTTCACATGAAAAAGCCCCTTGCCTGCTGTTTCCACTGCTACATTAAAGCTGCAACCCAAGTCAAAACAGCAGCACATGGGGGAGTTCATCAGAACTCAGGCTCAGAAAGTGAGTCCTTGCTGAAAGCCAACCAGGTTCACTCCCCCACCCGGCAGAGGGAACAGCCAGGAAGCCACAAATGCCCCAGAGTCAAGAGAATTCCTTTGGCCTCCCTTACCTTACCACTTCTCAGGGCAGGCAATGTTATTTATCTTGACAGTGTTCCTTTCACCTACCTGTATTTGCCCCCACCCCTGAATTTCCTCTTAGGCTTATCTCCAAAGCCATCCTTTTCCTCAAAAGATTAAAGATTTAAACACAACCAGAGAACAGTGTATATAATCTTCAAAGAGCACTTTAGACATCATAAAGGATGTTTTACCAGGCACTATTTTTTTTTCCTTACCACACCTGTCCTCATAAACCATTTATGAGTCCAGTAGAGAATGAAAGTATGCCAGCTCACACGAAGAAAAGAGCAGCCCAAGAATGAAACCTTGGACTCCAGGCTACTCAGGAGCACCCCTCCACTAGCCCCCAAACCCCAGCAGGCTTCCCCTTGACCACACTCCGCAAAGGGCTAACAGGGCTCTTCCACCACCCCTTCCCCAGCCTGCTCCTACCGGTGGCACACAGAGCAATGAAGGTCTGTGCATGCTTGCGGATCACAGGCAGCTTCTCGCTGGGCTGGGGCAGCCTGCGCAGGATGGGCTCGATGAAGTCATGAGGGGTGACTGCCGCCAGGTTCCACTTCAACTTCCCCAGCACCACCAGCTCCCACTCCTGGTGGGGAAGAGAGGAGAGGAGGATAAAATTCACGGGCTGACCTGCATGGGGGCAACTGGCAGGTTGGGATCCAGAGTTTTAATGATGCTCATTAGGACACTACTAGATTGTAAGGCCGCCCATTCGTCAAAGTGCCCCTAAAGCTTTGAAGTTGCTGACGGCTCTTCTTGTGCTTCAAATGTCAGGCTCCCCTGAAAATAATGAGCCCAGGTTGCAGTTGCCAAGATTCTACTTTCTTGTTTCTTTTCCTCTGGCTGCCCTGCCCCCACCCACCCACCCCCGACTCCCATGCGATGCTGTTGCCTGCCCACCCGCCCAGAAAGTTGAACCTACAGTTCGACGCTGCCAAGGTCACTGTGGCCCTTGGGGAGTAATTTATTGTATATGTCTCCATCACTGGATTAAGTCTTTTTATCCTCATGGAAAAATGATGCACACAGATAAAGCTCAAAATAAGGTTCCTTGGCCCAAATCCTTGGCAACCAATTAGCTTGCTTGTAGTTGGTGCCAAAAAAATGCCACTTTCCTCTGCTGTTAAAACTTTCTCCTCGATACGTACATGTGGAATGGCTGGGGCTACGATCTTCAGCCACGGAGCACCCTTTCACCTCCACGTTCCAAAGGCCTTTGCTGCTGTGACTAAAGGACCAGGATGGCCATCAGCAACCCCACTGTGCACCCGAAGGTGCCTGTCCAGCGTTGCAGAATCTCAGTGCAAACTCGGAGAGGGAACAACACAACTTGCCTCCCTAGGGCCTTTCACCAGCAGTAAAATGCCTTGCTTTTCTCCCTTATCGACTTACATCTGGGGAATTTTGTCCAAAGGTGAAACAAGCTGAAAAGAACACCTTGAAAACGTGTAACTTAGGGGAAAATGGGCCTATCAACTGGTCATCTTCAGGAGCACAACAGGCAGAGAACCCAGCTTGCCATGCACTCTGCCCCCCACCCCTTAACACACTGACTCCCTTCCCTTTGCTGGGCCAGGGACCAGAGCCCCAGGCCTGTTTCCCCAGTACCCACTAACTGTGGGCCTGGGGCCCGGGGTTGGTTCGCTTCCTCGGGCTCAGCTTTCTCAGCTGTACAATGCGAGGACTCCTCCAGACCCTGACTTTGGGGATAAAGAACAGGGGATGAAAAGGCATGTTTGTCTGCAGCAGTATAAATGAGCCTGGCTGGTCCTGGAAAAATGGAGAGTCCTGAAGGACAACTCAGTCCACCATCATGTGGAAACAAATCAACCACATGGAAGATTAGTGTTCCCAGTCTCCTGTGAGAAAAACAGACTGGTTGCCAATTTTAACAATTTTTTCTTTACCCACTTTAAAGTCTGCCTTGGCTTTGGGCAGTGTTGGGGTAAAACAAAATACCTCGTTGGCTACTAAACAATCCGTATCTTCTGAGACATCTTGAAATTTCAGCCCTTCCTGTCTCACTGGAGAATATGAGTAAAAACCACCCATCTTGTACTATTATTAGAGGAAGCAGATCTCCCAGAAGAAAGCACCTTTCTGGGCCCCTCGGACCAAACCAGAAGCAGCTGAAATCTGGCAGCGGTTCAAAGGTGAAGTCATTCAGGCCCCTCTACATGCTCGGCAATTCCTCCCCCACCCTTGCACATGTCTGCCACTAGATGGCAGCGCAGTCTCAGAAAGGAAGGCCTCTCACAAAGACCTCAGTGCTAGCAGCCTGTTGGCTCTGTGGACTTTGTGCAGGCCTTGCCAGTAAGTAGGGGGAAGGGGTTATGAGGAGGCCCCTCTTTCTAAACAGTGTAGAGAAAGGTGTGCAGACCACTGAAGGAGGGCCCCTTTACCAGTCCACTGTCACCACATGGACGTCTTAAGTGTGCAGCTGTAGGGAAAAAGAGTTAGATTGGGTGGGGAATAGGTTGGCTGGCAGAAAAACGGTCAACACAGGAGCCCCAACACAGGAGCCCCGTGGTTGTAGGGTCACAGCCCCGCTGGAGGGAGGAATCCATGTCTCCGATTCCTGCATTCCTGTGACCAGGGCCACATTCTGACTGCTCCAAAGTCAGTGAGTTGATACTCAGTAAACAGCTACTATGTGCAAGTATCTTGAGACTTTATAGGTACTTCAATGAGGCATGGCCTCTGAACTCCAGGCTCTCAAGGGACACAACACGACACATCGCCATCATGTGAACACACTGCCTCCCATGGGAAGTTGAGTTATTTTTTCACATTGAAAAAACAGTGATTAAAAACTTGGAATTTTATTAAAGTTTACCACGGTGTTCTGTGCCTCCCCTGCACGCACGCACGCACGCATGCACACACACACACCACTGCAGATGAATCTCAGCAGGACACGTCTCCCCAAGATCTTCGTGCGCATCGCTTCAGTATTTAGCAGTGTCCCGCACACAGTGGGGACACACACACACACACACAAATCTCTCATGAAGAGAAATATCTCCCATAAGAGTGAACATTCCGGTGACAGGTAATTATTCTTCGTCCTACGGATTTGTTTGGAGAACTGTGGGTAGAAGTGTAAGAGGCAAGGAGAGAGCTGGAAGAAGGAGAAAGGGGACAGTGGTTACCAGGAGTTCCTGAGGCTTGATGGAGTTGTCGGTGTAAATGCACAACTTCTCTGCCGTCAGGGGGATGGTCTCTTTGAGCTTGGAGGCCAGGAACATGCAGACAGCACCCAGGAGCTGAAGATGGGTCTTTGGAGTCGGGACCCCAGCCAAGAAGCGGTCCAGGTAATTCATGGCCAAAGGGAAGACCTCCTCCTCACACTTTTGTTCCTCGCAGACCTACAATGTGGGAAAGAGTGGTAGGGAGGGGGTTGAAAATAACATCAGGAAGAGAAAACATGAAAAAGCATAACATACAGGAATTACAAAAAATATTTTAATTGTTTGTGGATGGGGGAGGGGAGTAGATTATGTGATGAGAATAATAAAGATGAGGAAATTGGGGTGAATCTAAATAGCCCATCCGTGCTGGGGTCTCCCCAAAAGGCTAAAAAAAAAGAGAGAGAAAAAGGTGAATTAAAGATTCGAAACGGGGAGGCAAGGGGAGGCAAGGAAATGCGCGGCGGCGCCCGCAGCTCCACGCCGCCGCTCCCTTTGGCTCCTCACTTCTTCGCTCACTCTAACTCACTCACTCTCTTTTTTGGATTTCGTCATCTTTTCAAAAAATCAATAAAAATATTCTGGAGGCTCCGGGGGTCTTCTTCTTGGTCCCGGCCGGACCCCCAGACCCTACTCTATCATTCCCGACAATTGGAAAAAATGTCCCGGGGGGTCCCCGCGGTCCAGGCACCGCTATCTGGGGGCCGGGTGGGAAGAGGCGAGGCGGGGAAGGGAGGGGGGGCGGGGAGGAGGAAGAGCGCCGCAGCTGCGGCGGCCGGAGTCGGCGCAGGGGGGGACGGTTTCAAAAAATAATTAAAAATCGAGGAAATATCCTAGAAAAGCCCTTTTGGCGTGAAAACCCCCGAGAGGCCCTAGACTTCCCGAAAAGGAGGTTTCGGGCGCTGGAAAGGTCTGCTTCTTGACCCCCGGGGCTTTGGATCCCGAGGGGAAACTCGAAGGGGTGAGAGCCGCGGCGGGAGTGTCCGGCTGCGGCCCACAAGGGCAGAGACCGGGGGGCTCGGTGACGAGCCGGGGGGGAGACGAGGACCTGGGCGCCGCCGCAGAGAGGCAGGGGGCCCTGGTCTCTCCTTTGGGGGCGCCCCGATGTCCACCAACACACCCCTCCTCCTCCCCTTCCTACCCCACCCAAATCTCCGCACGGAGGGAACCGAAGAGCCAAACTGTAAGTAACCTCGGGGAAACGGGGGCTGGGGGAGAGGCGCGAGGAGAAGTGGTGCGGCGGCGATAACGGGGTGCGAGGGGAGCGGCGATGCCGTCTCGCCTTTCCAACTAGAGTTTTGCAAAGCAACATGGCGAAAACACCGCAGGTCCAGAGCTGTGCATACGTGGGCACACGGCTTACTATCGGCAGAGATTGGGAGCAAGAGTAAAGATTTGCTTCTTTTGGGTTCCCCTAAAACACACGTTTTCTTCAGTGTGACTCCAAGGGCTCCTAAATTCCCCGTTCTTCTCCTTCGCCCTACTCCCTCCCCCTCCCCCCTTAAGTGCCAACGCGGAGTCTCGACCACATGCGGGGACCTGGGGCTAGGACAAACGTGCTCCAGCCTTTAGGGGGGCTTTTTTATTTTTCTGGGTCCCGATTTCACGGTCCTACTCCCTTCTTCACTGCACTGAAAGCAGTCGCGGCTCCGCAAAGGACAGGTCGGAATGGGGGTGGGAAGAAGCAGCCACATGCAGGCACACGCGCTCGGGATGCTCCCCCACCCCCGCCCCAGGACAGCCTCGTTTCTCCCAGATTTTCCTCCTTCCTCCACCCTCTCCCCCAGTTTATCTTGGGTCCTGCAAGGCACAGAAATAAAGCCACGCGTCTCGCTAAAGGGCGCGGGGTAACCTCGGATACAGGAAAAGGGAGGTGCTCACGGTGGCTGTCCCTCTCCCAGCTTTAGGGTCCCTACGACGAGGGCGGGGGCGAGAATTCGTGTGGGAACAGAAAGAGCGTCCGTTTGTGGACCTACCTCCAGCATCCAGGTGGCCACCATCCTGCGCATGTAGGGCTGGATGTCCTTCTGCACGCACTTGAAGTAGGAGCATTGAGGCAAGTAGCGCTCCTCTATGGTGAGCAAGTTCTGCAGAACGCGGTCGTCGTGCAGCAGGTTGCCGTCCGGCACGGCCCTGCGGACACGGTCCATCTCGCAGCACAGCAGCTCCATGGCCAGCGGGTGCCGACGCAGTCCCCTGGTCTCTTCGGACTGGAAAAGTTTTTTGGAGGGGGGAGGGGAAAGGGTTCCCCTTACCTCCTTCCTTTGACTAATTGGGGCTTTCGGGGCAAAGTGAAGGGCAGAGAAGGGAAGCAGTGGGGAAAGAGACGGGCGGCGGGAGAGGAGAGCCGCGGGGTCTGCTGACTCTGCCTGCCCTCCCCTCCAAACAGTCTAGCTCTCCCCAGCTCGCTCTCCTCTTCTGCTCTGCGAGGCAGTGACGCAAACTGGATGGGCAGCTCTCCTCCCTCTAGCCGCGCTCCCCTCTCTGGTTCCTCCTCCCCTTCCCTCCTCTCACGTCCCTCCCCTCCTCCTTTCAATCTCTCCCTCCCTTTCTCCCTCCCTCCCTCCTCCCTCTTTCCCCTCTTGTTATTAAGGAGAACAGCAGCTGGCCCGACCTAACTTCAAACGCGGTCCCCCCCCCTCCCCACCCCCACCCCTCTCCTTGCTCTCCGAGGCCGTCTCCCTCCATCCAGCCCCGCATGCCAGGGGCCCCGATAGGGAAACCCACAAAAAACACCGATTCCTATTTATTCCCTTTAATTTCTCACACAGTGTAGATGCTTCATAGCAAAATACGACCCTCCAACCCGGGCTTCTTCAAAACTCATCGTGTTACTCTTGCTCATGTACTGAAGGTCCAGCTCTGATGGGCATTTTACTTGAAGATAGGGGCGGGCTCAACTTAGAAATAGATCTCTTCAGTGAGAAATAAGGAGTGCAATTTTAGAAAATTGTAACCTCGCACACCCAGAGATAAAAGTTGTGCCCTGAAATTTATGTTCCTGACCATTTAGAAACCGTTCTCCCAGCACCCCCGCACCCCCCCCCCCACGCAAGGAGTGTGAGGCGAGGAAGAGGAGGAAGGGGAGGCGTGATGGGGGGAGGAGGCGGCTTCTCCGACGTGGTAGAATGTGTCCCTGGGCGGGCTGAAACCGCCCATTTCTGGGGGGCGCTACGGGCGCCATGGGGAGACCCGGCGAGGCGCCCGGAGCTGCCGCAGGCTGGGGGCAGGGCTGTCAGCAGTTCCTCCGCGGCCAGTGGCCACGCAGGAAAAGCCCGCTTCCTCGCCCCTGCATCTGCTGACAGGCCGCCCGAGGTGTCTGCGCCCGGCGTGGCCACACTGATACAGCTTTCTAGGAAATAGCCCGGGAGGGGGAGGGGAGGGGTGGCGAGGGAGGGGTTAGGTTTGGCTCCCCCTCTGTCTCCCCGCATGAACGCCACCCGTTCCTTTTCTCTGAGGCCCCTGACTTCCACCCCGGGCCCTGCATTTGTATCCTTGTCGACCCCTGGGGTTTACGCTTCGATTGCCAACTAGGCTTTCTCCCGGGCAGCTGGACCGCGGTGGAGACGCTGGCCGAGTAGTCGGCTGTGACACGTGCTCGTACACGTCCCCGGGTCAAGGCTGCGTTCACAGGGGATACGGAGGCCTTTCCTCGCCTGCTTCCTCTAGCCACCCCACACCCTGTCTCTCGGTGTCGTTTCCCTTCGGGAGGAAGGGGAGTGAGCCCAGCACCCCAGTGTGTTGGCTCGACCGGCACGTGCAGCGAGCATGAGGTGGTTCGGGGCTCTGGACACAGCGAGGCTCACGGAGCGCCTCCTTCCCCGCGGACTGGGGCCCGAAGCGGGGTGTGGACAGCAAGTGCGGGGGCGGGCTGCCGGGTGAGCGGCTCCCTCGGTGCCCTGCGAGGAGGGGGTGGTGGAATAGAGGAGGCGGAATAAACCAGAGGTGCTCCGATTAACTCTGGCCCCGGGGCCAGCCCCTAAAAGAGGGTGGGGCGGAAGGGGTGGGGGTGGGGGGGATATCGCTTTAAAAGGGTGAGTAAGAGTTTGGGGCGCCGTCTCCCCTCCCTCTATTTGCATAGCCAATGGCTCTGGGGCTCCTGCTACTGCGCGCTGATTGTTACCGGGCAGATTACTTTTTTTTCTTTTCTTTTTCTTTTTTTTTTTTTTACTTTTTTTTCTTTCTTTATTTCTTTTTTTCTAGTAGGACGAGTTCCCCGCTACATCAAAAGGAAGCCAAGGCAGGGCGGAAGGAGAGCGGGGACAGGCGGGCGAGGCTGGGGAGAGGCCGGGCGCCTCCGACCTTATCAATAGCCGCGGGAATTAGCGTCCAATCTACTGTATAGAAAGAAAGGGGAGGGAAGAGGCTGGTGAGGAAAATGGCTAATTGCTGAGGAAGCCATTAGCTTTCGGAAAGCAAAAAAGCTCAATGAAAAACCCAAGTTGCAAATTCAAAATGAAACCCTCGGTAATGACAAACGCTAAGCAATGACACGCGGGCTGAGGACAGTGTTCCTCGGAATAGGGTTGGTCCCTAACAGTCACCTATTGATTTCACTCAGCCTGGACTTCCCGACTCAAGCTTTTAAGTCACTCTGGGTAAATACATTAAGTTACATTTTAAGACCCCCATAAAGGAAATTCTCAAAACGTAACCTCAGCCACCTTTGAATGGATCAAAGAAAGCTGCTGGTGGGTGGGGGCGTGAGAGAGGTATTTTTAAAGTATAAATCTGCCCTCAACAGGCAAGGACAGAAGTTTCCAACCTCTCGATAACTGACCGGCGCGGTCCCCTCTACACCTCCCTGTGGGGGCAGCGTCCGCAGCCCAGGGTCCCGTGGAGGGGGGCGGGGAAGAGCCGGGTGGTCGTCCTCTGGGCCTCTCCGGCTCTGGGGAGAAAGCCTGGGTGGCGCGAGCCCTCCAGTCCCTGGCCCTCTCGCCTTCCCTCCGCCCCTACCCCTACCCCTACCCCAACCCCAGTCTGGCTTTGCAGAGAAAATTCCGTTGAGGAGTGGGGCGGGGGCAGAGGTGGCTGAGAAGAGGAGGGGCGTGGGTGGCCTCCCCCTTCCAAATTCACTGAGACCCACAAGTTCTGACGCTTCCCGCGTGGCAGGCTCGCCTTTGCAAGTTCCCCCATTCACTTCCCCTTCCTATCACAGACTGCTCCCGAACACGAGCTTCGCCAGGGAGCAGTCCCCAGTCCAGCGTCAGTCTCCAGCACGTGGGGTGGGGCGCGACCGGGTGCCGAGGTTGGCAGGAATGTCCCCGGGAGGCTTGGACTGGAAACTGAGTATTCTCTTTTGGTCGCAACTCCGACCATGTGTTAAAATCTTAATTTTTCTGCGTAAAAAGCACTCCACCTCGCACGCGGGAGGAAATACGCGTTGCCTCCTCGGCAAAGGTGCGCATTTTCTTTTGAGTGTAGACTTACGTTTAGAGAAAAAACAAGCACCGGTGCTGTGGCTTTAAAGTAAAAACTGGGTACTGCAGGGGGGAGGGATAGGGAGGAGAAAGAAAGAAAAAGAATGTTGGTTCTTCCTTATCCCTTTTTCACCCCTCACGGGAAAAAAAAAATATCCTGCCCTTGTTAGTCTCCATGATAAATTTGAGTGAACGCAATTTTTATTGGATTTTTACTCCTTCCCTTGCCGACTCCCCACTCCTTATTCTTTGCATTTTGGAGTTTCAGTTGGAAAGTGTACAAAACCCTGTAGGTGCAGGGTGCAGCCAGGGTGTTGGGTGTTTATAGGCACATTTCTGCAGGAACTTGCAACGTTATGCGCATATACTCCCAACCTCACCTGGCGGATGCCGCCCAGACAGGTGATTCCCGCCATCGCCGCCAAGCTTCAGAGTCGCCGGAGTTCGAGCCCCGCTACCTCAGTATCGGGCCTCTGAGGCCAACATGGGGGAGGGAAATGAGTTCAGGCTCAGGAATGGGGGCCCTTGCCTTCCTCTACCTCCCCCGAAGAGTAGAACTGTGTATGTGTTTCTCCTGAGGGATGGATGCTCAGACAACGCAAACCGAAAACCCGACGGTTACAGAAAAAGTAAATGACGACGTATGTCAGTCCCAGCTTCGGGGTCTTGGAATTCCGGGGAGGAACAGAGGGGAGTGCAAAACGAGGTGGGGGGGGGGCAGGAGATGCGGAATAAAAAGGAAGTGAGAGCAAACTAGGAAAAAATGTGCCAGAGAAAAAGCGGGAAAGGTCGATAACCCGCACGGGGGAAGGTGGGTGGGCAGGAACGAGCCGGCGGGAGTCTTCCCCAAGACTGGACCACGCGGCTTTAGGTGGGCACGGGCTTCCGGGGGCTTTCTCGCCGCCGCCGCCCCCGCCCGCCGCGTCCCCCGGGCGCCCGGGCTCCAGGGGGGCGCGCGGCGGCTCGGGCCTGTGCTGCGCACGTGGGGCGGCCGATGAGACGGGCGTGGGTCGGGAGGGGTTGCGCCTGCCGTCTGTCCGCCCACCTAGCATCTTTCTCCCCTTCCTTGCAAAAATAAAGAAGTAAAAAGACCCGAACTCTACCCCCTCTTCCTGTCTGATTCAGATATACGACACGCCTCACGCGGCTGAAAATAGCTCTGGAAATGCATTAGCTTCATAAAAGTTAATTTCCCAGCTCGATGAGGGGCGGGGGGCGCCCGGCCCGCGGCGCCGGCGGGGCCCTGCCTCCCGGGAGGAAAAGGAGCCGGCCTTCGCGGCCCCTCGCCCTCCCTCGGGCGCCCCGGGAGGGGGCCTCTGGGCGGCGGAATCGCGCCTCCGCTCCGTGAGCCACCACGCGGCTTTTTCGCGGAATTTTGACGTCACCCACACGTGGGGGAAGGGGCTGGGAGAGCCAGAGGAAGCGGCGGGGGAGGGGGCCGGCGGGCGGGGAGCGGCGCAGGGCGGCGGCCGCGGGGCCGCGGGGGACGCACCGGCCGCGGGCCCCGCAGCGCTGCGGCGCCGCCGACTCGCGGGCGCGGAGGGCTTGCTGGCCCTGCCCCAGACCCCCGCCCCTGCCATCTCCGCCCCCACAGAGTTTGTTTGTTTATGTGATTTACTTTGAAATCCCGAGCAGCTCCGGACTCTGAAAAGGGCGTATTTCTTTGGTTTGGGGTCCAGTTCCGCTCGGCAGTGACAGCAGCCGGAGTGTCGCGGTGGCTGGTCGCGACGCCCCGCCACCCGGCCCCTACCTTCTGCCCCGTGCGGGGCCGCAAACGCGTCTCTCGGCCCCGGGCCGTGCGCGCTTCGCTGACTTTTACACCGGGAGCGTTTCGCGCGAGACCAGTTCCTCCCCGCTGCCCGCCCCATTCACTGTTTAAATACCAGCTGAGCTGGTTGACTCTGAGATAGTGTCGTGAAAGGTCTGTCTTCGGAGGATGGGTGTGAGCACAGTCACGCCGCTTTTGCTCTGTTAGGAGCAAATTCGTCTACAAACAGGCTCGTCCAAAGCGCCCCACGCACAGACGGGCTAGAGTGCAGGGGCTCCCCTCCCGCTCCCGCAGGGCCGCGTGGCGGGTCCGGGTCTGGACGGGGAACCAACGAGCCTGCGAAGGCTGAGAGCTGCGTCTGCAGAGTGAGCCCACGCACCTTCGTTTCCCTTAAACTTGGGCAAAGTTTTTAATCTTTCCATCTAGAGGGTACTATCTGAAATGCCATTTTTAAACCCACAGTAGCCATTCTAAGATTATGCTGAAATTTACAAGTGGGAATTTTGCGAGAAAAAAAGTAACTGTGAACTGGCTTTTATGAGATAAAGAAATTGTGGCAAGAGTCAGTTGCAGAAAGCTAGAGGCTTCTTTGAAAATGTGAATTTGAGTTGGAATTATTTGTTTCAAATGTTAAGAAAAAGCTTTCTGATAGAATCAGATTTCAAATGTGAAAACACTTCTTTTTTATGATGACAGGGTTTGGTTATGAACAGTGCTTTCTTCCTTCATTTTAACACAGTCACTCTATTTTTAACCTATTATTTATTTGTTTTTCGTTAAGTGGTTGCTGATCTAACCCAAGTGACTTTGTTGTGTCTCTTCTGAAAAAGAAAGTTAAAATTAATAAAAATGTCGACACTTGCTGTGGATGCTTAGTATGGATGAAGTGAATTTGAGTGTTTGCTTTGTGGTGCCTGATTTGATGGACCCTTGGTTCATGTGTACAAAGATAGGAAAAAAAAGATAAATTATTGAAGAAAAAAGAGCTGGAACCAAAGGAAGTATTTAAAAAACCAAAAAGACAAGTGTCCTTTAAATTTTGCTCCTGCCTAATTTCAGACATTTAAGTTGTGGGAGGTCAAGTTAGGACTTTGTAGATCTGAATTCTTAGTAAAATGTCAAGACTACACCAATCAGAATTTTTTTTGAGCAATAGTCATATTTTGTTTGCTTTTTAAAAAACACTTTAATTTTGTCAAGCTCAAACACTCATTTCCCTTTAAAATGTCCACGTTCTTAGTATGATTGAATTTTCTTTCAATTTCTTGGTTTTATACAACTCTGTATCAGTTACAACTAAATCGAAGTGATATAAAATATTTCTAGTAAATATTCCTTATTTTATATTGTATTTTTCTATCTCTAAACACAAGGATTGCCAGCATCTGTTAGTACAGTCTGTAACATAATTATACAACTTGCTGAATTCATATTCTCCAAATATTTTAAAAACTAATTAACAAAAACTGGAGAAATAGTTTTCTTGTTTAGGCTTTTTTCCCCTTTGTTTAGGCAATTATCAGGAGGCAGATTGAAAATTTTTCTAAAGTTATTTGCTTGGTGGTCTTTTGTTGGCATTGAAAGGAATGAGTTTTGAAATGTGAAACAGGTTGTTTTTAAAGTTTTATGATCATCAAAATGTGCACTTGTGGAGAGAGATTTCTTTCTGTTTTAGGATTAACCTGAAAGCAGGCAGTTTGTATAAGTATGCTAGACAATCCAAACTAAGTTGGATTTTGACTCTTAGGAAGAATGCATTTCCTCTTTGCTCAGCCTAAAGTGAGGGCATCTGCTCTTCCATGAACTTCAAGCAAAGTGTGTGCCTATGCTTTATGTAAGTAACTTTAAAAAGCACATATCCAGAGCTGAGGGGTTTTTGTGGAGCAGGAAATTAGAGCAAAAAATTCTAATTTATTTCTGCTGTTAGCCATCTCATATCACACTCTCATTGTGGTCCCATCAGTGGTCCCATTATTTGGTATAAGCCAAATAATTCTTTCCTTGTGATGTACAGAGGTAAGTTCCTTCAAGCCCCATTTAATGATGATGACATTGATGATGATGATGATGATAATTCCGCTTTCCCTTTCCAGTGAGTGTGTATGTGAGCCTTCACTTTATTTTTCTTTAAAAATTGTCATCACATTGTTAAGAAATTACGAATTCTAAAGTCAGATTTTTGTCCTGGAAAATAACACCAAAAGCACTCAATTTTTGTGTTTTTGAAAATAAACAGTCACCAAAATTTAACATAACCTATTGTTTAGGTGAAGAAAAAAGCACCCAGGATTAAAAAAAAAAAAAACGACAACAAAACAACAAAAGACTTTCTTTGCCTGACTTCCAAATTCTTTCCTTCATCGTGCCCACATATGTTTCCATTTTTGAGAGGGGCTAGTTCATCAAGCAAATGCAAACCCTGGGACCCAGACTCTCTCCTGGTGTCAAGGAAAATGTCTAAAGCAAATGGTCTGGGTTAGTTTACATAAGGTTTCCGGTGAAGTGTCTTACATCTGGCATCCCATGGACACCAGTTTTTGCAGGATTGTGACACATTATTTTTAAAAAATATATTTTGATCAGAGGTTAGATGTGTGCAGGCCGTTTTGCGTGAGGGTCTCCCTGAAATCATTTAAACTCAGGAAATTTTGTTGTTTCAAGGAACAGCATGAGAGATCTCTTTGGTATGATTCCAATTAACTGGTAAATAGCAAGTTTTTCTACCCCCTACTTCTGAAGATATAGTCTTCTAATGTTTCCCTTTTTAAATAAAATGGTATATCTAATGTAAAATTTCCCTAACAGAATGCTGAACAAGGCTTAAATTTACTTGCCTTTGTGCAAGAAAAGTTCATAAAATTACTCTTTATAGTGTAATTACCAGCAATTTTATGTTATCTAGCAAATGATTTAAGTCAGTTGGTAATGGCACTCCAGTGAAATTTACTCCACTTGGGATGAAAACCATACTTACCTTAAGAAATCAAAGTCTGACTTTTCGTTTAGACAAGTGAGACTTTACCTAGGCTACTTGTAAGTCCTGATGAGTGGAAATCTTTTAGATTTAGGAAAGCCTTATTCTCTACCATAGATTAGATACAGTCTTGTTTGGAAACAGGAGAATACACTGTAAAACCTCATGACATTTTGACCAGTCATAGAATATGCCTTCTGTGTCTGGGAGTCCGAGGTTGAAATTCTATACAGCATTCATCGAGGTTGTTCATGCTGAGCAATCGCACATGTGTCCAACTGATAGCATCACAGGTCTGTATACAGACCCTGCGGAGCACACGGAGGGCATGCTTCAGATCTGGAAGGCAGAATGTCAGTGGTTTCAACGGAGGAGTCAAATGCAGTACACTGAGATTTCTGTACTTCAGAAATGCCTTTGGCTTTTGTGATTTATTCATTAAATTATTTGATAGAAATAGAGTGTTCAACATGTGCCAAGCAGTGTGTGAGGCATGGGTGTGTAGAGGGCACATAGTTAGATACTCAATGAGTGTTTCAAAAAGCAAGCAGGAGGGAAAAGAGTTGAATACTACAGTCCCTGTCCCTAGGAAGCACATTGTTTAGTGATTAAATATAGGAAAGAATTAATATTCCATAAGCAAATGCTTAAAAATCACAAAAACCAGAGAACAAAGGGCATAGAGTGAAATGGCATGTTTTATCCATGTTATAGAGCCTACCTCACACCAGGGACATAGAAGTTTACCTGCTCTTCAAAACTAGTCTGATGAAGTAATTACTACTTGGTTTACATAGTATTTTTATTATGTTCTTAAATTATGTCCTTAATTTGTTTATAATCCATTGGAACTACCAGTTGGCTGAATGTCTGGGTCACGTGTTTGGGGTTATTAGTCCTTTTAAGCAGCTTTCCTAGTTCACCATTCTGAGAGCATTCTTTTCTTTGAGTAGCTGTATTTCCGAGAGCATCTGTTTCTTGTCTGAACGAGCCCACCCTGAATCTGACAGAGTATTGATTAGTGTTTCACTCCTTGGGTCAGGGAAGCTGATGTCAGAGTAGCTCATTTACTTGTCCTGGGTCACCCAGACATTGGCAGAGCAGAACATAGACCACTGATTGTTAGTCTGGATGTCCCTTAAAATTGATGCAGAAAACACTGCCCTTGTCATTGGCATCACCCTGGTGAAGTAAATGGTAATAGGCTAGAGGTCACAATACTTGCATTCCAGTTCCTACCCTACCACTAGCCAGCACTGCAACCAGGGGGTCGCTTAGACGTTCTTATTTTTGAAGTTTCTTATCTACGAAATTTAGCTAGCTGTACTAGAAGACATTAACTTCCCTTTCAGCTCTACTTTTCTAACATTCCAAATGGCTTTATCAATATCATCATAAAAGTAGAAATCCTATCTTAAAGCATCTTTTATATATTTTATATTTTACATAACAATTCTTAAATTGCGTATTTAGGTATATTCTCACTCCTTAGGTATCTGGGAGGTACTAATTCATCACAGGTTGCAACCTTTTAAATTTAGTCTCTTCTGTAGATTGACACAATGCACACTGTCAGATGAAGGAGAATGCTGTTTCCCTTACCCTAAGTCAATAGAATAGGATGACAGTTTTCAAAATTACATGGAACATACAAAGATGTGGAATATATCACTGTTCCAGGTTGCTTAAGTTAATCCCAGCACAGAAGTCAGACTTACTGAATGCCTATCCTTATACCTCAAACACATCCCCCATTAGAGCACACATAGACATTCAGTTTTGAATGGCACCTAACTTGCAGATCCTTCTTTAGGTAACTGAGTGACAGTTCAGAGCATTGTGGGACTCATTCAATGAGCTCACCCAGAGCTACACGAAAGTCATGGAGCAGCAGATGCATCTTTTGGTGAAAATGAAATAAAGCAAATTTCCTAGAGTTGCAGCTTTAGACGAGATGTTCCTGCTTGCTTTCAGGCATGTTCTAGGCACCAGGGACAGTGCAGCGTTCCGCTGTGCCCACTTTTCTTCCCTACTTTCATTACTTTCAACGTGTGAGGAGCTGCATGTATTGGGGTCCTTTGTACACCAATAAAATCCACTTAGATATAATTTATTTTCTTTACAAATTTGTGTTTATAGACATGTTTCCTTTTTAAAGTGTGACTACTGAAAAAGAGAAAATTGTAGTAATTAATAAACAATTACATTTGGGATAGATTCTAGATAGTGTCTTATATAACATTTTGAAAAGTATGGCGTATGGTGTTGTGGAGAGAGCACAGGACTTAGGATCGGGGAAGTTGGTTCTAGTTCCTGCTATGCCACAAGCTGGGGGCAAGATCTGTATGAGAACACAACCCTTTAGGCTTATAAAGGAATCCCATGGGTCTCCCAGTCCATAGCCCTGTCTATCACAGAGGAATCCCGTTAGAACATCCCCTAAAGGTGATGTCTTTGCTCAAATATTTCTATTGATGAAGAACTTGTGTCTTATGAGGTAACCTCATTGTCTATCAATTCTGAACTTGTATGTTGCTTTCTTAGATTGAACAGGATGCTTTATCTGTATCTAAATTTAGCAATACTGCTGTCTACTTACCATTGGTGGGCCTTGAGCTAGGTCCTTTGCCTTAGAGGATCTTCCCAAGAACTATGTGCCATTAGGATCCTGGAGGCAGGAAGGTTAAATAACTTACTAAAGGTCACTCAGCTAGCTAAGGGCCCCCAAATTCCTGCTTCTTGGCAATTTCTGCCCAGAAAGGTTGTCTCTGGCTGCTGATACAAGGCAGAAGTAGCCATCTCCCTCACTGATGCTCACAATTGGTCGAATATTTGAGGATGCCATCCCCTCATGCTTCTCCCCCAGGCTGGACTACCTTTCCTATCAGCCATTCAGTCGGACACTAGCCCTTCACTAGCAGGCCACCCTCCTCTGGATCCCAAAGCGTTCATTGATATCCTCCTTAAAGTGTGGCCCTTCTTAATGTGAGGCTAATGAGAAAACAACTAGGAACAACTTAAGAAACCTTCAGACAATCAAGGTGGTTACAGCAAGACACACTAGGCCCATGGAGCTTCCCTTACCCCATATTCCTGGAACAAGCATCCCCCAGTACCATGGAGGACTTATCTGTCTAGACAGGAAATATAAAATGTTTATCCCATCTTTTGGAGGCTGCTTTTATTAATAAAACCCCAAATTGCACCCCATTTTCCCAACTATGTGCTGAGTGAATTAAACTATGCATGATCTTTCCTTATCTGTGTTCTGTGGCCCTGAGGAACAAAATGAGTGTCTCTGATAAAACATTAGAAGGAGGCATATTTCAGCTCATACCATGAGCTTTCTCTGTAAGACATCCCAACACGGCAAGAGGTGCCTTCAGTAATCAATAAAGCACCAGGAAACCCACCAGGGATGCTGAGAGGGTATTGGTAAGTCAATATTTTTCTTTGACCTTTGGTTTCCTCATCTGTAAGATGGGAATATATCTACCTAGCAGAGTAGTTGTAAGGAATAAAGGTTTGTAATGTGCTTAGCACAGTGTCCTAGCGTGCAGTAGTGTTGGGGACCACTCTGCCTGATTTCAGGAGTTGTAACTACCCCCCATGGCTAAGAATGAGTGAGTGACCCCTGGAATGTGAGCAACAGGAGACAGGCTTGTCTCTGGTAGCGAATGCTGCCTCAGTTTCCTCCCCTTGCCCCCAAAACATGGTTGGAAGTCAATGACGGGTAAGACTTCTCACAGGAGGGGCAACCTAACTCAGACTCGATCACTTGGGAGGCCTTCATGGAAGGACTTGGGGGGCTGCAACAAAGAGGGAACAATGGACCTCTGTCCCCCAGCTATGTGACATAGCCTGAGTCCCCATGTCCTCTGGGAGAAGCGCTTCCTGGCTCTAATCCTGTGTGGGGAGGGGTATAGCTCCTTGCCTTGCTAGAGTGATATCCTGGGAGAAATCTGGCATAAGAAAGAATTCCTAAAGACCCTGTGAAACCTGCTTTGCTAAGAGTGTTGTCATTCATATGTTAAGGGTCCGAGCAGGAAATGAGTATGTCTCCCAAAGTTTCTGCAAACCCCTTTCCTGACAGACACTGACTCAGACTAAGCCCTCAGATTTCTCTGAAATGTTATCTACTGTTTGATCCTTGCCACCTGTATTCCTGTGCATTACAACCCAATAAAAGCCCCTGGAGGAAGGGGCTTTCAGCCTTTTTCCTCTGAGAAACTGGCCACCTCTCCTCCCCAAGCAGATCATGTCTTGGTAGTGTTTACTTTCATCTGTGGCAGATGGGGGGACTTGAGGGCAAACTCACCCCCACATAGTAGGCCCTTAAAGACAGATAAGTCGGATTTATTGTTTTCATTAAACTCTATTGGTTGTGTTCTCTCAGCTCTAGGACTTCATGAAATTATTAATGCATTTCAAATACTCTATGAAAGTGTTGGCATTTCTATACCAGATCTCAGCTGTGGGATGTCTCCACAACCATGGGTCCATCACTTGGCGGCTGCTGCTAACATGGTTTGATCTCATGCCAGTCCATTCTAATCTCCAGATTACCTTGTCCCCAGAGAGACGTTTAATAAGAGGTAATCTGAGTAGAGGGGACAGGGGAAACCCATTCACACAATTCCAGAAGTAGAAGAAACATTACACATTGAATCCTTGTTTACCAAAGTGGGGCAGTTGGCACATGGAGGCCTATTTTGTATTTTAATAGTTTGAGGTTTATTTTGAAGGGTATTAGAAAAAATGCAACATATCAAACTTATAATTTTACAAATATTATAATGGTCTTTAAGTTTTAAAAAGGCATCAGTTTTTTAAAAAATTAGGTTGAAGCGCTAGATAGATACAGTTTCTAAAAATCAGGAAGGAAATATGTAAATATTAAAATGTGTAAAATAAACCCCAGTTCTTTCCTAGGAAACTAGGAGACGGACACTCACCCCCACAGTCATGCACCTGGCAGTGGTGGTGTGAGGCTGAGAGCAGTGCCCTTCAGTCCTGAAACCGAAGAGACTAAGTCTCGGCAGGGGATCCTTTCACTTCCACTGTATCACGACAATCTCTCTAGTCTCCCTGGTTCTCCTGTCAATATTCTATTCTATTTCACAAATGCATTCTCTTCTCTGAATAGCCTTAGATACTTCTTTATTATTATTATTACTTTTAGATCACTTTATTGAGGTATGGTTAACATACAAACAGATCTACATATTTATTCTGCATAAGGCGATTAAAATTTTTTCTTTTTTAAAAAGTATATTTTATTGATTATGCTATTACAGTTGTCCCATTTTTTTCTCCCCTTTCTCCCCTTCACCCTGCACCCCCTTCCCACCAGCATTCCCCCCACCTTAGTTCATGCCCATTGGTCGTACATATAAGTTCTTTGGCTTCTCCATTTCCTATACTGTTCTTAATTGCCCCCTGTCTGTTTCATATTTACCATTTATGCTTTTTATTCCCTGCACTTTTTCCCCTTCTCCCCATACCACCTCCCCACTGATATCCCTCCATTACTGTGATTCTGTTCCTGTTCTAGTTGTTTGCTTAAGTTTATTTTTGTTTTTGTTTCTTTTAGGTCCAGTTGTTGATAGTTGTGAGTTTGTTGTCATTTTACTGTTCATAATTTTGATCACCTTCTTTTTCTTTTCTTAGATAAGTCTCTCTAACACTTAATATAATAAGGGCTTAGTGATGATGAACTCCTTTAACTTGACCTTATCTGAGAAGCACTTTCCTGCCCTTCCATTTAAATGAAAGCTTTGCTGTATACAGTAATCTTGGATATAGCTCCTTTCTTTTCATGATTGGAATACTTCTTTCCAGCCCCTTCTTGTCTGTAAGGTTTCTTTTGAGAAATCAGCTGATTGTCTTATGCGAACTCCTTTGTAGGTAACTCTCTCCTTTGCTCTTGATTATGATGTTCCTTGGTGTGTGCTTCCTCAGGTCCAGCTTCTTTGTTACTCTCTGAGCTTCCTGGACTTCCTTTTCCAGATTGGAGAATTTTTCCTTCATTATGTTTTCAAATAAGTTTTCAATTTATTGCTCTTCCTCTTCTCTTTCTGGCACCCCTATGATTTGGATATTGGAATGTTTAAGGTTTTCCCAGAGGTTCCTAACCCTCTCCTCACTTTTTGGAAATGTTGTTTCTTCATTCTGTTCTGATTGAATGTTTGCTTTGTCCTTCTGCACCAAATCATTGATTTGAGTCCCGTTTTTTTTTCTCTTCATTGTTGGTTCCCTATATATTTTTCTTTATTTCACTTTGCAGAGATAGCCTTCACTTTTTCCTCTATTTTGTGACCATATTCAACCGTTTCTATGAACATCCTGATTACCAGTGTTTTGAACTCTGCATCTGGTAGGTTGGCTAGCTCTTCATTTCTTAGTTCTATTTTTGGAGCTTTGATCTCTTCTTTCATTTGGGCCATATTTCTTTGGGCACACCTGTTATGTTATAATGGGTGGAGCCTTAGGTATTTGCCATGGTGGGGAAACCTACTTCCTTGTGATGCTATATGTGGGAGAGGGGTCTGAGAAGGAACGATGCCACTGTTCGGCTCTCAGCTGGGTTTCAGTCACTTCCTCCACTACCTGCAAGCAGATTGGGCCCTTCTGGTGCTGATTCCCAGGTGGGTGGTTTGTATACATTCTAGGACCCTGTGGGTCTCTCCAAGGAACTCCTGTGAAGCTGGAAGTTTCTCCCACTGTCACAACCCCCAAAGGTTTTTACAGTCAGAAGTTTTGAGGCTTTCTTTTCCTGCACTGGAACCCTGGGTTGTGTGGTCTGTCTTGCTCCCCAGTTGTTCCTCTCAGTTTATCCGCACACAAATGTGGGACCGCCTGGTCTGCCAGCTACTGCCTCGTCCTGTCCTGCAGCTGCCACCTTCCTGGGAGTCCTGTCCACCCCCCTGCCTGTCTCCACCTTTCCTGCCAGTCTGAATGAATGTTTCTTCTTTAATTCCTTGGTTGTTAGACTTCCATATAGTTCAGGGTTTTTTTTGACAGTTCTGGTTGGTTTTTGTTTTCAAATTTGTTGTTTTTCTTTTGGTTGTGTGAGGAGGCAAAGTGTATCTACCTATGCCTCCATCTTGGCTGGGCCTTAGATACTTCTTACTGTGCATTTCTGTTTTAATGATTTTTCCACTTTGGATTTTTGAACTGGTTGGCTTTTTTACCAGGTTACCACTGCCTGTGACTTGCCACTCCAAGTAATTTTCCCTGGGCTCCATCACATTTTCAAACTTTCATGCCCTTTTAAAGGCAGAGAAATGTCCTTAGTTGATTCTAGCAGTTTTTTGAAAAGCTCCCTTCTCAGCACTTGTCACTATTTGATCTGACTCAGGGCTTGCTCTCTTAGAATAGCCTACTTACAGCAGGCTATTCAAATAGCCTGATTCATCCAAATCAGTGGCAGTTGTTCAATATCTCAACTACCTGAGATGGTGATATCCCTGCAGTTAACAAGAGGCTCTCTAAAAGAATTCAAATGAAACTCTGGGAAATGTGCTATCCATAGGGCTTTGAAAAGCTTTGATATGTTCTTGGGAAGTATAGAGGGCCACATGCATATGCAAGTGTCCAGGAAAGACCTGAGAAAGCTCTAAGCACTCACCACCAGCTGTCCTTGAACCTCTGTGCAAGCAGAAAGTGAGTTTAAGGCAGAGTTGTAAATTGCCCGTCAGATTGCTGAAGGCATACACACACGCACACACAGTCCCTTGGCAAAGGCTAGGAGATTTATTGGTTGAAGCATTTAAGGAAATCTTTGTTTAATCATTAGCTGACTATAAAACAAACTTCACAGAGACTTCAGTGTTTGCTCCTGACCAAGGATACAACAATTAGTTCAGTAAAGTCACTAAGTAAACAAACTGTGGCATCAACAACAATGACAGGAACAATAAACCCAGAAATGCATGGAGGATATGATTTGCAGAGTTAGTACCATATATGACTTAAGATGTCTAGTTTTCAGTGAAACATTATAAGACGTACAGAAAAATAGGAAAGAATGTCCTGTACACAGGAAAAGAAGCAATCAATAGACACCATCCCGGAGGCAGCCCAGGTATTGGCCTTCCTAAATAAAAACTTCAAATTAGTTATTTTGAATACAAAGATGCTCAAAACTCTAAAGAATTACAGTCTAGGAAATAGAAAATATCAACCAAGAGACAAATTATTGAAAAGAACCAAATATTAATTCTGGAGTAGAAAAGTATAATATAAGTAAAAGGAAAAATTCACTAGGGGTCTCAATAGAAGATTTGGACTAACAGAAGAAAGAATCAGATAACTTGAAGATAAATCAATTAAGATTATTCAGTTTGAGGAACAAAAACAAAAGAATGAAGAAAGATGAGCAGTTTCAGAGACCAGTGGGCACCATCAAGCATACCAACATACGTATAACAGGAGTCACAGAAGGAGAAGAGAGCAAAAGGCAGAAAGAATATTTGAAGAATTAGTGGCTGAAAACTTCCTAAATTTATCTTAGAACATTAATCTACACATTCAAAGCGCTCAGCAAACTCTAAGTAGAATAAACTCAAGGACATGACTAATATGCACATCGTAGTCAAACTTTCAAAAGAGAGAATTTTAAAAACAGCAAGGAAAAAAGGATATCTTTATAGTGATGAAAGAAAAAGACTGTCAACCAAGAATTCTGTATCTGCCACATTATCCTTCAAAAATGAAGGTGTGCCCTGGCAGGGTGGCTCAGTAATTTAGAGTATTATCTGGTATATCGAAAGGTTGCAGAGGACTTCCGCCAAGATGGAGGCATAGGTGGAAACACTGTGCCTTCTCCCACAACCAAGTTTGGATACAACAAAAGTTTTGGAGAACTAAGAAACACCCAGAGATCAGAAAACGGAATTATACGGAAGTCCGACAGCTACGAACCGTTCAACGAGGACAGTAAGAGGTGGAGCCAGCAGCGGAGCTGGGTTGGGCAGGACAGACCTAGGAGCGCAGGCAGCCCAGAACTAGTCGGGGTGCGGAACAGACTGACCAAGTTCGCACATTCTCGCGCAGTAAGACGGACCACGCAGGCCCCAGGGGGCGAACCCAGTGGTGGCAGGCTGACAGCGGTGGCACACTCACGTGCCGTGGAGCGAGGCGCGTGGGCCTGGTGACGGTGGTGGCTGCGGTGCTGGTGGGGGTCGCGGCAGCAGGCGGCAGAGGGAAGCCATTGTCCCTCTTTGACCCTGCCCCCACATACAACGTCACAACCCAGCGACTTAGTTGCCCTGCTCTGGTGAAAATCTAGGGCTCCAATCCTGCTACTTAACAGGCACGAACAGCCCAAAAGATGGTGCAAGAACTCAAAGTCCCAGAGCCAATAACTCTAAGCGACCAACAGATTGCCAGCCTCTCAGAAGCCCAATTTAAGACACTATTTATCAGGATGCTCACAGAATTGGTAGAGTACAGTCACAAATTAGAGGAACATATGAAGGCTAAACTAATTGAAATGAAGGGAGATGTCCAGGAAACCAATAGCGATGGAAAGGAAACTGGGACTCAAATCAATGGAATGGACCAGAAGGAAGAACAAAACATCCCACCAGAAAGGAATGAAGAAATGAGAATTCAAAAAAATGAGGAGAGGCTTAGGAATCTCCAGGACATCTTTAAACGTTCCAACATCCGGATTATATGGGTACCAGAAGGGGGAAAGAAACAGCCACGAGTGGAAAACTTATTTGAACAAATAATAAAGGAGAACTTCCCCAATCTGGCAAAGGAAATAGACTTCCAGGAAATCCAGGAAGCTCAGAGAGTGCCAAAGAAGTTGGACCCAAGAAGGAACACACCAAGGCACATCATAATTACATTAGCCAAGACTAAAACGAAGGAGAGAATCCTAGAAGCAGCAAGGGTTAAGGGGACAGTCACCTACAAAGGAGTACCCATCAGACTGTCAGCGGATTTCTCAAAAGAGACCTTACAGGCAAGAAGGGGCTGGAAAGAAGTATTCCAAGTCATGAAATCCAAAGACCTACAGCCAAGATTGCTTTATCCAGCAAAGCTTTCATTTAGAATGGAAGGACAGATAAAGTGCTTCTCAGATAAGGTCAAGTTCAAGGAGTCCATCATCACCAAGCCCTTATTATATGAAATGCTAAGGGGACTTATATAAGAAAGAGATGATGAAAAATATGAACAGTGAAAGGACAGCAAACACACAGTTATTAAACACCTAAAACAAAAGCAAACCAAGAGGACAGCTAGATCAGGAGTGGAACCATAGAAATGAAGAACACATGGAGGGTTAGAAACAGGGGGGTGGGAGGAGGAGAAGGGGGGAGAAGGCACAGAAAATAGCATAGATGGTGGGTAGAAAATAGATAGGGGGGAGGGCGAGAATAGTCGGGGAAATATAGAACCTAAAGAAATTGAGACACATGGTTATAAACTAAGGGGGGGGGAGAATAGTGGGGGAGGGAGTGTGCGGGTGGAGGGGAATGAAGGGGGGGAACAGAACAACTGTAATGGTATAATCAATAAAATATATTTTTTTAAAAAAAGAAAGGTTGCAGGTTCAATTCTCGGTAAGGGCACATACCTGGGTTTTGGGTTCAATCCCCAGTTGGAGTGGGTATGGGAGGCAACTGATTGATGTTTCTCTTTCACATTGATGTTTCTTTCTCTCTCCCTTCCTCTCTCTAAAACTCAATAAAAACATATCTTCAATGGAGGTTTAAAAAAATGAAGGCACAATGAGGACATTTTCAAATAAACAAAGAGTGAGAGTTTGTTGCTGGTAGACCTTCTCTGTAAGGAATACTAAAAGAAGTTCTTGTGGTTTAAGTGAAGGACTAGAGAGCAACTCACATCCACACAAATAAATAAAGCACACTGATAAATGTAACTACATAGGTAAATATAAAAGACACTGTAGAGTTAGGGTTCCCCCCCCCTTTTTTGGTAACAACCTTCTTCTTCTATCTAATTTAAAAGCCAGTTACATAAATCAGTAATTACCAAACTGTTTTGATAGGCTTATAATGTATAAAATGTAACTTGTATGACAATAGTAGCACAAAAGAATGAGGAGAACAGTGCTGTATTGGAGTAAAATTTTTGCATATTATTAAAATTAAGTTGATATTCAAGCTACATTGTTTTAAGATGTTATTTGTAATCCCCATGCCACTCAGTAAGAAAATTAATTTTTTTAAAAGATTTTATTTATTTATCTTTAGAGAGGAAGGGAAGGAGAGAAGAGAAATATCAATGTATGGTTGCCTCTCGTGAGTCCCCTGCTGGAAACTGGTCTGCAACCCAGGCATGTGCCCTGACTGGGAATCGAACTGTGATCCTGTGGTTCGCAGGCCTGTGCTCAATCCACTGAGCTACACCAGCCAGGGCTGAAAATAAATTTTTTTAAAAGAATTGAAACAAAATTTAAAGGACACACTGGCTCAGTTGTTTGGAGGATTATCCTGTATACTAAAAAGGTTGCAGGTTCGATCCCCAGTCAGGGCACATAGGTAGTTTGTGGGTTCAGTCCCCAGTTGGGGTATGTATAGGAAGCAACCAATCAGTGTTTGTCTCTCCGGTCAGTGTTTCGCTCTCTCTTTCTCTCTCTCTCTTTCTCTACCTCTCTCAGATCAGTAAACATATCCTTCAGTGAGGATTAAAAAATAATAATAATTAAAAATGACACAGTTTTATTTGTCATTTTTAATTATTATTAAAAATGATACTCTCCCCTAAATATGATACTATTTAACACAAAAGCAGACATTAATGAGAAAAGAACAAAAAAGACATGTATAAAAAGCAAATAGCAAAATGGCAGACATAAATTCTACCTTTTCAGTAATTACATTAAATATGAATGGACTAAATACTCCAATCAAAGGGAAGTGATTGGCAGAATAGATTTTTTAAAATCATGATTCAATTTTGTCTACAAGAGACAAAATTTCAGTTCAAAGATTCAAATAAGTTTAAAGTAACCATGCAAACACTAACCCAAAGAGAGCTGAAGTAGCTGTACTAATACCAGATAAAATAGACTTTAAGATAAAAAATATTACGGGGTTGAAAAAGAACAATTTATAATGATAAAAAGGTCAGTTTATCTGGAAGACCGAATAGTTATAATCAGATAGGCGTATAATAAAAGAGCCCCCAAAACACATGAAAATGAGTCTGTGTTGCATTGAGAGAAGCCTGCCGGTGTCACTCTGACTCCGTGGTCTCACTTGTATCCTCTAGAGCCACACGCAAAGCAAGTCTAACGGCTCCATGACTGCGAGTTTTTCACACGTTTGAAGCCAACTCTCATGTCTTTCCTTGCTCTCAGCTTTTGTGTGACTTTTGCCCTATAAAATTTTTCATATTGTGACTTTTGCCCTATAAAATTCTATATTCAATTATTCTCTTATAAAGAAAGCTACTGTGGTGTTAAGAGCAGAAACAACTTTCACAGAACTTCAGAGCTGGAAGGAAACTGAGATTACTTCTTTTTTCAAATCTCTAATTGTGTAGCCAGCACCCACACTTGTCAGATAATTGAGTGGATTCATGGCAGACCAACATCCAAAAATCCCGGTTTCCAAATGCCTTGTGCAGTGCTTATTCCAACATTTTCCTGCTCTGTGGTTTCCCCTACTTTGGGAACTGAGGACTGTTGCTGGCTTTGAGTGAGAGAGAAACTAAGTAACTCTTCTTTCTTCCTCCTTCTTTCAGTGGATTCTGGCATTCTTCATCTCAAGTATGTCATAGAAGAAAAAACTAAAAGGAAAAAAAGCTACACTGGGCATTAAAAGTCATGGACACTCATCTTATTTGGTGACTAATCAACTTCTAGATAAGTTACTTCAAAAGATCATAAAAATTACTGTCTATTGAGTGCCTACTGATTGCCAGGCACTGTGCTAAGCACTTTACTTACAAGCCTCTGTATGTAATATGTCAAATGTGTCTTCCTATCAAATGTGTCCTTTCTTATCTATAAAATAAACTGGTTGTACTACATGTTGTCCATTTCCCCATCCAGCTCTAGAACTGGGTGACTGTAAGGAGTGATTTTTGTTAGAATATTCTTATAGTTCTCAAGGATTCGTGTTTCCCCCTCTCTCCCCTATTTCCTTGCTGGCAGTAATGAGGTGGCTGTGGAATTACTCTAGACTTGTCACTATAGTGAGGCCATGTGTTGTGGCTTCCTACTTTACATCCTCCCAAAGGCCTTTCCATTTTCATACGATTTGGCTGACTCTTATTGTTCCCTTTCAGGATTTCCAAGATTGTATTCTCTGCCCTCTTCTCTCTTTAGAGTCTCCCCATGGACTCTGATTCACTCTGATGGCTTCATATTTTACCTTTGGGCTCAGGCAAGTCAGATAACTTGGGAAAAATCAGTCAGCTTACATGCAAGTGGCAGACTTGGCAGCTGTCTGAACCCACTGCATTTGTTACTTGTGTTATAATGTGATTCCTGTGTCTGAAGGTTCTCACTTGATCTAATTTCCCCATATTTGCTTAAGACCTATCACAAGTCCTGCCTTCTCATCACCTCAGCCTGGCCAAGTTCTCTTCTCTTTCAATTTACCCAGCAAGTATCATCTGCAATACACATCCAGCTTGCCCTTTGGACTGATGCCTCGGCGGATTCTGTGGTTTAGTGATTATAAATGTGGGGTCAGGAGTCGGAGGGCCAAAGTGTGAATCTAGCTGCAAGTAGAATCAGCTGTGCAACCTTGGGAACATTACTAACCCCTCTGGGTCTCAGTTTCCTCAACTTCAAATTAGAGATGCTAGTAGCTCTTACCTCATAGGGTTGCTGGGAAGATGCATGTGTAAAGCCAAGTAGCACAGTGCCTGACACATGAAAGAAGCATTCAATAAATTGACTCCATCACCAGGTCTAGGGGTAAGCCCTATCTGGCCCAACCTGGTCAGTATAAGTCCATTCATCCTGCCAGAGCTATTGAGTTAGAAATAGGTATGTGAACTTGACTAATCCAGAGTTACTTTCAGGACTGTAGTTTGATGATGCGGTCTCAGACATGAAACCTGGAGTTGCTAGAGTCACCTTTTTTTTTAGTAGCAGGAAGCCAGCCTGAGCACAAAGCCTGAGAACATGTAGTAAGGCTGAGCTGAGAAATCAAAGAACTAGAACAAGAGGGCTGATGAAGTATCTTCCTGAAGTCCCTCCAACCTCTGGAATTTTCTGTGGCTTGAGTCAATTAAAAACTTTAGTATTTAAGCCCTGGCTGGTGTAGCTCAGTGGATTGAGCACGGGCCTGCGAACCAGAGGATCGCGGTTCAATTCCCAGTCAGGGCACATGCCTGGGTTGCAGGCTGGTTCCTTGCAGGCCAACTACCAGCAGGGGATGCCCGGAAGGCAACCATACATTGATGTTTCTCTCTCTCTCTCCTTTCCCTCTAAATATAAATAAATAAATAAAATCTTAAAAAAAAAACTTTAGTATTTAAGCTGCTTTTTTTCATTTGCAGCCCAAAAATATCATACCTATCTTATTATCATTACCTTCCCATGTATATTCAACCCTTTGTCATTAAATCGTAATGCCCTTCAGAACAAAAACTATCTCAATGGTCTCTATGCTGCCGTGCAACCTGGTCTAGTTCGGTCACATAGCAGGGTCTCGTTCACCTGGACTTCAGGTCACTGTACTCACTTCCCCTGCCATCCGTGCACTTTGAGCCGCTTGGAGCCAGAAAGAGAAGTTGGCCAGAGGGCCATGTGGGATGGTCCCCTGCTGCTGCTTCTTGCTGTGCTGTAATAATAAGGAATGAAATACTTCCTAGGTTAGCTAAGTCTTACTGAGCATTAAGCATTTTTCATTTTAGACAAAAAATCATCTTTTTTCCTCTAAGTTACCTGTGGCTACTATTATTATGCTGTGTGTTACAGATGAGAAACTGATGCTCAGTGAGGTTATTTCAGTTGCACAGGTCACACGGCTTTTACATATTGTTAATTAAACCCTGAACTCCAACGACTGTACCCCGTCCTTAAGTTCTCATTCCACTTCACAGGAAATAAAACTAGAATGCTTAAACAGTGCGTTGTGGGTGTGGCTCACCCATAAAAGATGGTGTAGAGCTCTAATCATCAGGCTTGTGCTAAAAAGTAAGCTTTGGACTAATATAAAAAAATTGATAAATAAGTGTATGTTAACTTCAAAGAAATGTTTAAGATATATATGAGTTTTTTAAATGATTTCTTACTTTCCCAACATTTTCAGATAATCCATCACCTTCCTAATCATATCAGAAAGATCTTTACATTTTTAAAAAATGGATTTAACAACTTGAACAGGATCATGCCAAATACACTGTTCTGTAACTTGATTTTTTTTCAGTTAACAATAATTTCCTGGAGTTTTTCTATGCTGGTACCTATAGGCCTATTTCATTCATTATAAGTGCTGATGGTTTTGAGTAGTAAGGAAGTATCATAATTTAACCACTTCGTATATTTAATAGGCATTTGGATGCCTTCTCTCACCAGTTTTTTGCTTCTATAAATATGGTCCGTCAAGCATCATTGTATTTTGCTTCTTTGTGCATTTTGGGTCCATAGGAGAAAGAAAATGTTGAGGTCCTCATTCTATAATAAGTGGACTAAGATGAAAAATGAATGGCTTTAACACCCTTACAGTGTATAGGGAACAGGCACACACACACACACAGCTTTCACTTTAATGTAAGAGAGGGGTCACCTCGATGTTACCGGAGTGCAGGGAGATGGCGACAGGGGTTCAGTTGAGTGGATGATTGGAAGGGCTGCACGGAGGAGGTGCTGCCTGAGTCTGAGGTGCCTCTGATGCTTTGCTCGTCATTTTTATCATTGCCTGGCAATACGCCTATTAGTTGGTTGGACTCTGTTAGACCATTTGGGTGGATGAATAGTGGCAGAGATGGAAAGGAAGGATGCTCTGGCAATGGAGACGAAGCTCAGGAGCAAAACTGGAAAGTGCATAGTATACTCAGAGGTCCAGGAATTGGCTGGTGTCGGCTGGAGTATCTGGAGCATTGGTCGCCTCAGGGGAACAGAAGGGAGGAGGCGGGGGGGGGGGGAGGAGAGATACCAGGGGCAGGGACTGACAAAGCACCAGGAAGATTCAGATTTGACTGGAAAAGAATTTTTCTTCAGGATGTGATCAAGGGTAGGCAGAAAATTTAAGGTCAGAGCAGACAGCTCTCTGATTGGGGTGATATGAGCCAGAGAGATGGACCCACATTCTTAATAGGTGACCTAGTAGCCCCAGGTTTTACCTGTTACTATGGCAGTCTGTATGCTTCACTTTGGGGGGCTGTTTCTGCTTTGAATTCAAGTGAAATAGCCATGTAGAAGAAAGGCTACAGTGTTTTAGGGGGAAAAAACCCCAGCCTACATCCATCAAAATTCTTTCCATGCTCCATGAAATTCAACATGCAGTTTATCTTGTTTGTTCCATAAAACATTAGATGCAATGTTAATGGTCTAACCCCCAAAAGATAACTTGACAGATATCAACATTCAGCAACATTCCAAATAACCTTTCACTGGAGCCTGCCTTCTACGGGGCCATGTGGATGTCAGCCGCACACAACTTGAGTCACGCTGACATAGCTGGCATGCCTGCATTGCGATGGAATCTCTGGGGTACCAATCACAGGCCAGAGAAGCCATTGGCCTGAAGAAACAATGTGAGAGTGCTCGTGTCTCTGCAGAAGGAGGGGTGTTTATAGTGATGGGAATGGCAATTGCAGTCAGAGAAGGACGCTGCTCCCACAGCAGGATGGACACAGGTCAGTGACACTGGGTGATGGGGCAGAAGCATTCCAGGGGTTCAAGCTGTGGCCACACCCTTCTTTTCTTGACCCCCAACAGAAAAATTGATTGAATACTACATTTTCCCCTAAAACACCTTCCTGAACAGAATGCCCTGCTGTCCTCAGGGGTTTGAGAAATCCAGAATGGATAATAGTGGCTGAAATTTACTAAGCACTTAGACCTGCCAGGCACAGTGTCAGACATCTTACAAATAATCCATTTAATGTTCAAAGCTCTGACATGTGGTGAGGTGATTTTTACAATTCCCATTTTATGAAGAAGGAAACTGAGGCTAAGGAGGAGCAAGAAATTTACCTGAATCCTATAGCCATCAGCTGGCAGAATTGGGACTTGAACCACTGTCTTTCAAAAAAGCCAAAGCCTGGGCCCCTGACCAATGCACTCAAAGTCATGTGGCTGATCATGCAAAGTCTGCCACCCACAGCAGCCACCCTCCCAGGTCGGGGAACCCTATGAGTTGATCAAGTACAGAAAAATTCTAAAAGGGATTCTTTTTTACTCTCCTGATTTCCTGGGGGTCAGGTAGGCATATTTAAACATGCTGTTGACCTCAGTGATTGTGCTGTGCAAGACCCCTGGCTAGGCACAGTGGCAGACGGCGGGGATGCCCCAGAGGTGGGGCTCTCTGGAGGGGCTGCAGACCGCTGGCAGGGAGAGGCTGGGTGCATGTCTGAGATCTCCAGTGAGTTTGCGCCTTACTATTCTAGCCAGGGCATGGGTTTATCTATCTACTTATTTATTTGTTTCAAGGGTTTTTGTGTGTGTGTGTATAAACCTTTTCTGACTTAATGTGTCATGTCTTGTGGTAATCATTGACACTATGAACATGTAGCATCTCTCTGGTTCTCCAACAATTGAATGAAGGAGGTGGTATTATTATGTCCATTTTAAGAAGATGCAGAAACTGAAGGTCAGAGAGGTTGACTGTGTCTGCTCATCCAGCGCCCTGCCCTCTTAGCCACAGAAACAAAGCAACATGGTACGAGCGGCGCCCGACTCTGCACCAGGCCCTGCTCCAGATCCTCCTTTACGGTGACCCATTCAGTCCTCACAACAACGCTGAGATGGGGACTACCGTCATCCCTGTTTAACAGATGGGGAAACTGAGGCACAGAAAGGTGGTATAATTTGCTCAAGCTTGCCAATCTGGTAAGTGGCACAGCTGGGGTTTTCTTTTGCTGCTTATATGTTGCGATAAAATAGGAAGACACTTATCAGTTTTCATCTTGTTTTTCACTTGGAATCTTCTGGGCTGGCCTGGGGTGGGCAAGGCCAGAGTACTAAGTAGACAGTCTCTGAGCTGAACTGGAAAGGGCTGCTAGTGACCGCATCCCTGAAACTCTGGAGAAGGTGGGGGGTGGGCAGGGTGATGAGACAGCAGCCACAAGCCTGGGGTCTCACCAGGGGAGGCCTCAGAGCCCGCTCGTGGACTGGCCCCCCTCTGCTGGGCAGCACACAGTGACGAGCCCAGCAGAACCAACAGAACCAGGTCCTTGGGAGGGGAGAAAACCGGAGGAAGGGCTGGCACGAGTTCAGCCTTCAGATCTGAGGAGAGCTGTTCTGTGGAATAGGGGGTGTAGGTAGCAGCTGTCCCAAGAGCCAGGTAAGAAAAAAGTAGGTTTCTATTTGGGCAGCAACAGGGGGACTTCAAGGAGAAGGAAGGATACATTCCCAACAGTGTACAATGCTCAGCCCAGGGCGAGGTGGCCACAGACCTGTGCCTCTAGAGACAGAAGATGGGCCATCCTTAAGCTGACCTCTTCATTATCTCTGCCCCTAACCTTCTGAAACCCTATCCATCTTTGAAGCCTTGGCTCCAATGCCACCTCCTCCATGAAGCCCTTCCTGACCTACTTCCCCTCCCCCAACTCCACACACACCCATAGAACTCACAGTCCCATTCAGGGAACAGAAAGCCTAGGCTGTCTGAGGTTGCCAGCCCACATTCTTTCAGGGCAGGAGCCCCCAGTAGGCTGAAGCTCAGTCCAGTCGCTCCGCTCCGTTGGTAGAAGCCTCAGGCACTCTGGAAGCCAGCCCAGTCAGTCCCAGGTTGCCTCCCCCAGTCACCCTCTTCTGCTGTTCATTTGGTCTTGAGTGTTCATTTGCTGTCTGGTGTGATGCCTCCTGGTGTTAGCAGCTTCTTTCATGAATACATTTCTCAGATGCTCAGATAACACTTATTGAGCACTTACCATATACCAGGCACTATTGTAACTGCTGTTCTGGGATTATCTCTTATTATTCTCCCAACAGTCCTCAGTCAATGTTAATATTATCACCATATTACATAGAAGGCAAGAGGCCCAAGTCCCCAGCAGTGAAGGAGAAAGCCGGAACTTGAACATGATGTTGAAACCCCAGGCATCAAATTCTGGGGTTTGTCTCTGACTTGTCCTTGACATAAAGAAGTCAGGGACCATCTGCCTCCTCTGCATCTCCTAGAGCTCCTAGCAAGTGCCTGTACATAGTAGTTGTTCAGTAAGTGCTGGCTTATTGACTGTCCAAAGATATCTATGGTCTGCTTTCTCAGTGATCAGTGAGTTAGGGTGCTTTCGAGAGGACAAAATAGTGTTGAATCCTTGCTAGGCAAAATCATGTACTTTTTGGAAGAAATGAGATTTGTAGGCAGTGGTTTTTTTTTTTTTTTTAATTTATCCCAAGTCCTCAGGGTAGCTGTGATATAATAAGAAATACATATTTGGCTTTTGTCCCCAGTTTTTGACACAGAGCTCCTAAGTCCCTTGGAATTTCCTAGGTGATAGAAGTGATAAGAGGGTCTTTTGTTCTAATGAGGCCACTCTTGGTGGGCCCCCAAGGAGCTTCAGGATAAGGGCTGGTCACCGGAAAAGGCCAGGCATGAGTGGAGAGTGCGAACTTTGAGGTTCCCACTTCCCCCACTCCAGCCTCTGGGAGAGTAGAGGGGCTGTAGATGGAGCTAATTAATCACCAATGGCCAATGAGTTCATCACTCGTGCCTGGGAGAGGGGTGCAGGCTAACTCCACAAGGACAGAAGCTCCTATGCTCAGGATCCTTCCAGATCTCGCCCTGTGTACTTCATTTGTTTATTTGTATCCTTTATAATATCTTTTAAAATTAACTGGTAACAGTCAGGAAACTGTTGCTGAGTTTTATGAACCCCTCTCCCAAACCATCACATCCAAGGCGGGTGTGTGGGAACCACTGAATTCATAGTCGTGTCAATCAGGACTATGGTCTGCAACGTAGCCTTGTGACTGTGTCCTAAGTGGGTGCAGCCTTGGGGCCTGAGCCCTTAAGCTATGGGTTCTGTGCTAACTCCAGGTAGTTAGTGTCAGAATTTAATCGGACTGTAGGACACCCAGTTGGTGTCCAGAGAACTGGAGAATTGGTTAGTGTGGAGAAACAGCCTACACAATTCGTGTCAGGAGTGTTGTGAGAAGCCAGAGTTCATAGAACCAAAGGGAAGCATAAGAAGTAGTTGGGAATGAGCGGTTCAGAGAGACAACGATTTCAGTAAAACTTTGATTAATTGACTCAGCCAATAAAAAAACATTCCATTATCTGCTCTTCTTTCTTCTGTCCTCCACATGTAGGAGAATATAAGATAAAATTGATTCTTACAAGGATTAATGTTGACAGTGTATCTTCCAGAAGATGCCATGGCATTGGTATGGGCTCGACTGTCTCTAAGCCCCTGTCTCCATCTCCAGGCTTGGGGACGGTAAGACTTGTTGCCCGAAGAAGTCTCTAGCCCAGATCACTGAGCAGGTTGCCTCTGTTTCTCTGTGCTTGCTAAGACAGGAGGGTAGACTCCTGTTTCTGAGAGATTTCTTTGGAACAGAACTGAAACATTAAAGTTTGGGGTTTTTTTCAAGTTAACATTCAGCTCATAAATACGGACTTTGGAAAAGCTTCTGCAAACTCAGTGTTTTGGTCAATTGACCTTTTACTGTAACAAGCAAACAGAAGCCACAAAAAAAAAATTGGGGAAGGAGGTATAGACCTCACCAGAAGGTTAGTTGCTTAAGCCAGATGCTCGCCCACAACACTTCTTCAAACCAAGAGCATGTCTGGTGTGTTTTAAATGGTTTTGTTCACTTCAAAGTGAGCTTTATATGTTCCATTCAGAAAATACTTGAAGTACACTTGATTTTGAAATCCTTAAAAATCACATATTAATATTGAAAGAAGTATTTGAGTGGCACCTGCTCGCTTTAGCAACAAGGAGACAGGAGCTGCAGAGGTGAAGCGCCTCGGTCACATCCAAAGTCTTTGTCAGTGGCAAGCTGTCCATGTCCAGTGTCCAGCTGTCTCCCCTTGCTGCACTTCCCCTCACATCCCGCCTGTCCCCCTGGCCCTCACTAGGACCCTCTACCAGGTCCTCAGCTGCCATCATGGATAATTAATCATTGATCTCTTTTTGGATATTTTTGGTATTATTTTTTCCTTTTATTATGGAAAATTTTCAGACATAAAGGTAGAGAATATAGTCAAAATAACTCCCATGTGCTCCTCACTCAGCTTCTACAATTATTAACATGTGGCCGTCTTCTTTTATCCACACCTGCCCCTAGTCCCCCTCCCACAGATGATTTTAAAGCAAATCCAAACATAATGTAATTTCATCTACAAATACTTCATGTGTAACTATGCAAGAACCTTTATGTATAATGTGATTATCACAACTAAGAACTGATAATTCCTTGAGACCATTAAATTTCCCCAATTGTGTCTGTCTGTCTCTCTTTTGCAACTGATTTGTTAGACTCAGGACCCAAACAAAGCTGGAGATCAGATCTCTGGTGTCAGGTGGGATGATTAGCTGATCATTCAAACCTCTTGCTTAATTAGAATGCTTGCTGAACACAGGGAAATAAATTGCATAATAAGAATTCTTTATAGTAATCATAGATCACGTTTGTATATGCCTTTACATTTCCTATGCTTCTTTTTTTAAAGTTTTATTTATTTATTTATTTACTTACTTACTTGCTTACTTAAAAGAAGAAAAGGAGGGAGGGAGGGAAGGAAGGAGGGAGGGAGGGAGAAAAACCTGGATTGGCTGCCTCTCACTCGATCCCAACAGGGGACCTGGCCCTCAACCCAGGCATGTGCCCTGACTGGGAACTGAACCAGGAACCTTTTGGTCTGCAGAACTATGCCCAAACCGGTGAGCCACACCAGTCAGGGCTCCTATGTTCCTTTGACCTACCACATTATGTCAGAGAGGGCGCCCAGGTATCTCATGCCTCAGACAGAGGAGGTTGAGTCCTGGAGGTGTTACAAGATCCAATTAGGTTTCTTCCTATGACTATAACACAATGTCATAAACCCCCATCTCATTACAATAATAGCTTTTACTTTGAGGGGGGCTCAATAGTTACCCCCTCTTCTAAACACTTTTATATAGTAACTCACAGAACGTTCAGAGAAACCCTGTGAAAAAGGTGCCTTTATTCTCATTTCACTGATAAGGAAACCCAGGTTTGGGGGCATTGACATATTTTCTCAAGGTCACCAGCACCAGCATTTAAATCCAGGTCTTTCTGATTCCAGAGCTCAGGCTCACAACCTCTTGAATATACTACTGTATATTTGTATACAAGGCACTGGTGATTTTGGGGGTTGCAAATTTACCTCCATCAACTTACCTATTTTCCCCTTCTTGCATTTGGCTTTAGATATGAAATGGGATTACCTTTAAACAATTTCTACTCTTCAGACCCTTCATAAATGTGGACATGGTCTTCCTCTATCCATACATGTCCTAAAGTTGACAGGATTTTCCTTCATCTGGGTTTGTGAAGGTCTATATAGCTCCCAATGAAATCATTAAGAGCTGCCAATAAACCCTCCACACCAGACCTGTCTGCCCCCACCTCACACAGCCAGTGGCTAGCATCACGCAGTGCCCGCCTGGGCCTGGCCCTGGCCCTGCTCTCTCTGTCTTGCCCTTTCAGGAGCAATCAAAGCCCTTTTAGAAAACATTTCCTGGTCTTCTGTGGCCTTGGATGGGCAGTTTTCCACCAGGCTTTTTCTCCCCCCAGCCACACTGGCCCTTAAGAAGATATTACTCAGGGCTCCACACCTACTTCAAACATTTTTAGGGGCTCTGGCCAGTCCTCCTGCGTGATTGCCAGGAATCCCACAGAGAGGAGGAGCCCAGCTCTGGGGCTTGCCATGGTCACAGTGTTTACCAAGAGCTCAGAGGCCCACTGTCAGTGGGCGGTGCTGTTTCTCACACTTCTCCGAACAGCATATTCTTGTTAGGCAGCTGTTGCTCTGGGGGCCCTCTTTCTGCCTCCCCTCCCTGCCCCCCTCCCATGGCTCCTTTTCCCATGTTTGTATCCCTGGTGAAGTCCCCCCCTTCCTTGTTTTAGGGGCTTTCTCCCTAAGTCTCTCTGTCGCGGAACAGCTGTGCTCGGATATTAGATAGAATGTTTTCTGTGCTCACCACAAGCTTATGAACAAAAGGGTTTTAAGAACCCTGATAAATGAACAAGGTCTCTGGGAAGATGAAATGTTACCAACATTTCAAACAATTACAATCCTTGTGCATCTCAGAGGCCTTGCCCTTTCAGAGCTGAGCGGGGACGGTATTTGGTCGTGGAGCCTTGGAGACTGGGTGTTTTTTTTTTCAGTTTCCCTATCGACCTGACATGGGAAAGTTGGTGAGAAGATGGCCCTTCACCAGCATCAAAGCCCCAAGCTCTCTTTCCCACCGGCTGTTTGTCCTGGGGCAAAGCCCCTTCAAAGAGTTGCGGCAGGAGAGGCCCAGCAGGGCTTTCTGGCTCCTGTTATCTTCCAGGTAGTGTTGAGGTTCTATCCTCATCTGAGAGTGCTGGCAGCCACCCTTGATTCTGAGCTACCTGTCGGCAGGTGTGATGATGAGCACCAGATAGTATCCTATTCCACTTGCAGAGTAATCCGGTACAGTCTGCGTTGTCACCCCTGACTTCCAAATGAGGAAACTGAGGCTTAAGGCAATTAAGTGATTGGCCCAAGGTCACATTGAACAAGGAGGTG
The DNA here is from genome assembly GCF_014824575.4 of Sturnira hondurensis. Classification (NCBI taxonomy): domain Eukaryota; kingdom Metazoa; phylum Chordata; class Mammalia; order Chiroptera; family Phyllostomidae; genus Sturnira; species Sturnira hondurensis. The sequence goes on from NW_028088140.1 coordinate 8,200,369, forward strand.
GAGCCAGTATTTAAACCTAAATCTTGGGGAATCCGAAGTCTCTGTTTTCCTAGGCAAAAATCATGTCCCTTCGTGTCTGGCAAGGAATAGCTCTTCAGAGGCTCCTAGGCTGTTCTGCATCCTACGCGAAAGCAGGACCTACTGCTGGCCCCAGGGGCTCTCCTTTCTTCTCCTCAGCCCCCACCACGCCTTTCACCCACCCACCCTGAGGTGTACGCCATTGTCCTTAAGTGCCCCATTTTAAAAGCACTCAGACCCCTGGCTTTAGTTCATTCCCTGCCCAGTCCATGGTCCCTACTCAGACATTTGCTCCCCAGCCCAAGCTGCTTCCTCCTCCTGCCTTACATGGGAACAGAAAGGTCAAGGCTTGAAGTAAAATGACAGATGGAGAGAAAAGCCTCTCCCAGCCTGTGGAGCTCCGTGAAATCCTTCATTATGGGATTTCCCTTGTCAGAGCTGCAAGGAGAAGCCTGAAGGCTTACGGCAAAATCTCCAACACATAAAGGCACTGCACACACAGGCTTTGCTCATCACAGCGAAAACATCTGACAAGCAGCCTCAAAGTGTGTGTGGGGGGGTGCAAGGCGGGTGATGGGAGGAGGAGGGAAGAGAGAAGAGGGAAGAAGAGGGGGAAATGACCAGCAGTGTGATTTCATTTCCTGCCTGTTGGCACCATGCCCACTCTTCTTCACAGAGAACTGAAAAAGAGGTCTTTTAAAAATGCAGCAGGAGTGATTGAGGCTAGACTTAAGACAGCACATCAAAATCGCTAGAGCCCAGAGGCCCAGGAAGAGATCATCAAGACATCTCCTTGTCTGGAAATGCTTAAGACTAGGGTTCAGACTCAGACTCAGCCCTGGACCAGCACAGAGGCTGAGGCATGGACTCAGTGACTTTGGTCCTGTAGATTTAGAATGAGGGGTCATGGGTCACCCTTGGAGGCATTCTTTTCTCAAGCCAGGCTGGGGTCAAGTCAGTGTCCACACAAGAAACTGCCAAGGGGTCGGTGAGTGTGAGCAAGCTCCAGAAATGCCTGCCTCCAGCCGCACACATGTTGCACACCTTGTCCTCTGCTGCCCTCATACTTCCCAGTCTTCTCTTATTTCCTTTACCCTTTGAAGCTTCCATTACTCCTCTAGAAATGCACAAAGTACTTTTCCTTTAGGAGTTTTTGTGTTGATAAAGAAAAAAGTCTTTCCCAGGGCACAGGTGATCACAAAGCACATGTTTCCAGCAAGTCTGGGAGGGCCTTCATTTTGGGGGGGGGAAGGGAGGGCGGGTTCTGCTGCTCAGATGTGGTGGGTGGGGCTCCCCACATGATCCCTGAATGCAGTGCCTGCAGGTTCTAGTACGCAAAGGGAGGCTATGAAGATTGTAAAGATGATTTTTTTAATTTTTATTTTTTATTCTTTTAAGAGAGAGAGAGGAAGTGGGAGACAGAAAAACACTGATTTGCCCCTCCATTCGTTCACGTGCTCATCAGTTGCTTCTTGTATGTGCCCTGACCAGGGATCACACCTGCAGGCCTGGCTTGTCGGGACAGTGCTCTGTAACCAGCTAGGCTACCCAGCCAGGGCGGTAAGGACAACTTTGAAGTGACCTCTGTGAGTATGTTGTACCACCCGGAGAGGGTACGGTGGTGACAATATGGCATGAGGAAGGTTCGCTGGGTCATACCAGCTAGCTATCTGTGGAATGGGCAAGTCATTTCATGGCCTCTGGGCTGTTTTTCCTTTGTCCAAGAGGGGTTAATCCTAATTATCCTGTTTTCCTTATAGGGAAATAATAAGGGTTGAGTCGTGAAATGAAATTTGGAAAGTTCTTTGAAAGGTTAAAAATGACATTTAAGTATGATTGTTATGATTCTGGATTTCATAAAGCAGAGGAATAGGAACCAACTATAGTGTGCCCCGCCCTCTTCTTCCAAAATTTGCCAGGCCTGTCTGGTAACCGTGACTGTACCCTCCCAGAAGCCGTGGAAGGAGAGGGGCTCCAGAAACCAGCGGCAGCAGGGCTGTGGCCAGCCCAAACCACCCGACCTACCCCCCCCCCCTCCCGCCAGGCCCTCCAAACCCCAGGAAAGTTGGAGTTTCTGTGGAAACTTAAGCTGTGCCTGCTGGACCAGACTGGGTGGGGGTGGGGCCGCATGCTGCCAAATGCTGGGCATGGAGGGAAGCGACAGCTGGCGGGTGTTGAGCTGGAGGGAGCTGGAACCCTTTTCCTGCCAGCCTGGGCTGGGCCAGGGGACTGCCGCCTGCAATCAGCGTAGGCCAAGTGTGGGTGGCTCTGGCAGGGCGAGGCTTAGGCAGCCTGTGTGTGGGATGCTGGAGGGGTGGGGGGCACGCAGGCAAGACATAAGGTGCATCTCTGCCTATTGAGATGAGAAGGGGGATTGGGTCTGGCCTGGCAGTCCCCGGCTGGCTCTCCCTCCAAGAAAGGAGGCTTGTTGCTTGGCTAGAATCACGTGGAAGACCATGGGCTCACCTGCTGCTCCTGTGTGCAAAGAACACCTGTATCCTTTTCTCTCACCCTCACGTCTTTCTCCCCAAAAGACAGCCCCAACCCCCATACACACACAGTCCCAGCCTGCAGTGGTGGGGGCACCCAAAGGGAGAGGGCTTTCCAGTTTGCTCCTGTTTTCACATGTGCCTGCCTGCTCTTGCTCAGTTCTCCCATCTGGCCACCTAGCTGAGCAGGATGGCTCGCAGTGCAGGAACAGTGACACAGAGTTGACAGAAAAGTCTGCATGAGGTGTGACTGCTGCTGCTCGCTGCCTTGGGCTGTTAAGGCCACATTTTCATCCTCTGAGACACTGTGTCTGGGCCCTGGCATCAACTGGCCTCTCATAAAAGGGTCTATGTCCCCTACTGCAGGGCACAAAATTTTAAGATTAATTTAAATAGCACATAACATGGTTTTAAACACTAAAATGTACAGTTATTTCTACATGAGGCTATTGAACCAATGCCATTGGCTTCCTGGCCCAAGGAGTCCCCTCTGCTTTCTTCCAGTCCCATTCTACTCCAGTCCCATTGCTGGCCATTCCCAGCCTGGCCTCAGCCCCAACCCTGGCCTCAGCCCTGCCCACAGTCTTGGGAGAGTGACGTTGCCTCTTTGGGCCTCAGCTTTTCCATCTTGGAAAGGAGGGATATGGCCAGATTTTCCCCCAGAAAAAAAGTCAGTAATAAGAGGAATGATTATGATAACTTTGATTGTGTGCTTACTGTATACTCCCCATTTTTCCCCTTTAATTCACACACACACACACACACATACACACACAACCATATCATTGTAGTTGGTAAGGGCTTCACTCAGTTTCTCTTCTCTATCACTGATCTCATTTAACTTTCTCCAAACTGTAGATTTTGCCTCGGAGCCCACGGAATCTCGACCCTCCCCTTCTATAGGCATTCCCAGCATGGCCGTGAGTGCTTCAGCCCCTCCGCAGCATTTTTCTGGAATACTGAAGCAGACAAAGGATGCCTCCTTCACTGTGGTAACCTCCACCCAAAGGGTTCTTTCTGACACGCATGCGCTCGCAGGCTGAAACCCCGCAGCCTTCAGACACAGCCCTGGCTGCTGGGGGCTCCTGGGAGCGGACCGGGAGGAGGCGCACAGAGGCCCCGCGCCTGCCGACTGGCAGCTGCTCAGTGCCGGTAGTCCAGAAGGCCCCAACCGTGGCTTGGCTTTCCGCGGTTTCAGTCACCTGTGGTCAGCCTTGGTCCAAAAATATTAAAAGGGAAATTCCAGACATTAACAATTACAAGTTTTAAATTGTGTACCATTCTGAGTGGCGTGAAGAAATCTCAGACTGTCCCGCTCCATTGCACCCAGGCTGTGAATCGTCCCTTTGTCCCGCTTGGCCACGCTCGGGACGCCCTCTTTTCGTCACCCACCAGACAGACTGCCCCGGTATCCCAGTGCTTGCGTTCAGGTGGCTCTTCTTTCACTTAATAATGGCCCGGAAGCACTAGAGTAGTGATGCTGGCCATTTGGATATGCCAAAGAAGGGTGGTAAAGCCTTCCTTCAAGTGAAAAGGTAAAAGTTTTCAGCTTAGTAAGGAAAGAGAAAGAAATATATGCTGGGTTTGCTAAGATCTACAGTAAGAACCTTCTATCCATGAAATTGTGAAGCAGGAAAAAGAAATTCATGGCAGTTTCACTGTTATACCTCAAAATGCAAAAATTACAAGCCCAGCACACCATAAAGGCTTAGTGAGATGAAAGAGCATTACATTTGTGGGTGGAAGACATGCCATCGTCCTGTCTCGATGACCCTACTTCTTGCATGGAGTTAGACGGTCAGCAGTGGTCTGATGCCACACCTGTCACCCACCTCACAGCCTCTCATCACCTCGCTGCCACTGAGTCACCTTACGTTATCACAAGAGGAAGGATGAATCCAGGACAGTAAGCTATTTTGAGAGAAAGACACATTCACATTATTCAGGATATTGTTATAATTGTTCTATTTTATTATTAGTTATTGTTGTTTATCTCTGACTGTGCCTGATGTGTAAGTTGTACTTTATGATAGGTATGTATGTATTGGAAAACATAGTATATACTGTATATGGTTCAGTATGATCCACGGTTCAGACATCCACTGTGGGTCTGGGGAAACGACCCCATGGATAGGGGGTACTGCTGTAGCTGTTCTGGTATCCTGCCCTTTTTGCAGATGAGAAAACTGAGGCTCAGAGAGATAAAGGGACTCACTCATACAGCTGGTTGGTGGTGGAACCACAGCTGGAGCCCAAGTGTCATTGACTCCAAAGCTCATGCCGTTTCTTCCATTCCACACACTCTCTCTCTGGCCTCGTTGGCTACTATTTTTCCCTTTTCTTAATTTCTTATGAGCCGTGAAGGTGCTATGACATTTAAAGACTCTGGTTTTTTGTGTTGTTGGTTTTTTTTAATGGGGTGTTCCTTCTGGCTAGCCTTATACTCACATGCCTGCCCAGGAAACTCCTACTCATGCTCCAGATTCTTGCTCAGGCCCTTTTTCCTTTGTGAAATCTTCCCAGACCTTCCTCCCTAAATAACTTGAGATAGTTGTCCCCTCCTCTGGTGCACACCGTCTTTTTCATCCTGCTGTTATCCTATCAGTCGTTGCATGGAGTCCTCACTGAAGGACCTGTCTGTCTCCTCCATGGACCTGTGAGCATTTCAGGGCCAGGGCCAGGCTTTATCTGTCACTGATGCCCTAGTCCCCGTGACAGTGCCTGGGCCTAACATGCACTGGGTAATTTTTCAAAGTGCCAGGTGACTTTTACACAGATGACTTATTTAACTTTCCCCATAACTCTGTAGGATATTATTTCACCCTTTTTCCATATTAGGACATTGACAGTGAGGGAGCAGTGGAAGCTCCAGAACCTTAATTAATTTAATTTATGGGCTATAATCGGGTGTGAGGGTACCAGGAGAGCTGTCCTAATGCTGGGCTTTGCTATACACTGTGTTTACTTCTCCCATTGTGTGGTTTGGGGGTGGCGATGGCAATTGTGAGGACTGAAGCTCTTCCTCGGTGCCACTTCTAGAGGGAAGTGAAGTCCTTTGCCCAGGATCACATGAATGGACAGCAGCAGGGTCAGGATGGGAGCCCTGCATAGAGGCTAGAGGGGCCCCTCGCTGTGGTCAGGGGCTGCCAGGAGGCGCTCCCTTGGTTATTATTGGGTAGTGGGTCATTAACTCGGAGTTTCAAGAAGAACCCCAAGGGCTCGGTTTCTTATAGGTTAATAGGGGAAATAAGTCGTTAAGATACACATAATGACACAGACAAAAAGGACACATCCAGCAACTGGACAGAAATCTCTGGAGCTGAGGAGCTGTTGGCTGAGAGGGGCTGGTTAAGCAGGTTGGCTTCTGGGTGAAAGGGAATGTGAGTTCTGGCGAAGAGGAGGAGAGGGCAGCTGTATCGAGCTGCAGCCTAGCTGCTACGAGGGCTCCAGTTTCCCCACCTACGCAAAGTTCGGGTTAGATGCAGTAGTCTCAAAGTCCCCTTCCCACATGGGTAGTTTATGACTCGGACTTTGTTTTCAAAGCAGAGAAAATACTGAACACATACAACACTCAGATGCTTTTCGATTCCTGTGACTTTTTCAAAGTTCTCAGAAAATAGCCTCTCAGACAGTTCCATGTGGACTGTCCCTTTTGAGACAGGCCTGTGGCCCGGTCTCATCAGGAATCAGCTTTCCCCCATTCCTGTCCAGATAGAGTCAGAAAAGTCACCTGCAGGAAAAGAAAAAAATCATAAAGTTCTCCAAAGCCAAACAGAATTGGTTGATTTTGTATCATCTGGGTCTGTTCTCCCTCACCACAGTACGGACACCCCATGCTTTACCTGGGGGCGTGGGAGACCCAGCAGGTCCTAGAGGAAAAGCTGGTTGTATACACAGGCAGGTGAGCTGGCCCTCCTCGAGGACTCGTGGAGCGCAAACCCCAGGCTGTTTCCTTGTTTTTTCCCAGAGTCAGAAGTTGAGCAGAGCTCAGGGGAGTGGGGAGTCCAGTTGTTTCCCAGAGAAGCCAGCCCCACACTTTTTGGAAAGTATGAGGGAGGTGAATTTAAGGATTCTGATTCTGAGCCCAAGGGTCATGGCTGCAATAGGGCAAAGGTCACCAGCACTCAGAGTTGAGGGCGGGTAGCAGCTGCCTGGGAAACCCCTGGAGCTGCCAAACGCCTTCCATCCAAAGATCCCAGTGGCCTTGGGAAGGAAAAGGCACAGGGAAGGGGGAGGGGTGCATGGAAGATATTGGGGAAGATGATGGGAACTAGCTCTGCTGAAGCTCTGGGCTAGTGACTTTCTGGGGCTACTGGGTGTTTCTCTGGAGACCTTTGGAGAAGGGAAGAGGAAGATGGGTCGTGAATGCTGCCCAGCAGGACGGCTGACCTAACAGGCATCCTCATGGCCTGCAATGGGAGACCCTTCCATGGAGGAAACAGTTTTAAACATTAATATGAACAAATAATTTGTTTGTGCTGGGTTGCAGGGAAAGAGGGGGTGGTTTATGAAGAATACTAACTTTATATGTTTTGTTCTGGATTGAAAATAAAATTTCACCTTGTAAATTTGGAGCCCGTCTTGATGAGGGTATTGAAGGATATTCCAAAAAGAAAAGACCCTCATGACATGATCTCTCCCATGTGCCATTGCTCCTGCCTGTCTCTTCTTCCTAGAGGCAGGGAAGGCAGAGCAATGCAATATGGGAGGAGGAGAGGGCAGGAAGAGGGGCTGCGTGGGTTCATGCACTTGCTCTCTCTACACTCCGGGTCCACTGAGCCTCCTGGGAATCCATAACCCAGTCCTTCTGCCCATTTGGGGATCTGGGTGACCTTTCCCAAGGACTGGGCCCAGCCTAGCTCCTCCTCCTGCCAGTGGACAGGCTAATTCACATGATCCCTGCTTAATCTCGTGGTTCCCAAGATCTAACATCACCTCCTCACACAGTAATGGCCTCACCTAGCTTATAAGGAAGGATGGTCCATTCGGGAGGGTCTGCTTCAGAGTGTGGACAAATAAGAAAGTTCTGCTCCTCCAACCAGAAGAGATGCCATTGACCGCTCTCCCCCACCCTCAGTGTGGGGTACACTGGGACTCTTTCCTGGGTTCGATACTGGAGATGAGGGTAAGAGAGCAGGAAACAAGGGACCGGCCTCCATGCTCTGCACAGCCAGACCCAGAAGTATATAAAACTAACCATAGTACTGGGAAGTAAATGTGGCTCTGAGAATATAGAGGATGTGAGATTTTCATCACCTGCTGATGACAGACAGGTGGCCAGGGGAACAGGAGGCTTAGTAGAGGTGGTATTTTAATTCGGAATTTGGAGGGCAGTAAGACCTGGGTAGGGAGAGAAGGGGGTGACACTACTAGGCATAGGAAGATTTGAGCAAAGGCTTGGGAACAAGAAATGTAAGGAATGGTAAATATTAAATGTGACTGAGCCATCCACATTTTGGGGAAATGGACGATTAGGGTAGGATTTGAGGAAGAGTGTTGGAGCTGTAGGGGTTCTGGCCAGGGTATGGAGGCCCAGTCTACCCGAGGGATTTTGGATTTTACTCTCTAGGCACTAGGTTATGGATTTGAACAAAACTCTCTGCACTTGTTTGTACCTTCCCAACCATAAACAGACTGCCAGGACCCAGGTGCTCAGCCTGGTTAAAGCTAACCAGCCCAGGTAAGCAATGGCCTTAAGACTATAAGTGTCTTCATTAGCCTGCTGCTCTAATTAGCTCAGCTGAGGAGCAGGAGTGGACATACTTGGGGTGGAGGAGTAGGTGTCAGGCAGAACCAAACAGTAGCCTGGACTTCTGCTAAGCCAGGCCCACGCTGCTCCAAAGCAGCGTGGTGATACGGTGTCGTGAAAAGAACAGGAGGCCCCAGGGTTCAGGATCCCGGGTCTATTTGGTCCTGACACAAATGAGCTAAGTGTGTTTAGGTGGACAACTCATTCAACAAACATTCACTGAGCACATATGCAGGCCAGGCACTGAGCAAGATGTGGAAATCCAAAAAGAACGAAACCCACTCCCATCCTCAGGGGTACTCACAGCTAAAACAAATAAACCAGTTGCTTCCATAGCCCATTGTAAGTGTTTTTACATTCTTTCCACCCATGACTATCTGTGACCTCCTTGTTTTGTGCCTCTGTTTCTATAGGCCAGACCTAGGTTATGACCAGGGTGCTGGGGCATTGGGCACAACTCCCTGGATTCACTTCTCTCCAAGTGAGAAAAGATGTACGTGATCCCAGGCGTCCTGCTTCCAGAACTTCATCAATCCACAGGCATCTTCCCTGGCCAGCCATGTGAAACCTGGTCCTTGCCCCTAGCAGGGAATCAGAATTTGAATAGGTCAGTAAGGGATGTGCAGTGTATACAGTGGGTATATTCCATATATGTGACAGAAAAGGCCTTGATTTTTCTGATAGGACTTGTCTCTGGCCTGTTTTGAAAGAGGGAGCCTTGCTATGAATTTTCTCCAAGATTGTGGCTGCCTTCCAGATACATAGGCTCCCCAGGGTCAAGGAAAATCCCACTGTTTCAATGAGGAGCCAGGACATACAGATCCTAGCAGAACAGACAAAAATAAAAAATTCAGACAAGCTGTGCAACAAGGAAAGTACCCAAGACCCAGGGCAGAAATCTGCCTCCGCCACTCTGACTCAGCCTTGCTCTGTGCTGCTTCCAAGGGCACATGCCTGACGCAGACCAGATCCTGCTTCACTACCCCACCTGCTCTCACCTCACCTTTGCTGCCCACTCCTGGGGTCTGCACTCAGTCATCTTCACCTTGGAGATGCCAGACCCTTCTTACCAATAGTCCCTCTCTCTCCTGGCAAAATCTGACTTCCAAGCTTTCTGGACTTATCCTTGGTGATGCCAATACTTCCATTTCTCAGTGCTCAGCCTCCTTGATCTCCCTTCCCTGGTGCCGCTTCTCAGTGCCTCATTCGTGGGCCATGTGACTAGCAAGAGAACTGGCAGGGAACCATCTAAAACAATGTTCTCCCCAGGTACACACCTACAGAAGGCACACAAGACACATGGGACTAGGATGAAAGTGGTAAACTTCTATTTATTTAAAACTACCACTGTAAACCAGAGGCTTTTTAATAGTAATGTATCAGTATTTGGTTCATTAATTGTGACAGATGCACCAAAATCAATTAAGATGTTAGTAATAGAGGAAACTGGGTGTGCAAGCTCTCTAAACTATCTTTACAAATTCTCTGTAAATCTAAAGTTTTCTAAAATAAAAAGTTTGTTTAAAAATACAACCCTTTTCATAGTCGATATTTTGTATATGTTTTATGATGTACATGTTATCATAAAAGTACAGCATAGTTCAAATACGGGTTCAGCTGCATGACAGTGAAACTTGAACTTGAGAGAGGCATCTGCAGGCTGATGGCACAGGACAGCACAAAGTCCCTACATCTTGGGCCGTCCAGAGACCCAGCCCCTTCCTCTGGGGTCGCCTGGCCAAAGCTAGATCTTATATCCTGCTCCGTGGAGTCCAAGGTGTCCTGCTGCCAAGGGGGTAGCCTGGGGGAAATGAGGGGGGGGGTGGTGGGCTCCAGAATTCACACATCACTTCCCCTCGAATCGCATTGGCCAGAACTTAATACAACAGTTACACCTAGATGTTCAATGATGGAAAATATAATCTTCATTTTTAAAAACTTTTATTTTTTATTGTATTTTTCCCATCATCATTTTAACCCCCTCAGTCTGTCTCCCCAGCATTCACCACATTGTTGTCCATGTCCATGAGTCCTTTTCCTTTTTGTTCCATCCCTCCCCCCCTCCCCATCCTTAACTGTCATTCTGTTCTCCATCTATGAGTCTGTGTCTATTTTGCTTGTTAGTTCAGTTTGTTCATTAGATTCCACATATGAGTGAAATCTTATGGTATTTGTCTTTCTCTGACTGGCTTATTTCACATAACATAATGTTCTCCAGGTCCATCCATAATGCCGAAAAGGGTAAAAAAATTTTTTTATGGTGAGTAGAGTCCCACTGTGTGATTGTCCCATGGTGTTTTATCTGCTTATCTGCTGATGGACACTTGGGCTGCTCCCATATCTTGGTGACTGTACATAATGCTGCAGTGAACACAGGGGTTTTCATACTTTAGAAGAATAAAAAAGGGACAACAGGAGGCAGCCAGCACTCTTTGCTAAAGTTGACATTTTAATTTATGACATTGAAATAGGTAGCTATGCGTATATTGAGGGTACTGCTCGGTTTTTAAGACTGACAGGGACACACAATCAAAAAAGTTCAGGCCACCAGTTTAAGACACTAGCAAGGGACAGGTTGCATTTCTGGCTCAGACTTCCTGACCCCTGACAAGTGATNGTGATTGTCCCATGGTTGTTTTATCTGCTTATCTGCTGATGGACACTTGGGCTGCTCCCATATCTTGGTGACTGTACATAATGCTGCAATGAACACAGGGGTTTTCATACTTTAGAAGAATAAAAAAGGGACAACAGGAGGCAGCCAGCACACTTTGCTAAAGTTGACATTTTAATTTATGACATTGAAATAGGTAGCTATGCGTATATTGAGGGTACTGCTCGGTTTTTAAGACTGACAGGGACACACAATCAAAAAAGTTCAGGCCACCAGTTTAAGACACTAGCAAGGGACAGGTTGCATTTCTGGCTCAGACTTCCTGACCCCTGACAAGTGATTTCACTCCAAGGTCCAATCAAGTGTAATGAACATGCGTAAGTTCCTTTACACATGTTCTCCACTGAGCCATACTAGACCCCCTAAAACCTCCTCTCTCCAGGATCTGTTTCCTAGTCCTGAATCTGTCCACATCTTAGTGGATGCAAGAAGCCTGTCTGTCTTCCTTGGAGGATCTTCACTTCACTCAGGGAGGGCAAGAGAGTGAGAAAGAAGGGTGAGGAAGGACAAGGGCAGCATCTGTCAGAGGTGGTCAGCAGAGAAAGAAACAAGGCCAGATAAAGAAGGAGAAGGATAAGCAGAGAAGGGCTAGACATTGGGCCTGGAGCCCAGGAGAGAAGGCTGCAGAGGTGGAAAGGGGCCAAGCAGAGGGGCCAGACCAAGTCTGGCCCTAGAGGAAGTGGACATGCGCCTGGGGGCCTGTGATGTCACTTTACCCTCTGCAGGTGGAGAGAGAGAGCTGTGCATGGCTGGCCTGGGAGCTGTGCCTAGGCGATATCTGGGGACTTTCCCAGCCTGCTGTGCCAAGGTCATTCTGCTCTCTAGAGGTCATTTGAGAAGGGAAAAGAGGAAGGACTCTTCTGTAGGTAGGAGGAGAAGGTCACTTATTCCCTTCCCCCATGCCTACCCTTTGCACACACACATGGGACAGACTTTGCATTTTAGCTGTATAGGTGACTTTCTTTTTTTTTAGAATTTTTTATTTATTTACTTTTTAGAGAAAGGGGAAAGGAAGGAGAAAGAGAGGGAGAGGAACATCAGTGTGTGGTTGCCTCTTATGTGTCCCCTACTGGGGACCTGGCCTGCAACCCAGGCATGCGCCCCAACTGGGAATCGAACCAGCAACCCCTTGCTTCAAAGGCCTGCGCTCAATCCACTGAGCTACACCAGCCAGGGCTATAGGTGACTTTCTTTCTGAGTCTATGTTCTTGTCTTCCAGGGGAGCACAAATGCCCCCAACCCTTCCCTCACGGTGCTTAGCAGAACAGAGAGCTTCAAGCCAAGTGGAATGGGAGCACTCACGTGCCAGAGAAGATTTCTACCCAGACACAGGGAGGGCGTCACAGGGGGTGCCTGTGGTGAAGGACAGGAAGGGAGATTTTAACAAGTAGAAATGGGATGAGGAGAAAGGTCATCCATGGCAAGGGGGACCCTGTGATCAAAGGCAGGAAGTATACAGAGTATACTGAAGGGGCAAGGAGGAAGGAAGAAGGAGGGAGGACAGTAGCAGGAAGCTGGGGCTGTTCCCTGTACTGGTAACAAGAATGCAACAAAGTGACTTCCCTCAAGTTACAACAGATAAACAAAACTGTGTTTCATGTTCTGTCTGCAGAAGATAGCGTCAGAACCAGGTGTCAGCGCTCACAGTCTGACAATGGCCACATTCTGTAAACCCTGCTGTCCTGGAGGCCCTGGGCATACGGCTTTCATATCTGCAGAGTGGTGCTCCTTTCTCACCCAAAGGGCCAAACCTTCCCTAGTCCTGGACAATGGGGTATCCCGGCCATGGCGGAGTAGCTGGTGATGAGCAGCAGAGCTGTCAGACAAGCAATCCATCATGCAGGCAGTCAACTAACAAGGAATTATTTCCTCTCCCTTCTTCCCACCGGTTTCTGTACCTCCCTGTTGTTACTGAACTAATGCAGTTTGATTTCTGTACACAATCTTTTTTTTTTTTTAAAGATTTTATTTATTTGTCTTTAGAGAGGAAGGGAAGGAGAGAAGGAGAGAAATATCAATGTATGGTTGCTTCTTGTGAGTCCCCTGATAGGAACTGGCCTGCAACCCAGGCATCTGGCCTGACTGGGAATCGAACCGCGATCGTATGGTTCGCAGGCCCGCGCTCAATCCACTGAGCTACACCAGCCAGGCCTCTGTACACAATCTTGATTCACTTATCATGTGTGTATCCCTTAAACCCCTCATTCCATGATCATAAGGTGTACCCATTCTCTCCTTGCCCCTGATGGAGCTCTTTCTCTGTCTCCTTTGCTCTTTCCTTTTCTTCTCTGACTCCATACCATCGGCTTTCCTCGTTGCATTTTTCCTCCCTGCACACACCGATGACATTCACAAACATCTGCAGGGCTTTAGTAGTCACTCTGTCATGTAGATATTTATCTCCATAGATGGTGTATTGGTTGAAATACTTTTGGCAGCAAGGAGCAGACCTTGACTCAACTGTTCAGGTAGGGAGAACAGTCATTGTGACATAGCAAGGGGTCTCGAGGTCCTTTCTGGGGGTGGATGATTTGGTAGCTCTGTGATGTCATCAGAGACCCAGTTTGTTTCCATCTTTCAGCTCTTCTCTCCTTAGCATGTGGGGTTCACCCTCAGGTGGGTCCTCACAGAGCCAAATCTAGGCAGGCAAAGAGAATATTCTTTGTTCATCTCTTTTTTTCTTTAAAAAAAAGAGATGCGTCCTATAATTTTCTAGAATCCTTTCTTCAGACATCCCCTCTATTTTATTGTCCAGAATTGTATTATATTCCTAATCTTAAACACTGGGAAGGAAACTAGAGTTATCTATGCTTGTTTGGGGGGTAGTCACCCACGAGTCTGAGGCTGGATTAGGGTCTCCCATCTTCAGTGTTTGTTGGATAATCCACAGTGTTTGCCATAGATGGTGGCCTTATCTCCATCTCCAAATAGGATGTTTCTCTCAACTCTAATCCTGTGTTTTCAACTACCTTCTGATATTTTCATTTAGATCGTTTAAAGACACCTAAAATTTAACATACCTCCGGTTAAGCACCTTCCTCAGAGTAACTCCCTTTCTTGATCCCCTCATTCTACCATTCCTATAGTCGCCCAAGCTGGATTCTTATAGTCTTCCCAAGCAGGAAGTCCTGCTGGTCTTTGCCCTCCTCCCCTTCCTTGCCCCCATATCTGTCACTAATAAGAATATCCGTGCAGTTGAGAGTAAAGGGGCGATTCAGTCTTTGGGAATGCCCAAGACAGTGAGAGACGGCAAATAGTTTTCATCTTGCAACCCTACATCAGTAAATTAGTAATGACTAGCTGGAGCCTTGTGTAAGACAGACTCTCAAGCACATGTGGATGCTGGGAGAAAGAGTGTCTTGATGGATTTGGCAAGTCTGTCATGGACACTGGGGAGTAAACTAATGAGATGCATACCCCCTGTGCCAGGATTGGTTTGGGAAAGGTAAAAGGGATCAGCACTGTGGGAACGATAACAGCAATACCAAGATTACTAGTAGTTAACATCCGTTGAATACAAACTACAGGCACTGTGATGCACTGTACCTGGGTTGTCTCATTGGATAACCCCAATAACCCTGACAGGTACAAACTGGTATTGCTCCCATTGGAGTAACGGAGGCTTAAGTAACTTGCCCAGGTTACACAGCTAGCAAGTTGAAGAGGCAGGATTCCGTGTGGCTCATTGTGCTCCACGTCCATTGGTAACTAATTGCCTGGACCAGCATCTTTATTTTCCCTCACTAGGACATTCCTCTCAAACTTGAAATTACATACACCACCTATGGCACTTGTTAAAATGGAGGTTCTGATTGAGCACACCCACAGTGGGGTCTGAGATTCTGCATTTCTAAATGCATTCCAAGGAAAGGCTGATGCTGTGGTCCATGGACCACATGTGGAGCTGTGAGACCCCAGAAGGTGAGCCCCATCGGTGCAGGGAGTTTGTCTGCTTCCCATACCTCCTGGGAGCATGGCTCATCTGTGTTTCCCTGTCTACCTTGCAGTGAGATGACTGCATTGAATGTACACAGAGGGGCATGTGCCATTTACAGACCTGTCCATAGACACTTTCCGTGAAGTTCTCATTTTGTTCATCTGTTCCCCTGTCTACCACTGGCATGTCAACAGCCAGGCATCCTTGGAGGCCACATTGAAGATGGCATAGCCTCTGCCAGCCTGGGTCCCTGAATGACGTTGTGACAGAGCTCCCCACCCCGATGCCAGGTGGACTTTAAGTGGGTGATAGATACCCTTCTTTCATCCTAAGGTACCTAGATTTGGGGCTTTGGCTGCTATAATAGCTGGTGTTATCTTAGCTAATACATTTCTCTGTCTGTCAAATGAGGGAGCTGAGGCCACAAACAGTACAGTGGTTTTTCTAAGAACGCAAATTTGCTAAAGAAAGAGATGGGACTAGAATCCAAGTCTTCCAACATTTGCTGTCAGCCATCTCTGACCTCAGTGGGGACGCATCTCATGCTCTTCTTCACCTTGCCTGCTCTCGACCCTTCCCCTTTACCTTCTAGGGCTGAGATTAGGCAGAGAGCGGGACAGCAAGATGGAGGCAGGCAGAGTGGACAGACCTGGCTGTAAGAAGGAGCAACCCTAAGCATGCTGATGATGTAGGCCAGGCTGCCACCAGCCAGATTCCTGTGATTGTTTCCTCATGGCTTCTAGGATTGAACTCCACAATAGGATTTTCTGGCATTCAGATCCATGCCATGTCTCTCTCTGAAAGAGAGCTAGTGTCCCAGCTGCAGCTGGGGTTTGGTACGGCACTTCAACCTATGGGGTGAGAGTGGCTCCTAGGAAGAGACGAAGGACTCCTGCTACTGTGTTGGCCACTGCTCGGCCCTGGGGTGGGTTTACCAGCAACTCTTTATTGTCTTTGGGACAGGTGGGGGCCCCAGAGAGTCTTTTTATTCCCAAAGACTCCTCAAAGATGCTATTACACCTATTGCTGTTGTTTCTGTCTTCCATCCTTTAAGTGGATCTCTGACCTCAGTTAAATTTTCCTACTTTATATGCCATGGCTCACTCCAAGAAGAATTAGAATTTAAAAAGAAATTTTCAAAGAGAAGATCAGGAGGGAGTAGCACTAGAATGTCAGCTCCTCGTAGGCTGGAACCTTGTATATTTTGTTTAATTCCTCATACCTGGCACATGGTAGGCCTCAGTATAACTTTTAAATGAACAAATTTACCAACCTAAGCATCCAACAAGTAGGGATTGCACGGCTTATTTTTTTTTAGGCACATTCTAGCCAAACTGTGAAGTAGTGAGGACTTCTCTTTAAAACCAATCTAGCTCCACAAAGCTTCGCCCCTCTTCTGTGCCTCCTTCTGTTGGGATCGTTCTGATTCTGTCAGGATCCTCCTCTCATAGAGTTGCAGGGTCCTCTCCTTTGTGTCTGTTCTGGATACAGCAAAGTAAACACCTCCTGATGAAGGTCAGAAGTCCTGACTTCCAGTCCTGGCTTGGTATCTGATTTGCTTCATGGGCTCAGGCAAGTAACTTGACCTTTCTGTGCTTCAGCTACAGTGTTTTCCAAGGTTCCCATAAATTCTAATCTTCTAAGAATTGTTCCAAAGGAAGGATTTAATATATTAATCATCTATTTTTGCCATGAATTTACCTCCTCGTTTTCCCCAGATGTATTTAAAGCTTCGTTTTCGACAGCACAGTGAAAGCTTCCTTGTATGGTGTATACCTACAAGGGACTATCCCATTCCTGCTAAAAAGATTAACTCCTGTGATTAGGAGCAAGACAAAAAAATCCGTTTTTACCATTTCTATTTAACGTGTTACTGGAAGTTTAGCCAGAGCAGTTAGGCAAGGAAAAAGAATAAAAGGCACCCATATTGGACAGGGAGAAGTAGAATAATCTCTGTTTGCAAATGACATGATATTATCTGTAGAAAATCCTACACATTCCACACAAAAAAAAACTGTTAAAGCAAAAAAACCCCAATTCAACAAAGTTGTAGTATTTGATGTTATTCTTGTCAAAATCCCAATGCTTTTTTTCTTGTAGAGTTAGAAAAAAACATTCTAAAATTGATATGGAATCTCAAGAGGCCCTGAATAACCAAGAGAATGTTGAAAAAAAAAACCAAAGTTGAAGGACTTGTACTTTCCGGTTTTGAAACTTACTACAAAGCTATAGTAATGGAAACCGTCTGGTACTGGCATAAAGACACGTATAGACCAATGGAACAGGATAGAGAGCCCAGAAATAACCTTCAAGTGTGTGGTCAAATGATTTTTGACAATGGAGCCAAGACCACTTAATGGGGAAGGGACAGACAGTCTTTTCAATCAATGATACTGGGAAAACTGGACATTCACATCCACAGGAATGAAGTTAGAACCTTACCTTGCACCACATTAAGAAAATTAACTGAAAAGGATCAAAGAAGTAAATATCAGAGCTAAAACTATAAAACTGTTAGAAGAAGAGGGGAAAAGTTTCATGACATTGGGTTTGGCAGTGGTTTCTCGGCTACGACACCAAAAAGAACAGGCAACAAAAGAAAAACTAGATAAATGGAACATCCCTACAATGATCAACTTTTGTGCATTGGCCCTGGTCGGTGTGGCGCAGTGGATTGAGTGCCAGCCTTTGAACTGAAAGGTCACTGGTTTGATTCCCTGTCAGGGAATGCCTGGGTTGCTGGCCAGGTCCCCAGTTAGGGGTGGGCGAAAGGCAACTGACTGACATTTCTCTAGCACATAGATCTCTGTCTCCCTTTCTTTCTCCCTCCCTTCTCCTCTCTGAAAATAAATACATAAAATCTTTAAAAAATAAAAACTAAAAACTTTTGTACCTCAAAGAATACTAAAAAGACAGTAAAAAGACAACCCACAGGATGGGGGAAAATATTTGCCAGCCATATATCTGATAAGGGATTAATATCCAAAATATATTTAAAAACCCTCTAAAATGCAACAACAGTAAGAACAAAAACAAACCAGTTAAAAAATGTGCAAAGGACTTGAACAGACATTTCTCTAAAGAACATATACAAATGGCCAATAAACCCATCAAAAGATGCTCAACACCACTCATCATTAGGTAAATACAAATCAAAAATACAATGAGATACCACTGCATATCCATTAGAATCACTATTATTTAAAGTATGGAAACCAGCAAATAATGGAGAGGATAAAGATACTGAAACACACATTACTAGTAACATATAAAATGGTCTAGCTGCTATGAAAAACAATTTGGTGGTCTCTCAAAAATCTAAACATAAATTGCCATATGACAAAGTAATTCTACTCCTAGCTATGTACTCAAAGGAACTAAAAGCAGGGACTCTAGCGCTGGCTGGCATAGTTCAGTGGATTGAGCATGGGCCTGCGAACCACACGATCGCGGTTCGATTCCCAGTCAGGGCACATGCTTGGGTTGCAGGCCAGTTCCCAGCAGGGGAGTCCCGAGAGGCAACCATACATTGATATTTCTCTCCTTCTTGCCTTCCCTTCCCCTCTAAAGATAAATAAATAAAATCTTTAACAAATTACTTTAAAAAAAAGTAAAGTAAACCTAAACAGAACCTGGCACTTATGTTTCTTAAAAAAAATAAAAATAAATAAAAGGAGGGACTCTAACATATACTAGTACATCAATGTTCCTAGCAACATTTGTTGTACCATTGTTCACAATAGTCAAAAGGTGGAAACAATGCAAGTCTACATTAACAGAGAAGGGGCAAACAGAGTATGGTATATACATACAAGGGACTATTATTTAGCCCTAAAACGTAATGAAGTTCTGGTACATGTTATAACATGGATGAACCTTGAAGGCGTTGTACTAAGTGAAATTACTTCACTTATATGAGGTACCTGGAATAGTCAAATACACAGAGATAGAAAATAGATTAGAGGTTACCGTGGGATGAAGAGGAGGAAGATTTATTGTTTATTTATTTGTTAATATATTTTGGAGCTTGACTGTTTAATGGGTACACAGTTTGTGTTTGGGGTAACAAACAGTTTGGGAAATGGGTTGCCCAACATTGTGAACACAATGAATACCATTGAACTGTATGCTTGGAAATGCCTAAACTGCATATTTTATTACAACAGAAAAAGAGAGAGAGAATGAGAGAGAGTGTCAGTTATCAGTGGCAAGTGGCTAGAGGGCCATTGTAGAAATAGAAAAACAGCCATCCTAAAATTCATAAGGAATCCCAAGGGCCAGTGCCTTGGTGGTGCCTCAGAAAACTTAAAGCGAAGTTACCACGTGATTCAGTGCCACTTTTCCCTTCACTTGCTTGGTAAGCTACCCTCAGATGACTTGCACTCGACAGGTGCTCTCTGGTCACACCTATGGGCAAGAAGGAAGAAGTAGGGGGAAAGAAAAACTTCAGCCAACATCTGACTCCGCTGGACACTGCTCGGAGGTGTTAGGATATAGGAGCCCTGTGAAGGATGGATTTTTGTCTTTCAACCCTGTTAAGTTAGTCCTTCAGCTTCTGGGGTAACCAGAAGTTAGCCAGAAATGGCAGAACTTAGCCATTTCTTCCCCTTCTACAAAGCAACTGTGAAACACAAGGCTCAGTCCAGACTTCAAGAAGCCCCGTTAGTTTCCAGACCATCGCATCCCTGGCAGCCCCTCTGCCCCTGCATCACCAAATAAATTTACATCCTCTGGTCTTCTGTTGATACCTTTGCCTGAAAATCCAAATATATGGACTGCACATCCATGCCAGTACCACAGGGAGCCGAGAGTTTCACCTGGAGCCCTCTCCAACATTCCTCAGACTCCACTTGGAGGTTTATATCATCATGGTCATGTTTGCCTCCTAATTCTTGCCCTGGAGAAATTTGTGATTCTCACTTAAATTTTGCTCTCTACTTCTTACCCCCATCCTGGGGCAGCTGTTCTTTTTCATCCTCCTCTTGTCTGGAGTTCAGACTAAAGCCCATTCTCTTTCCCCAGAGCAACACTAACACAAATCTATTGTGTCAACAGACTTTCCCGAGGGTCAGGGATAGGTGGCACAGGGCAGGAAAAAACTACATATTGAAGGTCAGACACCACTCTTTGTAGAAACTCATTGGCCCTTCCCTGACACTGAACATTCTTCACCGGCCATGACCACACTTACTTCCATGTTTTCTGGGTTGCTGGGGATCTCTTTTCTGGAGGGATGGCAACTTAGTACAACTTCAAAATGTCTGTTAAGCAGCTCACATTCAATTTTGCTTTTAAACTTCACATCCTGCTGAGCTCCGAGATCTCCCTTTGCACATCTAAAAAACCCTTTTAGGAGTTTCCCCAAACTCCATTTATTCTACCATTGGGTATATACATGTATGCACACAAAGTCCCATCCCCCAAACAAAAGAGAAACTCTGAAATCACAGATTTTAAAATGTGGGATGGATTAAATCTTAGGAAGGCAGGACTCAGTCACTCACAAAACAGTCAATTCCAGAGCCTATGGAGTTTTTCTTTTCCATCACACGTTTCTGAGTTTTAGTAAAACTGGAGGTGGGGCCTCTGCCTAGCTGGGATGTGGTAAGAGCTCCCACATGTGACAGGAGTTGTCAGGGTTGTCTAGACAGAGGCGCTTGGTGCTTGAGGCCAGCATGTGTTTGATCCTGGGCCCTTGTCACTGGGTGAGCCAGGCAAAGAGTGCCCGGTAGTAGTGCCTAAGGAGGAGTTGAACTGCCCACTCCTGTGTGTAGAGGCTCTTTGGCTGTGATGGGTCTGAGATGGTGATTGAACAGATAAGGGGAAAAGGGAATTCATCTGTATTAGAAGGTTCTGGAGAGAGATGGTGTTATTGCTAATGTTGGGGGACATGGAGCCAGAACAGGCCAATCTCACACTGCCTGAGTAATCATGACACTGTGGTAGTCCACAGGCAGACACAGTGTCTAATGGAATGCAGCAGAGAATACGGAGACAGACCTGTGCATACCTGGAGCTCTGAAATATGACCTAGGCAGCATGACTGGTTAAGGAGAAAAGAAGACCCTTCAGCAAATAAAGCTGAAAAAATGGACTTCTGGCCAAGATGGAGGCATAGGTGGAAGCACTTTGTGTCTCCTCGCACAACAAAATTAAGGACAACAAAGATTTAGAAACAAAAACACAACCAGAACAGACAGAAAATTGAACTGTATGGAATTCCGACAACAATTCACCCAGGCCACTAAGAAGACCGAAGTTGGTGGCCTATGGAGAGGGGTCATGGCAGGAAAAAGCGGTAGCTGGCAGACCCAGGAGCAGGGAGAAAATGAGCAGACCTAGTAAAGTGCACGAGGCAGCTGGCTGACCACGGTCACACATTCACGCACAGATAAACAAGGCAAAAATAGTGCAGCGAGACAGACCACGCAACCCAGGGCCCCAGCGCTGAAAAATAAAGCGTAAAAGCACCAATTGAAAACACTTGTGGGGGTGGAGGTTCTAGGAGAGACTCCCAACCTCACAGGAGAGTTCATTGGAGAGACCCACAGGGTCCTAGAATGAACACAAGAACACCCACCTGGGAACCAGCACCAGAAGGGTGCAATTTGCTTGTGGGAAGTGGCTGAAGGGACTGAAATACAAGCAGAAGGACCACTATTTCCTCTCTGACCCCGCCCCCACATATAGCGTCACAACCCAGCAACTGGGTTGCCCCACTCTGTTGAACACCTATGGCTCTGCCCCTCATACATAACAGGTGCGACCAGACCAAAAAATTATGGCTCCAGCGGGAGAACAAATCAAAGCCCAGAGCCAATACTTTTAAGTGACCAAGAGATAGACAATCTATCAGATGCATAGTTCAAAATACTGGTGATCAGGATGCTCACAGAACTGGTTGATTTGGGTCACAAATTAGATGAGAAAATGAAGGCTACACTAAGTGAAATGAAGAAAAATGCACAGGGAACCAATAGTGATGGAAAGAAAACTGGGATTCAAATCAATGGAGTGGACGAGAAGGAAGAAAGAAACAACCAACCAAACAGAAAAGAATGAAGAAGCAAGAATTCAAAAAAATGAGAAGAGGCTTAGGAACCTCCAGGATATCTTTAGACATTCCAACATCTGAATTATAGGAGTACAAGAAGGGAAAGAGGAAGAGCAATAAATGGAAAACTTACTTGAACAAATAATAAAGGAGAACTTCCCCAATCTGGCAAAGGAAATAGACTTCCAGGAAATCCAGGAAGCTCAGAGAGTCCCAAAGAAGTTGGACCCAAGAAGGAACAAACCAAGGCACACCATAATTACATTAGCCAAGATTAAAATGAAAGAGAGAATTCTAGAAGCAGCAAGAGATAAGGGGACAGTAACCCACAAAGGAGTTTCCATCACACTGTCAGCAGATTTCTCAAAAGAGACCTTACAGGCAAGAAGGGACTGGAAAGAAGTATTCCAAGTCATGAAATCCAAAGACCTACAGCCAAGATTGCTTTATCCAGCAAAGCTTTCATTTAGAATGGAAGAGAAGATAAAGTGCTTCTCAGATAAGGTCAAATTCAAGGAGTTCATCATCACCAAGCCCTTATATGAAATGTTAAAGGCACTTATCTAAGAAAAAGAAGATAAAAAATATGAGCAGTGAAAGGGCAGCAAACTTACAGTTATTAACGACTACACCTAAAACAGAAGCAAACTAAGAGGACAGCTAGAACAGGAGCAGAGCCACAGAAATGGAGATCACATGGAGGGCTAGCAACAGGGGAGTGGGAGGAGGAGAAGTGGGGAGAAGGTACAGAGAATAAGTAGCATAGATGGTGGAGAGGAAATAGACAGGGGGAGGGCAAGAGTTGTGTGGGAAATGTAGAAGCTAAAGAACTTGTGATACATGGACATGAACTAAAGAGGGGGAATGTGGGTGGGAGTGGGTGTTCAGGGTGGAAGGGAATGAAGGAGGGAAATGGGACAACTATATGGGGGTAATGGCATAATCAATGAAATACATTATTTTAAAAAGCTGGAAAAATGGTCACACGTATGAGAAAAGAGGAAACTTGTTCCCTACCTCATACCACACAAAAACGAACAACTCTAGATGGACTGAACTGCCAAAAAGAGAAGTTAAAAAATATTAAGCTTAGATTCCATATTCTAAATTTAATGAGAAATGTAGATAAATACCTTTTAGACCTTGGAGCAGGGAAAGGTTTCTCAAACAAAACACAGTAACTGTTAATCTTGGAGGTATTAAAGCAAAGAACATCAAATAATACCTTTAAAAAATTGAAAAGGTACATTACAAACAGATTAGGTTAAAGATTATATAAAGGACTACAAATCAATAAGAAAAGCATAAAGAACCCAGTAGAAAAATGACAAGAAATATGGACAAGCATTCATAGAAGAGGAAACAAATAAATAAGCAGCTAATAACCAGATACTCAAGCTCATTCATGACCAGAAAAATGTATCCATTTAGTTGGAAAATTAAAAAGTTTGACCAAACCAATGTTGGAGAGGATGGAGGTCCACACATCCCTCATTGCATATGGGCCTGTAAATTGGTGCAGCCACATTGGGAAACCTTGGCCTGCTCTGCAACACAACAACTCCCCTCCCAGTTACATGAACTGTTCACACACACCCAGAAGCATGTCACGGCAGCATTGCTCACAACAGCAATAATAACATAAATTAAAATATGAATATTTCACACGATGGAATATGATGCAATGTTCAAAATTAATGAATCGCAGTGACACACAATATGGATAAAGCCCAGTGGACCTTTGCAGTGTGAGAGGACATCCCAAAGAAAACCTGCAACATGTTGCTGCTTTCAGAGATGCTGTGGGGATCCAAGGAGGCCACCACAGAGGAAAATATCCAGTGCAGAGCCTAAGGGCTGGCAATAGGCTTTCGGGACAAATAGAATCTGAAATCCGAATCTCCAGGAAGGGGCAGGACCACATGCTGGGACAGTGTCATCTCCAGACCCACAGCTCTCGGCTCTGTGTTCACTCTACTGCTTCCTTCCTCCCCAGCTTGGGTCCCCCCTGTGGCCTGAAGTCTCCCTGTGTCTCCCCTGCTCTGTGACATGGATATTCTGGCTTTGTGTTTTGAGGGAGATGTTTCTTGGTCCTTTGGAATGTGTTTTGAAGTAAAAGAAAGAAAACCTCTGCCTTGAGCTCAAAGTAGGTCTAGAGCTCGAGTGTCAGGGTTGGAGTGTTGAAGGGCAGGCTCAGGGCCCCTGCAGCCCTAAAGTCCACACACAGGACCAGCTTCATCTGCATTTCTCTTCCCTCCTCTTCTAGACAGCCTTTCGTGGCCATGTAGTGCCATCTATTCCCATCAGCAAGTCTTCTCCTCTCAATGAACTCCTCATTTGCAAATGTGGGTAGCTGTACCCATCTGACAAGGTCTCTATGAGGACTTGACATAATGCGTAGTACCCCCCACACCCTAGGCTCTCCGTGACTGATTCTGATCCTGTGTCAGGTGCCATATGTGGTTTTGGACACTGTATGCATTGGGACCGATGCTGTCTCCTCACTTCTCAGATGTCCCTATGGGTGACACAGTTCAGGTGACCTTGCTTCTACATGGAAAGTCTTTCTTTAAGGCTTTATTTTTCTTACAGTTAATGTACAATATTATATTAGTTTTGAATATACAACATAGTGATTGAGTGTTATTGCTAGGGTAATAATATAGGTGTGATAATTTATAGTTTTAATTTGAACATTTCACCTAAAATCTCATATGGTATGTTTGAGGGGGATATTGTTATGTTACAGAATTACATGCTTATGATTTTGTAATAAAAAAGGGGAGTAATTTGTGCCACACCTTGTTCATATTACAAAGTGATCACCCCCGATAAGTCTAGTACCATCTGGCACCATACATAGGTATTATAATATTGTTGACTATAATCTTTATGCTGTATTTTACATCACCATGAGTATTTTTATTTTTGTAAAATTTTTATTTTTCAACTACAGTTCACTTTCAATATCCCTTTGTTTCAGGTATATAGCATAGTGGTTAGATATTAAAGAAAAAACTTGAAAGATATCACTAGCTGGTAGTTCTAGCTTTTAGCTCCCTCAGGATTGACTTCAATTTTCCTTGGAAGGGCAGGTAGTACAGAGACCTGGTGGTTTCTCCACACCTTGGGATCCCTCAGTAGGGCAGCCTCTGCTCTGCAGCTTCCCATTGGTCTGGCAGGCCTTGTTAGGTGTGCACTCCGTTCTTATGGGTCTCCCTGTCCAATTTTACTTTCTCCCCTTTCCCTCAGAAGTCTTGTGACATAGGACATTTTTGAACCCTTCGAATCTTCGTCCCTTCATCCAGGCACAGAGTCCAGGTCCAGATCAACCCAAGATTATACCTGATCCAGACACAGGCTTGAAAAGAGAATCATCTCTGGATCAAGTGAAAGGTAAACCTTACCAACACATGCTGCTTGACCCACTTTACACAGGTGTACCTGAGGCTCAGAGCAGTAAAACAGTTTACTGAAGCCTCAGAGTCACTTAGACTGCAGGGAGCTTTACCTCCTAGTGCACTGTCTTCTTGAAGGGGGAAGTGAAAGCTTGGTGCCCTGGCATTAGCACCTGAGTGAAGTTAGCTGCACCTGGAGGGGAACCCAATGGCTTGGTCCTGTCAGTCCTGTTGACATCCATGCCTCTAGCCACTTAGTCATCTGGTGACCTGGGTTCTTCCTTTTCTTCCTACCAAATGCAAGATTTTGATGCTTCTAGTTTTGTTCAGGTCATAGTTACTTCTGTTGCTTTGGGGGTTAAGACAGGTGTGTTGGCTGGGTTCTCCAGGAAGCAGGTGCTGATGTGCAAAAGATTTTTGGAAGAGTAAGACTTCTGAGGGAAAGGGGGGAAAGTAAAATTGGACAGGGAGACCCATAAGAACGGAGTGCACACCTAACAAGGCCTGCCAGACCAATGGGAAGCTGCAGAGCAGAGGCTGCCCTACTGAGGGATCCCAAGGTGTGGAGAAACCACCAGGTCTCTGTACTACCTGCCCTTCCAAGGAAAATTGAAGTCAATCCTGAGGGAGCTAAAAGCTAGAACCTACCAGTTAGTCACACTTTTCAAGTCCTTTCTTTTGGGGATCTGAGCAGCACCTGTCCTCAACTGCCAGGGCCCCAGGCAAAGCCAGACATCCTTATAGGAATCCATTATTGTGTGGCTAGCTCTCGGAATCACCTGGAATTCCAGAACCACGAACTACAGACCTCACTGTAAACTAAAGGGCGGGTTGATTTTGATCTCCTGCCCCCAGTTTTTTGCAGCTCAGGTCAGCAGGGGTTTGTCACTAGTCTGAGAGGACTTTGCAAAGTCTTCAGGCCTCAGTACACTAGACACTCTAGTGATCTTTATACTGTTATTCCTGAATGAATTCACATCTTTGGTGATGGTCATAAGTCACTATTGTCATCATACCATCATTATCATTTTCAACGTAACCATCTCCTCAAGCATCAAACAGTATTCTTGAAATAAAAAAAAATTGTGATACTAGATTATACTACAATGAAAAAAGAAGATTGTAGGAACTTTTAAAAAATATTTTATTTATTTATTTTTAGGGGGGGGAGGGGAAGGAGAAAGAGTGGGAGAGAAACATCAATGTGTGTTTGCCTCTTATGTGTCCCCTACTGGGGACCCGACCTGCAACCCAGGCATGTGCCCTGACTGGGAATTGAACTGGCAACCCTTTGCTTCACAGGCCTGTGCTCAGTCCACTGAGCTACACCAGCCAGGGTGGAACTTCTTACATTTGTCCAATCACAGGCTAAGTCAACTCTAGAATAAACCCAGTGACTTTTTGGGCTCTATGATCCTTGGCTTCCAATTTCCCCTCTATAAAATGGGAATTACTGTGACTACCTCCCTCCTAGCCCCAGAAGGCTAGAGAAACTTCAGTGAGATAATGGAGGTAAAAGCCTTTGAGCACCTCATTCCAAAGTTATCAGAGCATCTTTTGCCTACGGCTCTTGAAACCTCTTAAAAGCACCATCACATTTTTATCATATGAAAATTGCCCAAGAAAGATCTCATTACCAGCACTTGGTGGGAATCTGGCATTCATCTTCACATTCCCTTATGATCACAGAGTCTCACTGGTCCAAAGAGACCACAAATGGCACCTTTCTGCTGATTTATCTGCAGAGAAGTCTGGGGCAGAAGGCAAAGCACAGGAGTCTCTTGCTTGCCTCATCACCTCTGCTGGGATCCAGATGGTAGCTCACAGGTGTGGTCCTCAGCACCTGGTTTCCTTGGCATGGTTACCCTGTTTGACAAGATAGCTTTTATTTAATTCCACTTACTATTGTGGACCACCAAGAGAATTTTGCCCACTTTTTAAAAAAACCTCACCCAAGGGTATGTTTTTTTGAAGATTGATTTTGGAGCAATATGGAGGGAGTGAGAGAAGAAGAGAGAAAGAGATAGAAGAACATTAATGTGAGAGAGAAATACTGATCAGTTGCCTCCCATACTTGCCCCAGCCAGGGATTCAACCCACAACCTATGTATGTGCCCTGACCGGGAATTGAATCTGCAACCTCTTGGTGTACAGGATGACATTCTAGCCAACTGAGCCACCTGGACAGGGCTTGCCAAATTCAAATTCATGAGACTTGTATGTCATGTGGGTGTGGACAGAGCATGGCTAAGATTCTGAGGGAACAGGAGAGGCAGGAAAAGATAAAGCAGGAAGGGACCTCCTTTCACCTCCTCATTAGAGGTGAGCAGGCCTTGTGATCAGCTACCCAGCCAGACCAGACATAGTTCCCCTGACAGAAGTATTCCGGTTCTTGCTTCTGAGATGTAGTGTGAGATGGAAGAACTTAGGCTTTAGAGTTCATCGACTCAGGTTCCCCCACTCACTGTCTGACCTTGGGCAAGTGACTTAACCACTAAGAGCCTCGACTTCTTCGAGTATAAATTAGAGATAGTAATTCCCACCCTGCAATGTCGTTAAGGTTGGAGATAACATATAAAAAATTGGATCATAATAGACACTCAATAAGTGGTAATTATTGTAATCATTAAATTTTCTGCTATGAATTTAACAAGTAGCGATTGAACATTAACTCTTTATTCATTCATTTGTTCAAACATCCATTCATCCATAAAACATTTATGGGCTCAAAATTGTGCTGAGCTCAATGGAGATTTCACCAAGAAGGTGAAATAGGAGGCAGGATTCCTGAGTTCAAGAAACTCAAATGTGAGTTGAAAACAATAAACTAGAAGATGGAAGTGTAGGCAAAAATGCTTCACTTCCTTGCACAACCAAAAAAAAGTATAACAACCAATTTAAAAACAAAGAACAACCAGAACTGGCAGAAAATCATTTGCATGGAAGTCCAACAATGAATGAGTTAAAGAAACACTCATCCAGACTGGTAGGAGGGGCAGAGATGGGCAGCTGGGCCAGAGAGGATGCCCGGTGTGGCAAGGCAGTGGACTGCTTGGGCGATCCCACATTTGTGCACAAATAAGCCGGGAGAATGATGGGGGAGCGAGATAGACCATGAAATACAGGGTTTCAGCATTGGAAACTAGAGACTCAAAACCCTTGGCTGTAAAACATCTGTGGGGGTTGCAGTGGCGGGAGAAACTCCCAGTCTCACACAAGAGTCCATTGGAGAGTCCCATGGGGCCCTAAAACATACACAAACCCACCCACCTGCAAATCAGAACCTGAAAGGGCACAATCCACTTGTAGGAAGCAAGGAAAGGGACAGAAAGTGGGACCAGAGCCGAGCAAGTGGCATGGTTCGACTCTGACCCCTTCCCCACAGACAGTGCCTCAACACAGCAAAGAGGGCATTCCATCCTGGTGAATACTTAAGGCTCTGCCCCTTACTATGTAACAGTTGTGCTGAGACAAAGAAATATGGCCCATGTGAAAGAATAGATCAAAACTCCAGAAAAAGAACTAAGTGACAAGGAAATAGACAGCCTATCTAATGCAGAGTTCAAAACACTGGTAATCACGATGCTCAAAGAATTGATTAAGCTTGGTCACAAAATGAAGGCTACACAAAGTGAAATAAAGGAAAATACCCAGGGGACCAATAGCGAAGGGAAGGAAACTGGGACTCAAATCAATGACTTGGGCCAGAAGAAAGAAATGACCATCCAACTGGAACAGAATGAAGAAACAATAATTCAAAAAAATGAGGAGAAGCTCAGGAACCTCTGGGACAAGTTCAAATGCTCCAACATATGAGTCATAGGGGGCCCAGAAGAAGAGGAAGAGCAGGAAATTGAAAACTTACTTGAGCAAATAATGAAGAAAAACTTTGCCAATCTTGCAAAGAAAATAGACTTCCAGGAAGTCCAGGAAGCTCAGAGAGTCCCAAAGAAAATGGACCCAAGGAAGAACCCATCAAGACACATCATAATTAAGGTATCCAAGATTAAAAACATGGAGAGAATCTTAAAAGCAACAAGAGAAAAGCAGAGAGTTACCTACAAAGGAGTTCCCATAAGACTATCAGCTGATTTCTCAAAAGAAACCTCATAGGTGGACTTCTGCCAAGATGGAGGCATAGGTGGAAACACTGTGCCTTCTCCTACAACCAAGTTTGAACACAACAAAGGTTTGGAGAACTAGGACACATCCAAAGACCAGAAAACGGAATTATACGGAAGTCCGACAACTACGAACTGTTCAACCGGGACGGTAAGTGAGGCAGAGCCAGCAGCGGAGCTGGGTTGGGCAGGACAGATCCCCGGACCTAGGCGCGCAGGCAGCCCGGAACCAGTCGGGGTGTGGGGCAGACTGACCGCGGTCGCACATTTGCGCACAGTGAGACAGACCACGCAGGCCCCAGGGGGCGAACCAAGTGGTGGAGGGCTGACGGTGGTGGCACACTCACGTGCAGTGGAACGAAACCCGTGGGCCTGGTGAGGGTGGTGGCTGCGGCGCCGGGGCCACGGCGGCAGGCGGCAGACAAGAAGCCATTGTCCCTCTTTGACCCCGCCCCCACATACAAGTCACATCCCAGCGACTTAGTTGCGCTGTTCTAGTGAACGCTTTAGGGCTCTGATCCTGCTATGGAACAGGCACGAACAGCCCAAAAGATGGTGCAAGAAGAACTCAAAGTCCCAGAGCCAGTAACTCTAAGTGACCGAGAAATTGCCAGCCTCTCAGAAGCACAATTCAAGACACTATTTATCAGGATGCTCACAGAACTGGTAGATTATAGTCACAAATTAGAGGAACATAGTCACAAATTAGAGGAACATAGTCACAAATTAGAGGAACATATGAAGGCTAAACTAATTGAAATGAAGGGAGATGCCCAGGAAACCAATAGTGATGGAAAGGAAACTGGGACTAAAATCAATGGAATGGACCAGAAGGAAGAACAAAACATCCCACCAGAAAGGAATGAAGAAATGAGAATTCAAAAAAATGAGGAGAGGCTTAGGAACCTCCAGGACATCTTTAAACGTTCCAACATCTGGATTATAGGGGTACCAGAAGCGGGAAAGAAACAACCACGAGTGGAAAACGTATTTGAACAAATAATAAAGGAGAACTTCCCCAGTCTGGCAAAGGAAATAGACTTCCAGGAAATCCAGGAAGCTCAGAGAGTGCCAAAGAAGTTGGACCTGAGAAGGAACACACCAAGGCACATCACAATTACATTAGCCAAGATTAAAATGAAGGAGAGAATCCTAGAAGCATCAAGGGATAAGGGGACAGTCACCTACAAAGGAGTACCCATCAGACTGTCAGCTGATTTCTCAAAAGAGACCTTACAGGCAAGAAGGGGCTGGAAAGAAGTATTCCAAGTCATGAAATCCAAAGACCTACAGCCAAGATTGCTTTATCCAGCAAAACTTTCATTTAGAATGGAAGGACAGATAAAGTGCTTCTCAGATAAGGTCAAGTTCAAGGAGTTCATCATCACCAAGCCCTTATTATATGAAATGCTAAAGGGACTTATATAAGAAAAAGAAGATGAAAAATATGAACAGTGAAAGGACAGCAAACACACAGTTATTAACAACCACACCTA
The DNA here is from genome assembly GCF_014824575.4 of Sturnira hondurensis. Classification (NCBI taxonomy): domain Eukaryota; kingdom Metazoa; phylum Chordata; class Mammalia; order Chiroptera; family Phyllostomidae; genus Sturnira; species Sturnira hondurensis. Next base: position 8,231,305 of record NW_028088140.1, read on the forward strand.
AAACAAAAGCAAACCAAGAGGACAGCTAGATCAGGAGTGGAACCATAGAAATGAAGATCACATGGAGGGTTAGAAACAGGGGGGTGGGAGGGGGAGAAGGGGGGAGAAGGCACAGAAAATAGCATAGATGGTAGGTAGAAAATAGATAAGGGGGAGGGCGAGAATAGTGGGGGAAATATAGAATCTAAAGAACTTGAGACATGTGGTTATAAACTAAGGGGGGGAATGGTGGGGGAGGGAGTGTTCGGGTGGAGGGGAATGAAGGGGGGGAACAGAACAACTGTAATGGTATAATCAATAAAATATATTTTAAAGAAAAAGAAACCTCACAGGTGAGAAGGGTCTGGAAAGAAGTATTCCAAGTCATGAACGGCGAGGACCTACATCCAAGATTACTGTAACCAGCAAAGGTATCATTTAGAATGGAAGGGCAGATAAAGTGCTTCCCAGATAAGGTCAACTTAAAGGAGTTTATCATCACCAAGCCCTTATTATATGAAATGTTACAGGGACTTATCTAAGAAGTAGAAGATCAAAAATTATGAAGAGTCAAATGACAACAAACTCACAACTATCAACAACTGAAACTATAAAACCAAAATTAAAACTAAACAATGAGAACAGCAACAGAATCACAGAAATGGAGATCACAGGGAGGGAGAGGGGGAGAATGAGGGGGAAAGGTACAGGGAATAAGAAGCGTAAATGGCAGGCACAAAAATAGACATGGGGGAGGTTAAGAATAGTACAGGAAAGGGAGAAGCCAAAGAACTTATATGTACAATGCATGGACATGAACTAAGGGCAGGGGTGGGAGGGTGGGGCGCGGTAGTGAGGAATGTTGGAGGGTGCGTGGAGGAGGGAGATAAGGGGGAGAAAAAAATGGGACAACTGTAATAGCATAATCAATAAAATATACTTAAAAACAAAAGAAACCTTAATAAACTAGAGAGGAGTTGAATTATAAAATGGGAACCATCATACCTTCTTGGCTGTGGTGTGAGAGTTCAGTGGGCTAAACCTGCAAGCTCAGCATTTACCCAAGGTAAAGTCGCCAAAGGGTAGCCACCCTGGAGCTGTATCCTACCTGGGGACAGAGGTGGATTCTGTCAATCTGCTATGAAGCTATGAAATGTGAGCAACAAGGGCCCCTCACTTAGATGATTTCTTCCAAGGCTCTGTATACTTAATTTCATTTTCATTTCCTATAGCAGACTTCCCAAATGACATAAGCTTTAAGGTCCACAAAATTGGGGTTATCGTTCTTGGAGGACTGTATTGTAAAATCAGATGAAAAATAGAAAAATGCAAAGTCCATGCCTCACATCTCATGCTCTTGGTGTCAGGAGTACAAAGGTGAGGTGAAGGATCCGGATACCTTGATATCTGAAAGAACGGTGTGAATCAAGGGAGCTTAACAGTGGAACAAGAGTTTGAAAACTGGGAGGCACACAGACTGAGAGAAAAATGTGGGGCCTGGGCAGGAATGAAGAAGCACGCTGTAAGCAAAACACCTGCATGCCGTCATCCTACAGGTTCGTGGGTGATGTACACTGTGTGAGGGCAGAATGGGACCATGGGCCACCCTGACCTGGGCTCCACTTGTTTGGGCACCTTGACTTTGGACAGGTCAAGTGACCTCTCAGAATTTCAGTTTCCTTTGTAATACGATGATAGTACTAATACCAATTTCACAAGTAATACTGCACAAAATTAGAGAGATATTTTTGTGAAAGTGCTTTGTAAACTGTAAAGAGGTCTATTTATTAATACTGGTTCCGATTCATTCTGCTCCTACTGCAGAAAGAATTTTCTTGTTCACCAACACAATAGTGGAAAGCACCCTTTGGAGGGGAAAAAAACAACCTACAAATCTCCAGTAAAAGTTGTGGCTTATTACATGCAATTGAGCACTTTTCTAAACTGTCCACGCCTCAACATCCCCATGTAAAAGCATGGGGATAATTATACTTTCCTTCAGTGCAGTTATTAAACACTAGCAAAGTCATGTTTTGATTGGAATGATCTTTTAGTTCCTTGGGAGGAAATAAATGAAATACTCCAATTCACTCTCCTTATTCTGACCTTTATTAAAATATGGAAAGGAGAATTTGTCAAGACTGTGAGTAGCAGGGAAGAACACTGAGAGCCAAGGCCCACGTGGGTTGGACTGTAGTGGGAACAATGGTAACGAGAGAGAAGCTGGAACAGCCCTAGAACAGCAGTTGCCTTAGACGGAAGGGCATGTGCGCCAGCTGCTTAACGCGTAGCTTTTCATCAGTCTCATCCTGGACCTGCATACTTGGTATTATGGCTTACACTCTGCAGGTGACGAAAATGAGGCTCAGAATACTGGAGTCACTTCTCAAAGTTCGCACTTGTAGCAATGGAGGAGCTGAATTTCGAACTCTGCTCAGTGCCAGACCCTGTTTTTCCTGGTGTTCCTGGTTGATTGTCAGCTCCGTTGTGTCCAAAATGAGAACTGAATCTATGTTCTACAGCAAGTCAAAAGGCCTGTTACATGTGAGATTGCAGATGGACAAGGCTTTTGCGAACTCTCGCACACTGAAAGTTCTAGTTATTGTCTCTATACCAGGGAGAAAGTTTCCACCTGTGCTCTTACAGAGAGAAAGTTGGCTTTAATATCTGATGGCCCCAAATAAGAGGCTCTATCTTCCTTGCATGTCATGGTTGTTTCTGTTAACTGCCTCTTTGAAGGTCTAGTGCAGGAGGCCACCATGGTGCTTGCATGTCAAAGAACAAAACTGCGCTGAAATATCCATAATGCAGGGGCTTGTTCTATAGCAGAGACAATAAGTACTTTGTGGGGGGTATCCCACCTGTGATATTTCACATCCCACAGACACTGTCTGAGGGACTGACAGGGACAGCATCTTCTCGGCCTCGTACTGCTGAGGAATGACACAGGTGGGAGGACCCCTCACCCCCAAAACACACCTGTAGCCCAGGCCATCCTCCATGCCGTCCTCAGTGTCTTTGTCCTGTGCTCCATTAGATGAGTAATGAGCAGCAGGCTAGAAGCCTGACTTTCTGCTTAGTTCCAGAGCTAAAATAACATGTTCAAACACCCTGTTATTACTATTACCAATGATAATAAAATGAATAATGAGCGGGAATTGCTTCTATTAAATAAATCAGAAAATAGCACCTTACCACAGGTTCCAGGGGCACGTCAAGAGGCTCTCTAAGTGCTTGGGTGGTGTTGGGGCATGTGTTCTCGATTATGAGGGAGTTTCTCGACAATTACTCGTCTCCTGACAACAGGTTTGGACTCATCTTATAAATATATAATAACATAAACGGACTTTCTGTTTATCAACTAGTACATTGTAAGTGTGTGTTTTCCTCCTATAAAACTCCCTTTTTAATAGGTGTATTTTGGAAATGATATCATAATTGTAGCCACTTAAAGACCAAGATATTTAACTGTCTTCTGCTGCTATTTTTCTCAATTTTGAAATTAATAGGGAAATCTTAGCTGCCTTAGCACTATAACCTTCTCCAGGTTCAAGTGCAATGCTTTGATTACACCAAACACACAATGAAGGTGCCCAATGAGTGCTTTTTGAATGAAGGAACCATAACAGATATTACATAAGTCATTTCCATCACCCCCTTGCTTCCTACTAAGGCTGTATCTAACCATCCTTGATGGGTAGCAATGGTAATGTAGGAAGATGTATAGCATGAGATCAAAATACATCTGCCTTTGGAATTTAGTGTGTATTTGACACTTGGAATAACTTTTTTACACCTATACCTCAAAATTATTTTCCATAATAATCATGTAATAGGCCCTGACCAGTGTGGCTCGTTTGGTTGGGCATTTTCCTGCAAAGAAAAATATTGCCGGTTTGATTCCCAGTCAGGGTACAAGCCTGGGTTGCAGGCCTGGTCGCTGGTAGGAGCACATTCGAGAGGCAGATGATTGATGTTTCTCTCACTCTTTCTCTTCCCTCTCCTCTCTCTGCAAGAATAAATAAAATATTTTAAAATATTAAAAAATAATCATGTTATAAGTATTTCATTGATTACTCATTCTTTGGTTTTAAGATAACAAAAAGATAAACAATAATATTAAAGATAGCATCCAAATTTAGGAAAATATTTTATGCACAAACCAAAATTAACTATTGCCAAGAAAAACAGTATATGTTGCAGTTGAAACTGTTTCATTGTTTTTAGGTTTCAAACACATAAAGACTAACTCCTCACATAGAATGACAGGACTGAAGACACTCAAATTCTGCCTCATCACCTTCACACTCAGCCTGCCCTCACTATCTCCAGCATGTGTCTTTTCAACACGGCCGAGCAGTTCTGCAGTTCGCGATGGACTCTGACCCTGCGTCCGACAAATTTCACTCAATTCTGACGCTCTGAACCTGGAGATACCTCATATTCCTCAGGTTGTGTGCTCAGTCCCACAAGACGGGCTCTACTTCCGACACCAGTCTAAAGTCCAGGTTGTTACCTGTGCTTCTGACCAACTTGCTGTAAATCAGACGTTCCCGCGACCCGCTCCTTGGGTTCAATTAATTTCTAGGATGACTCACCGAACTCAGAAAACCTCTTTGCTTACTAGATCGCTGGTTTATTACAAAGAATATTAAAGAGATAGTACTATTCACTGACCTCCTGACACGCGGGTGCATCCTAGCTCCCCAGCCTGGAACCTCTCCAAACCCCATCCTTTTGGGGTTTTGTGGAACTTCATTACAAAGCCACGCTTGATGAAAATCAGTGACCATTGGGACTGATTCAACCTCCAGCCCCTCTCCCCTTCCCAGAAATTGGGGTGGAGGGGGAGTTCCAATCCTCCAATCCTTTGATCCTAGTTCATCCCCTGGCAACCAGCCCCCACCCTTAGGGGTTTTCTAAGTCACCTCATTAACATAAACTCAATTGTTGTTGAAAGGAAATTGTTACATGGATAACAGGACGCTAATTTTGTCTTTATGGCTCTGAAGCTATTTCAGGAACTGAGGACAAAAGACCTAATATTATAACAAAAGATGTTACCATTGCTCTGATTGTGCAGGAAATTCCAAGAGTTTGAGGAGCTGTGAGCCAGGAAACCTGGATGAAGATCAAAATATATATTTATTATAAATCACAATATCGCAACATTTATTTTAAATCCATTATTTTAGTGCAAGAAGACATACTAGTATGAGGGCGAAGATGTGGACTGTGTCTGGAAGAGGCTTCCGCCGTCCACACCGCTCCGCCACCAGGAACACACTCCCTGAGTCCTTGGGGGAACTGAGCCATGTGGCTGGGAGGTCTCCAAATTAACTGCCATATAGAATCCAATGTTTGAGAATAAGAAGAAATGAAAAAGTGCTGATTTGAAGTATGTATGTGTGCTGTGTGTGCATGTGTGTGTTTGTGTCGTTAAACTCAACAATAATTACAGCAACTATTAGGACTTAGGCCAATATAAGGTTTGGTGGGTGGGAGCATGTTGTTACTGATTTCCTTTAAAACCGTGGGCACATGGTGATAATAAAAGATTGACTAACTTCAGTTTTATTAATGTCTTTTGCAATAGAAGACATCTCTCCCACCCCAACTGCTCCTGCAAGCAGTGGATCCCTTGGAAAACGCACCCTAAAGGAGCCAGGGATCCTGATCTATGTAGTCCCAGGCCTTGCCCACAGAGGGCAGGATGAACTCTGTACAGCAGGGTCTCCACATTTCACCTCGGCCTCCCTGCCCAGGGAGTCATGTCTGGGCCTGTGGGGTTGAGAGGGTGGTCATGGAAAGGGCTGTGGATTAAACCATCCAAGATTTTAGGGTATGACTGACTCAGTCTGTGGGGTCCTTTCCAACAGCTTGTTACTCAAAAGTAACAGCAGTCTGTAGAATGCCATGTGGCTGTGGCAGGGGGACCTGCTGTGCCCAGTGAGAGTGCCAAGCTCAAGGGCAAATAGCTGCAGAACCCAGGTAGTGGCTGACCACAGTGTGTCCCTACAGGCACCCCCAGTGAGCACTGGCTACATTCATAATTAGTAATATTAAGTGAGATTTCTGTGGTCTTGCCCTTAAGTGAGAACTTTCACAGATACTATCTCAGTTTGGTCCCTGAGTAGCTCCACAAGGTGAATATCATTACCACTGGTCCTGTTTCATAGCTTAAAACTCACCAGAAGAACAACCAGCTCCAAGATCATAGAGCAAAGACCTGAACTGTTCTCTCTTTTTAAGTTTTATTTTTCTGAGTGACTTGTGGCCGTGAGCAGGGCAGGCAAAGAAGAAACCATAAAATGAGCACTAAAAATTCTGATACTACACAGCTTGTAAATATGTTACTTCAGATGCCAGAAGTGAAAAACTAAGACCTCTTTATATTTAATTTTTAAAACTTGAGGTGTAACTGCACTGAGTGCAATGCACAGATCATAAGTGTGGAACAGGTGACAACCAGCACTGACCACCCTGCCCCAGATCCAGATGTCAATCATTTTCTGCAGCCCAGCAGCCTCCGTCCCCCGCTTCCAGCAGTACCCATGCTCCCAGGGGTAACCCCCAATTGTGATTTTATCTCAAGAGATTAAATTTTAAAAAATTTCCCTGTTTTTGTGGCATTTACAATACCAAATAACCTATCGGTCTCCTGTTTTTTATAAATTAATTAATGTTTATAATTAACCAAGCAAGTGATATACTCCATCTCCAAAACTCCATCCTTGTGCCCACTCCTGGGTGAACTTTCCCCAGGTAGCCACATGCTCTGCTCCCCAGCCTTGTCTTCACTGGGTCTTTACTCCAACACCTCTTCTCAGTGAGGTGAGTAGACCATCTGAAGTTACAACCCCACCCTGGCATTCCATATTCTATCCATTTGATTTTACTCCACAGCACTTCCCACTCCCTGACTTAGTCTGCATTGTCCGTATTCGTGTCTCCTCTGTCCCCCACCTGACCTCATTGTAAGCTCCCTGAAGACAAGGCTGTTGCGCTGTGCTGTGGCTGTCGTGCTGTGCTGTGCTGTGCTGTGTTCTGTACTGCTGCATCTTTCCCCTCCAGCGGGAGCACAGGGCTCATGTCTGCTCAGCACGCATTTGTTGTAAGGAGTAAGATCAGTAGAGCAACCTGAAAATACTCAACCAAGTGCCTCAAAACTTGGTTGAAATATTCATTTCTACTCCAAAAGTTAAAATTATGATTGCATAAGTTTTGTTGGGAATTACAAGATCCTTCTTCAATAGGTTATTATGATTTAACAAATATGAGGAAAAAAACTAAAGAATCTGCAGAATCAGAAGGAAATGGGGCCCTGGCATTTCCTGGCTAGATAAACTTGGGCGAGATAGTTCCCTTCTTTTCTGAAAAATGGGAATAGCAATGTCTGTCCCGTGGGATGGTTACCAGCATTATAGAAAGCAATGTCCAATAAGCAGAAGCAGTCTCCATTTCCTTGTTCTCAGAGTCACAGTAACATAATGTCCAAACCTGAGCAAGGAAGTCAGTGCTCATCCTGCCCCATGCCTACAGCTGTGAAAGGGTGCCTTGTAAATGAGTAATTATGTTTCTTAAAGTTCCCTAAGCCCATACTTATACTGTGTAATTACAGTCCCCATCACCGGGCCAAGGTAAGAGTTAAGAGTTCTACAGCCAAATGCCTTTAGGATCCACTGCCAATGGAAATTCCCCACAGAAATGATAGATGCTAAGAAGACCCAGTCACATTTCTTGAAGATTCTCTCTAAATTTATCTTCCAGCCATGTGACAACTTGCTATTCTCAACCTTGTCATGAGACTCTTTGACTCCATGATCAAATGGCCTGTGAGGTGTTTCTTTCAAGAAACTTAAGAGTCGGAGCAAGAAAGAACAGGACAAAACCCTTCTCGTCAGCTGCTATAGTTTCCCCAAGTAAAGCTGGATGCCTAACATTCCACTGTAGCTCTATTTCTAACTGTGACTTTTTCTTTTAGTCTGCAGGGATGCCTGGGAAGTTATCAGTCATTTATACCTTAATGCAAATGAGTCTTTTAGCCCCTTTCATAAGAGCAAGTGAGATGAGAGAAGAGGGACAAATAAAGAATGACAAGTGACAGGAAAAGATGCTGACCACAAAGAAAAGGCTGTTTGAAAGGAACCCTTAAGCTAAAAGCAAGCCAGCACTGTTTCACGCAGGTCTCGTTCTGAGACGAAGGTAAAAGTCTTTGCTCTGGCTGTACTGTTCCCTTTGTGCCCTATTGATATTTTTAATTTTATGGTTGCTCAGAAGAGGTTGCTGTCCACTGCCCACAACTTACAGATACTTTCGCATAGTCAGCGTTTATCAGGGGCTGGAGACCCCGAGGTAAGCTTGGAAGCTGAAGAAACTGTGCTCATGCATTGATACCATATGTAAACAAACAAAGAACCGAGCGAGTATTCTGATCTAGGTTTTCCTTGTAGGCAATTAGACTTCAGTGGAACCTAAAGAAGGTTTTAATTTTTTCATCTGTAGCTTGTAACAATTACTGCATGGAATCCACAGTGCAACTGAATGCAGTGGAGTAAACACTTTGACCAGTAATTAATGGCTTTATTCAGTAAGAATTTACTAAGTGTTTGCTCTGTGTTAGACATAAGACAGGAAGCTACTTCAGTAAACAAGGCAGAAAAGGATTCTACTCTCCAGGATTTACATTCCTGAGGGTGGATGGGGGGAGACAGAGCAAACAATCACAAATAAATAAGAAAATTCTAGCTAATGACACATACCATAAAGAGAATAAAAAGTACTTTGTGAGAGAGGATCTCTGCACTGAGGGTACAGGCTAGGATGGTCAGGAAAACCCTTTGGGAGGATGTGACATTTGAGCTCAGACCTGAATTATGAAAAATTGTGCAGATGTGTTTATACTGGGGAAATGGCACGTACAAAGGCCTTGAAACAGGAAAAAGCTTGGTTGGTGTCTCGAGGACTCCAAGGTCAGTCTACTTAGAACACAGAGACGGAGGTGGAGAGGAGCAGGAGATGAGGTCAGGGAGATGGGCCAAACATTAAGACCTTTCCGGCCATGGAAAAAGATGTTAAGGATGAGACTACTTTGAGTTTTAGAGCAGAGGAGGACATGGAATTGCTAATTCATTGAAAATGTCCCAATCTTGCAATGAGATTGGGTGGAAGATATAATCCAGTTTATTTTTTCCACTAAATATCTGCTGAATGAGTAAACACATAAATAAATGAATGAAGAAATGAATCACATGAATGAGCGAGGTTGTGGTAGAGAGAACATTGACCTTGAGCTGGAGTTAGAAGAGCTGTACCACTTGGTGGCTGTGTGACCTTGGCAACTCATGTAACTCCTTTGAATCTTAAATTCATCATCTGTGAAGTGGGATAATATCTCCCTGAAATGCCCCCAAAAGCTGTGGTGAGGATCAAGTAAGAAATGTGAAAAATGCAAATATAAAGAGTGATGGATGGTGATGATAAGTTTTCTGTTGTGCTAAGCCAAAGTGGCATGCCTTAATTTAATGTCAAGGTCTTTGATATTCATGAGTTTGTTTGGAGTCTATTGTACCTCTCAGCCTGGACTCCTGTCAGTTGGGTGGTTTGCCCCCTCCGTGTGAAGCAGTGCTTCCTTTGTCCTAAAGCCACGAGAGAAAGCCCCGGATCCGGTGCACAATAAACTCCCCCCTCAGTCTTGCCTTGGCACTAAGCAGCAGAGAACACGCTTTCAGAGATGTTATCTTATTTGATGTTGGTGACTCTGTAAAGGACACAGGTCAGGTTTGATGCCCCAGCTAGCACTCAGCATCTACCTCACTCTCCTCATGAGACTCAAGTTCATTCTTCGCTGTGTCTGTCCAAGCCCAAAAGCCCTGATTCATCTTCTTAGGGAGACTCTTCCTAGCTAGGGTGATGGCTGCATATTTCTTGAAAAGAGACTCTATAAGCTCTCCGTAATCATTGCTGTGTTTCTCAATTTATCAGGAAGCCTTTCCCTCGGGTCTAAATCCCTCTGGCTGTAAGGGACACCTGTCCTCTGGTCTGTCTTCAGATGCTCCCTGGAGCAGCATTGTCTCCTGGCACCAAGACAGTTGTATGCACTCATCCTTGCAGTAGGAAGGAGTCTTGGAGACCAACAGTGCCATCCTTTTGTTTTACATATGGGGAAGCTGAGGCCTGGCAGGACATGGCCCCTCAGTGGCAGACTCACAGTTAGGGGGCTGGCTGAGTGTTCATGGCACTGTCATACACAAATATTGATCCTCAAGGCACCGGGATCAATGACTAAGGACATGGCAATCTTTCAATGTCATTAGTATAGGATAAATCAGAGCTGTTTTTGCTGGGGAACTGTGAAGTGATCCTGCTAGATTCCCGCTAGTGAGGGAATTCAGAATGAGGAAACAGAGGGAAGAGGCTGCAAGGAGTGGCATAGCAGGTGGCTGGCATGGGGGGGGGGCGGCGGGCAGAGGGATATGGGGCGGTGCAGTGGGAAAGGCAGTCTCTGGAGCCAGAAAGGTCTATGCGAAGCTCTACTTACACTTACAAACTGTAAGGCCCCCCTCTCTCTCAGCCTCAGTGCTCCCGTCTGTGAAACAGGGATACGTGTCACAGGATATTTTGGAGGGTTAAATACACTTCACATCATGCCTGGGCTCTGCTCTCTTTTGAGTTGCTCCTCTCCAGCTTGCAGCCAGGGTTGGGGTTAGGAGTGGAGGGGCTCAGAAGACCAGAAAGGAAAGAAAGGAATCTTAGCATCCTAGTCGTCGAATCACTCTCACACACCAGACTTTGCTGAGCTCTTTTCAATGAATCAGACACCCTCAAATTACATGACTCTTGGAATCCAGAAAGGCATGAAAATAAGGGAAAACATGCTAGTGGCAAAATACTTTTTGCCTTCTGCCAGCTCAGGTTCCTTCGAGAAGTAAATGCAAGAGGGTTGCTTCCCTGAACCAGGACCTCAGCAGGCTTGCTCACCCACCGTGGGACCTAGGCTGTCCAGTGGGGGTCAGGGGAGCAGCAAAGAGCCCAGGACTGCCTGGAGTCCCAGCTTTCAGTTACACCCACAGCTGCCCAGAAGCAAGAAGTGCTAGGGGAGACAGGGTGTATTGGGCAGAAGGCTTTACGGTTTAGTTTCTTTTTGTCTGCATATGCCCAGTGCTCTAGTTTCCAAAGTTCACTGATCACTCGAGTCCATGATTAAGGGATACAGGATATTAAAGCTTAAAATATTTAAGAGTTTTTTTTTGTTTTACCCCTGTGGAGGTAGGCAGTGCACCTACCTCCAACTGCTTTCTTTCAGCAAGTCATAGTAAAATGAATTTGCATTTGCTGAGCGCACATTTATTTGGTCAGGGGTGGGGTAAGGATGGTTTATAAACTAGAGGCCAGTGCTGAGGCAGAGGGAAGTGTTTACCCGCTGACTGGGTGAACTGCCCATCTTCTGGCTTGGAGTTGGCCATCGGCTGACTGGTGCCCTGGACCCCTGGTGTAGGCATCGCCTGGCTATCAGCCTTGGTCTCCATCCAGTGTCTCTCCCCCCATCCTCCCTCACTAATGGACGAGCATACGCAATCAAAGAACATTTTCCCTAAGGGGTTCTCTGACTAGGCCTTAGGCTTTACTGGGATGCATGGGTCCTAGAGGAATGACGTAGAATATATCTTTTTGCCTACCTTGGTCCTTTCCTGCTTCGTGTTTTGAATCAAGTGTGCTCACCCCAGTAGGTTGCTCTCCCGTTCCGCCACTCTGTGATTCCAATAGATAAACTCACACAAATAGCTGGGGGGAGGTGTTGGGGAGAATGTCTTTGAGGCTGTTGAGAGAAAACACCCACACTTCCTGGGTGTTCAATTCACAGGGGAAGCAGTCCCATCCATTCCAGACCCTTTTGGGTGTGTCCTGCCTAGGGGCTAAATTGAGGTTTATGATTTTGCTGTAACAAAAGCAATGCTTCCTTCTAAAGGAAGGAGCAAAGGCTATTTAAGTCAGCACAGTGCATACTAGGGTGAAGGTTTTGTAAACAAGCCAGTCAGAAATGACAGAGGGTGATGGATAACTGCATTAGGTCCGCAGTGGAATCTTCACCCTTCCTCTCCCCTCCCAGCACCTACCCCCCTCCTCTCCTTCAGTACATCCTGGTTCCACACTGCCACTACCCTGTGTGTCCCCCTCCGGTGATTCCAGGAGCATGGGATGGTGGGAGAGTCTCACAGGAGATTTAACCCCAGGACCCTTTTCACCAGAGGGTTGAAGCATTGTCTAAACAACCTGTCGCGTGAGAGCTAGGCCCCAGGTCTCTGCTGGGGAGTGCTAACAGAACAGCATCTGTGAGAGGCGTGAGAAATCCCTTTTATATCGGTCTGTCTCTTTTAAGCAGCTCCACCACTCTAGGGATACCTACCCAGTGGATATATTCCAAACACCCATTGTCTGCTTCCTATCTATTTGTAGAAGGGAGGGTCCTTCCCACAGCCCACCTGACCCATACTAAGTGTTCACTCTTGCAAACAGTTGCTGGCCTACTGGTCCACTGGTCCAGAAAATGGAACAATGTAAGTTGGAAAACAAAAATGCACATTTCGTTTGACTCCCCAAAGAGAAAAGATAGGGCTGACCCCCGTGTGCCTGGACAAGCACCTTTTGACAAGGTGAAAGGTCATGTGGTAGTGGAGAACAAAGCCTGGGGTCAGCCTGAACTGAGTTCAGGTCCTATCCCCACTACTTAAAAAGCTGTGTGCCTTTGGACAAACGATTTACTCTTTAAATACCTTCTTTGTTCGTTTGCCATGAGGATTAAAGACAATATAGGTAATGCACCTATATCACTGTACATATGAAATAAATGATCATTTTAGCAACCTCATTTAAAGTCATCTTCAGTGCTCGCTTCGGCAGCACATATACTAAAATTGGAACGATACAGAGAAGATTAGCATGGCTCCTGCACAAGGATGACACGCAAATTTGTGAAGCATTCCATATTTTTTACACCATGGAATTCTATGCTGCAGAAAGGAAGAAGGAACTACTACCCTTTGCAACATCATGGATGGAACTGGAAAGCATGATGCTGAGTGAAATAAGCCAGGCGATGAAAGACAAATACTATATGATATCACCTTTAACAGGAACCTAAACAACAAAACAAACAAGCAAGCAAAATATGACCAATGACACTCAAATATGGAATAGGCTGACAGGGTCCAGAGGGGAGAGGGGAGAGAATCATAGGGGAAAAGGTGATGGACTCACATGAACAAGTATAAAGGACACATGGACAATAACTAAGGTGTGGGGCCCTGGGGGGCAGGGCTGGGAATATAAGACAGAAAACTGTACTTGAACAAGAATTAAATAAAAATAAAAATTAAAAAAATAAATAAAGTCATCTTCAACACATTCCTCAACAGGTTGTTATTAATATGTGCTATTAAATCATTTATTTAGCCAGTCAATCAATAAATACTGACTTATAAAAGAATAGTTGTTAAGCAATAATGAATTAATAAGTAAAGAATTATGCTAGAACTTAGGTTCTGGTTCAGGTTCACCCCTGAACTTAGGTTTTCAGATGGAAACACTCAATTAGACAGACACAAGCTAAACGGACATCATCTGCTCTTCACTCAGGGGTCTGCACTGCATCCTGCTGCGAATCGAGGGTGGAGCAAGGTACAGCAGAAGCACCGGCTTCCTCTCCGGATGGAGGTCAGGTCAGCACCGCCAGTGCCCAGTCACTGGTTTTGGATACACATCCTGTGCACTCCAATAGAATCTGAATGTCTTAAGACCAGGAAATGTGGGGCCACTGCTTACCATTCAGTGGCCACTGACAGCCTGGAGAAACTGCTTTGTCTATTGGGACAGTTGGCCCAACAAGCCGAGAGCCCCAGAGACAGTTGTATTTGGGTATGACTATCGAGTCAGATTCTCCATCAGAGCATTTGTGGGGATGAAAATTGAGGGTTGCAAGAGAACTATCCAAGGGAAGGTAAACACTTCTGTCTTCCAGTTTGTTTGTCTGTTTTTAACACCTTCAGAGAAGAGAGAGCAGAGATGCGTGGAAGGAGTCCCAGCTCTCCCTGAGGGGCGCTCTGCATTCTGGCCCTCTGCCCATCCTGAGCGCATTGTGTGAAGAGAAGGGTCCCAAGTTCTAGGCTTCATTTTGCCTCTAATCTGCCATGTCCTCTGGGACAAACACCTCATCTTCACAAGCCTCAGTGACCTGGTATGTAAGTCAAGGGGTTGACAAGGTCATTGCTGAAGTTTGTTACAGGTCAAACATTCTATTACTTATGTATTTCCCGGACTATAAGATGCACTCCCCCCTAAATTTGGGAGGAAAATGAGGGTGCATCTTGTAGTCTGAATGTAGCTTACCTGGCTCTCTGTGGTGGGGGGTGGCAGTGGAACAGGGCCACAGGTTATTAAATATTTTACCACATTTTTTGTTTCAAAAGTTTCCCCTCTGTGGGCAAAAACTAAAAGCTTTTCCACTAAGATCAAGAACAAGACAAGGTTGCCCACTTTCACCACTTCTATTCAATATAGTATTAGAAGTTCTAGCCACAGAGATCAGGCAAGAAAAGGAAGTAAAAGGCATCCAAATCAGAAAGGAGGAAACAAAACTGGCATTGTTTGCAGATGACATGATAGTGTACATGGAAAATCCTATAGCCTCTACCAAAAAACTGCTCGAACTAATAAATGAATTTGGCAAAACAGCGGGATACAAAGTCAATATCCAGAAATCAAAGGCATTTTTGTATACCAACAATGAAGCAACAGAAGCAGAAATCAAGAAAAAAATCCCATTCAATATAGCAAAAACAAAAATAAAATATCTGGGAATAAACTTAGCCAAGGAGGTAAAAGACCTGTATGCAGAAAACTACACAACACTGAAGAAAGAAATCAAGGAAGACACAAATAAATGGAAACATATACCGTGTTCATGGATTGGAAGAATTAACATCATCAAAATGTCCATACTACCCAAAGCAATTTACAGATTCAATGCAATACCTATTAAAGTACCAATGGCGTATTTCACAGACATAGAACAAACACTTCAAAAATTTATATGGAACCAGAAAAGACCCCGAATAGCTGCTGCAATTTTGAGAAAGAAGAACAAAGTAGGAGGGATCACAATACCTGATATCAAACTGTATTACAAGGCCACTGTAATCAAAACAGCCTGGTACTGGCACAAAAACAGGCACATAGACCAATGGAATAGAACAGAGAGCCCAGAAATAAACCCAACTCTCTACAGTCAATTAATATTCGACAAAGGGGGCAATAACATAAAATGGAGTAAAGACAGCCTTTTCAACAAATGGTGTTGGGAGAACTGGACAGCTACATGCAAAAAAATGAAACTTGAGCACCAACTTACACCATACACCAAAATAAATTCAAGGTGGATAAAAGACTTAAATATAAGCCGTGAAACCATTAAAACCCTAGAGGAGAGCCTTGGCAAGAAAATCTCAGATATTCCACGCAGCAATATTTTTACTGATACGTCCCCTAGAGCAAGGAACATAAAGGAAAGAATAAACAAATGGGATCTCATCAAAATTAAAAGCTTCTGCATGGCTAAGGAAAACAGTATCAAGATACAAAGAGAAGCAACAGCTTGGGAAAACATATTTGCCAATGATACCTCAGATAAGGGTTTAATCTCCAAAATATACAAAGAACTCATTCGGCTCCACTCAAAGAAGACAAGCAACCCAATCAAAAAATGGGCAGAGGACTTGAACAGACATTTCTCCAAGGAGGACATACAGAGAATCCAGAGACACATGAAAAGATGCTCGATATCACTAGCTATCAGAGAGATGCAAATTAAAACCGCAATGAGATACCACTTAACACCAGTCAGATTGGCTATCATAAACAAAGAAACAAACAACAAGTGCTGGAGAGGTTGTGGGGAAAAGGGGACTCTAGTTCACTGTTGGTGGGATTGCAGACTGGTACAACCACTATGGAAAACAGTATGGAATTTTCTAAGAAAACTAAAAATGGACGTGCCTTTTGACCCAGCAATTCCACTCTTAGGAGTATATCCTAAGAATCCTGAAACACCAATCCAAAAGAACCTATGCACCCCAATGTTCATAGCAGCACAATTCACGATAGCCAAGAGTTGGAAGCAACCTAGATGCCCATCGGTCAATGACTGGATCACAAAACTATGGTACATTTACACAATGGAATTCTATGCCGCAGAAAGGAAGAAGGAACTCTTACCCTTTGCAACATCATGGATGGAACTGGAAAGCATTATGCTGAGTGAAATAAGCCAGGCAGTGAAAGACAAATATCATATGATCTCATCGTTAACAGGATTCTAAACAAACCAAACATGCAAGCAAGCAAAATACGACCAATGACACTCAAATACGGAACAGGCTGACAGGGTCCAGAGGGGAGAGGGGAGAGAATCATAGGGGAAAAGGGAATGGACTCACATGAACAAATATAAAGGACACATGGACAATAACTAAGGGTGGGGGGTGGAAAGGGGAGGGACGCGGGGAGCATGGGGCGGGGGGCGGGCAGGGTTGGGAATATAAGACAGAAACCTGTACTTGAACAAGAATTAAATAAAAATTATATTTAAAAAAATAAAAAAATAAAATTAATATTTTAAATAAAATTTTTTAAAAAAACGCAAAATTTTCCCCTCTGAAACCTAGGTGCATCTTACGGTCTGGTGAGTCTTATAGTCAAAAAAAATTCGATACTTCCTCCCATGGTTCCTGCTTATGGAAAGTGTGGTTTTGGAGAGTTACTGATTGACCCTTTCTAATATAGACTCCAGCATGCCAGGGCTTCTGAACAATGTGTGCCTCTCAGGAGAATTAATCAGCGACTTTGAAGTCAAGCCTTGGATGTTAATGATGTAACAAAGGTCAGGAATTGACGGGCCTGTAGCCTCTTAGGTTGCACTGTTCCATGGCACCCAGAGGGCTGACAGTGAAGGAGACCCAAAAGGAGGAGTTAGTCTCCTGCTTACACACATTAGGGTCGATGTTCCACCTCTGAAGGCAGCTTCTAGGGAAGCCAAAGTTCTTTACCTGTCCCAGGTTCTTTCCATTTTTGTGCAGATCCCTATGTAGAAATTAAGTTGTTACCTTGTCTTCATCCCCACAAATTCATTGGAAATTGCATATGAGAGAAATGCCTTGAGGAAGAAAATGCCCCCATTAAGTTTAGTGCTTGCTCTTAATTTATTCTTTCATGCATTTAGTCATTCATTCATTTCACAATTATGTAGCAAGCAACTGCCACATGCCAGGTGCCATGCTACGGCCCTGGTAGTGGGGTCATGACCCAACCACAGTCTCTGTTCTTGCGAAGTTTGTGCCCAGGGGGAAGCAGACATTAGTACAATACTGAAACACTCCAGCTAGTGACTGTGTAACTCTGAACTTGGGAAAGCATTATAAAGGACAGGAAACTTGTCTCTGAAAGTATATGTAGCAGAGCCAGCTGATTGCGTCCTCAGTATCCAGTTTCCCCTCTTCTTTACTCGTTGATTCCCTATTTGGTTTGAGGGAATAGTGGGCCCAGCTGGCACATTACTTTTCATAGCCTCTTCTAAATGTAAGGATGACTTCAGCTAATTTGGGGGCAATTACATAGAGTAAAAGTTCTTGGGTGTGACTTCCGGGAGTCCTCTTTGACAGGGGCGGGTGTTTTGGTGGCTGGAGCCCCAGGAAGCCCTTTGGTAAACCTGAGGGAGAGGGCTCCCTACCAGGACCCTTGACTGCCCTCCTCTGGGCTGCTTGTTTCATGAGAAATAACCCTTCCTCCAATCTGGTACCCCCACCCCATCTTGTTTAAACTACTATCTTGGAGGGGTGGTCTTTATTGCTTAGAGATGAATGTCATTCCTAACTGAACAGGTGTTTCACAGGGAAACCTGATCTAGGTGAGGTGGAACTGTGAGGGGAGAGAGGCATACGCCAAGGATGAATAGGCAATAACTGGGAGAGAGGTGGAAAAGGGCATGGCCACGTTTGGAGGAGGAATCAGCCTGGGCAGAGTCCACATGGTGGGCGGAAGCAGGGTGAGTTACAGGAACAAGAAGAGGCCTGTGCAGGTGGGGTGCAGACCATGAAGGGAAAGATGGTGTGGAATGAGACTGGAGGTGGACAGGGCTCGTCCACACAGGCCTTGGTAGTCATAATAGAGACTCTGGACATTTTTCTGGGAGCACAGAAAGCCACTGAAGAGTTAAAAGCAGAGGTCATTCCAGCAACGTTGAGAAGGGAGTGGATGCTGAAAGCCAGTCTTAGTTTGCAGCCCAGCAGGGGAGACGGGATAACAGCCTGGATGAGGGTGCTAAGAAAGTGAGCACCTGTGAGCCATTGGGAAGGCAACATGAATGGCATTTGGAAGTCAACTGAAAATGGAACGAGAGAGTGGGGAGTTGCAAGGGCCATTGGTAGGCTTCTGTTCTTCCATAAAACATTGACTTATCTGACCCGGGTGTGGACACTATTCTCACCCAGCCAGCATCTTTTTTCTTCCTTCTTCCTACTGGAACTACTAGGACCTGCTTCTCATGATAGGAGCCAAGGGTGCTGGCCGCTCACTTGCCCAGCAGGGAAGGCAGTGCCTGGGCTCTGGGTCTGGCCAGTGGATCCAAGGGTAGGATGTGCTTCAAACAGCTCCTGTCAAACACCATCCTCACTTTATTTTAAGGGTGAAAAGAATTTAGAATTTGGACTCAGATTGTCTTGGGTAAGTCCTCCATGTGTGGCCTTTAATATATCACTTCGTTTCAAATTTCTTTTTTAAAGATTTGATTTATTTAATTTTTAGAGAGAGGGGAAAGAAGGGAGAAAGAAAGGGAGAGAAAGATTAATGTGCAGTAGATACATTTATTGGTTGGCTTTCTCATGGCCCCATCTGGGGGCCTGGCCTACAATCCAGTGAAACAAACCAGCGACCTTCCTGTTTGCAGGCTGGCGCTCAGTCAGTCCACTGAGCCACACCAGCCAGGGCCCAAATTTCTTATACTGTACGAAAAGTTGATAATGTTGTTCCTAGGAAAATGTCCCCAAATAATACCCCACTCTCAGATTTGCTCTGAGGATTCAATACAATTGCATACACAAAATGCTTTATGTAAAAACATAAAGTGTTGTTAGATGTAAGTATTTGTGCTTTCTACTAATAAGGATCAATATTAGAAGTACTTGGGACATCTCAGCTCTTGGTAACAAAAATTGATGACCTTGGTTACCATTTACTGTGCTTATTAAGTGCCAGACACTGTGCCAAGTTCTTTACAAATATTACCTGTTTTTAAATTTCACCACAGCCTTGAAGATTGATATTATTCTCCCTGATTTTCAAGTGAAGAAACTGAAAATTTAAAGATGCAGTCAATTTCCCAAAGTCACAGTTAACAAATGACAGGAACAGGATTTGAATGAAGGCTTGTCTGGTGCTGATGCTGAAAAGCTTGGCCGGTAGCAGGTCTGCATCCCAGATCCTGTTTCTGGTAGGATATCTCGTCTCTATGAGTGACACCTTCATTTGTTGTATGATGCATATCGATAGCTAACTTATTTCCAAGTGACAGGTCTGTGCTTTTCAGACAAGATTGGTGATGCTGACACACCTGCGACACATGTGCAAATTGTTATTCTAACTCGATGTTTCCTTACCTTTTCCTTATGCTGCCTTCTTTGTCTTCCTGTCTACTGCATTATCAATCTAAAATCTGGCAGCCCAACCGGAAGGCAAGCTCCTTGAAGGCAGAGTTTTCACCTGTCTTGTTTTCTGCCGCGCTGCCCAGGGTTTGGAAGAGGGCTAGGCACAAAGTGGGCATTCAATACACACTCATCACATAAGGGAAGGAACAGGGGAGGACTGGGTTTGAAATGGCTAATGTACATCACTTTATCCTGTTTCAACTGGATGACCACCTCTGTGGGCCACCTGCCGGGTTGGAGGAACCCTGGATTGTGGTTGTGAAAGTGGGACGGGTCTATGAAAGTAATTCAGATGGAAGGGGGCCAATATCATGGTTCCTTGTGGGGTTCATCCAAATAGATTGCCCATTCCACTGCCCTCTAACCCCAGTTCAACCCTCTCCCTCTCATGCTTTTTTCCTACTGCCCTAGTGGACCGGAAACTTTCTGAGGGCAGGGGACTCTTCTAAGTCATATCTGGTATTCCACACCCAGTATTTTCCTAGACTCAACTAGAGGGCCAGAACTAGTGAATTACACCCAGGGTCTTGGTCTCTTTACCCTGATGATTTAACCACCAGGCCCCCTATGGCTCCATCTACAGATCCTTGAGGACCACCTGCCCGCATCGAAGCTGGCTTGCAGACAGTCAGGTCAGGGAAGATTTCTTCAGCAAGGGTTGATGATATTAGCCAGCTGTGTCCCCCAGGAAGAGAGGGAGAAATTGCAGGAAGCCGAGAAGGAACAGAAAATCTGGTTTGGCAGAGGAAGGCTGCATGCACACCAGGTCCCATCCATTCCTGTCACCTAGCAGTGACAGAAATTCTACTACCTGTATCTTCCACTCATAGTTAGGGTGAAATAGATTAGAAAAAAGGGATTTAAAATACAATTCAGACTAGGTTTGAATTTTCCTTCTGTCACATGCTGACAATGTTTCTTAGCTCATCCAACCTCAAGTCCTTCCTCTATATAAAAGGAGACCAAGATCCTGGCCTCATTAGGTTGTTATGAAAATAAAGTGAGGTACTGCAAATACAGCACTTAGCAGAATACTGGCACTTAGAAACACTGGGAAAATGTTATTAAATTGCTTTACAAACTATAGTGGGAAGCTACCCCATGGCCAGGGAAAAGACCTCTCCCCAAGCCTCACTCCTCTGGCCCTACCCACATGCTTGACATTCCAGCCTCTGGCCCTTTGGGAGCCCTTGTTTAAATGCAGATTTTATCTGGTACTGTTTAATGGCATTCATTCAAGTTATTAGCACCTTAACTCTAATCTGATTAACTTTAGCTGAAAAAGGAGTCTTGGGCCAGGAAATATGGAGGGGGAAAGGTCCTTTACAGGGAGGGGTTCACACCACCCAGAGGTCCTTAACCCTTGTATGGACTTGGAGGACTTAGGGGAGCGCTGCGAAGAGGCTTTGCAGCTGGAGCTATGCGTGCACTGAGGGTGAGAGTGGACCTGGCCTACGACGACCGGGTGGTCCACTAGTCACTTAGTTACAAGGCTTTAAGGAGTGTACAGTGCCTTGGTCATTCTGTAATTTCTCAATCAAAAGATCTTAAAGGTTCAATTATTCTCCTGCAGAGACTGGGGGAGGTGGAGGGAGGGACTCATGAAGGAGAGTCTTCTTTTTTTCTTAATAGATTCTATTTTGTACTGCAGTTTTAGGTTACAGAAAAATTAAGCAGAAAGTGAGAGATTTCCCTTATACTCCCTCTCTCCTCCTGAGTCCCCCCGCCCCTCACGGTTAACATCTTGTGCTGTTGTGATACATTTGTTATAACTGATGAGCCAATGCTGATATATTATTACTAACTAAAGTCCAGTTTTCATTCGGTCCACTTGTTGTGCTGTACATTCTGTGGGTTTTGCTTGACACGTAATGTGACATATCCACCATGGTAGTATCACTGCCCCCAAAGTCCCTGAAATGTTAGGGGTCCTCACCTTCACAAAGGTTGTGAAGCACCAATTTAGAGTCGGCCGTGTTTGATGGGAGTGAATATGTATGGAGAGTCACAGGTGAAGATGGGCCCCCAGAGAAAGGTGAAGTCTACCTGTGGGGACACCTTCAGGGCTGGAGATGGCGGGGGGATGAGCTCAGCTCATCATCTCTGGTATGTGATCAATTGTCTTCACCTCCCCCCCTTCCTTTTTCTTTCTTCCTTGCCTGTCTTTGTTAATATTTTTTCCTTTTCAGGTTTCAAATCTTTTGTTAGGTCCTTTATAAAAGATTTAGTGGTCTTTTGTTGATGGTTATTAACCTTGATTGTATATATGAATCACTTACAGAAGCTCAAAAAAAAAAAGTCCTGGTCCCTGGAACCAACCTAGGGGTGAAGCATCTCCCCAGGTGACCCCAAGTGCAGCAGTGTGGATTCTTGGGAGTGCTCTTCCATAGGGCAGGAACAGAACATTCACAGAAGGCCAGGGACAGGATGCAAAGGCAACATTGTTTGAAATACTGAAAACTGAAAAACCAAAATGTGGACGAAGAAAACACAAATTCATAAAATGTTGGCTCTGCATTCTGGAACACTACACAGCAGTTCAAATGAATAAGACAAACCTGCAGATATGGACACACAGGGTGATATTCCAAACATGCAGCCCCTGCTTGAGTGTGGGAGCTGACCAGCAGGAGCAGACAGATGCTTGCCCAGTGGAGCCAGAAGCTGGCTCTGGCACTGGACCGATACACCCAGGGTGAAAATCAGCTTTGCTGACACATGAAAAAAAATCTCTGGGGTGTTGTTAAGTGGAAAACACCAGTACAGAATGGCGTGAAGAGTTTATGTAAATAAAAAGCAAGCCCTAAAAATAGGCATAAATAGACATATTGGGCAGTAAATATAGAGAAAAAATGCAAGGCTGCAAGTATAGTCACCTGGGAGGGGACGAGGCCTGGGAATGGACTGGGGGTGGGAAGGGGCTTTTCCATTTTGGTTGTTGCAATTCTGTATTATTTGAAAAAAAAATCAAAAGTCCTGGCTGGCGTAGCTCAGTGGATTGAACACAGGCCTGTGAACCAGAGGATCTCGGTTCAATTCCCAGTCAGGGCACATGCCTGGGTTGCAGGCCGGTTCCCTGCCGGCCAACTCCCAGCAAGGGATGCACGAAAGTCAACCATACATTGATGTTTCTCTCCCACTCTCCTTCCCCTCTAAAGATAAATAAATAAATAAAATCTTGAAAAAAATCACAGTGAACAGATATTCATGTACTACATGTATAATGAAAAAAGATAATTTTTTCATAAGAAGAAAAAGTGTTTGCGGGGCTCGAGTTCCAGGCTGCAGTCCTTGCTTTGTTGTAGTTAACAGGGCTGGCTTGCCACATAACTCCTCTGCACCTCAGTTTCTCCATCCATGAAATGGGAGTAACATGATTTCATACTCCACAGGATTGTAGAGAAGATTAAATGAAATAAAATATATGATCTTGAATATGAATAAAAACATGTACCTGAAGAGGGGTGGACAAAATTTCTTTCCTCCACCAGATAAAAGTGGAAATGGTTTGCTCTTCAGCAATTTCCAGTGGGAATGAATGGACATGACCAATATGAAATTGCATATGATGTAAAAAGCTATGCACCAGTGGGGGATTATTAATCAGCTATACTTTTCATTTCTAGTTGAGCCAATCCATTCCCATTCATTTGTTCATCTATTAATTCATTCACAAAATGTACACTAAACAAGTACTATGGGTTGAATTGTGTCTAAACCCCAGTACCTTAGGAAGTGACCTTTCATGGAAACTGGGGTCGTGGAGAAGGGTGGACCCTTAGTCCAATCACTGGGGACCTCAGAGGAAGAGAAGAAGGAATGGATACATGAGAGGAGAGCAGCGTGTGAAGCCAGAGAAAGATGACCTGCACACTTCAACCTGAGGACACCAAGAATCAGGCACCACCATGAGGGGACTGCAAGAGGCAAGGGAGGGTCCTTTCCCGCAGGTCTCAGAGGGAACACAGCCCTGTTGTCACCTTGACTTTGGACCTCTAGCCTCCAGAATTTTGGGATAGTAAATTTCTGTTTTCTTAAGCCACCCAATTCGTGTCACTTTGTTGGGTCAGCCCTAGGAAACTAATACGGTGAACAACACAGGAGGTGAAGAACATATTTGAATTTGGGAGTTAGACCTGGGTTTAAATTCAGTGTCCATTATATTAGTTGTGTGATATCAGATACATTTTTTAACTTGTCTAAGTCTTTATGTCCTTATCAATGGAAGCAGATTGCAATGGCACTCGTGTCACAAGATCATCAATACTATCAAATGAAGTAACATATATACGCCCTGGCTGGTGTAGCTCAGTGGATCAAGCGCAGGCCTGTGAACCAGAGAATCACGGTTGATTCCCAGTCAGGGCACATGCCTGGGTTGCAGGCCAGTTCCCAGTGGGGGATGCACAAGTGGCAACCGTACATTGATATTTCTCTCCTTCTCTCCTTCCCTTCCCCTCTAAGGATAAATAAATAAAATCTTTTTAAACATTTTAAAAAAGAAATAACATATATAAAGTACTGAACTCAGTCCTTGGCACATAAAAGATACTAAGTAAAATGCTGGTTTCCCCTGAAGCATTTATTGTATCTAAGTCCTGAGTTTCATGTATGTGATTTATGTGTTATAAAGTTTAAAAGGGCCCTATCTCCCTTTGAAAGAACTGCAGCTGGGCCCTGACGGGGTGGCTCAGTTGGTTGGAGCATCGTCCCGTACACCGAAAGGTTGTGTGTTCAATCCCTGTTCAGGCACATGCCTAGGTTGCGAGTTAGGTCCCAGTCAGAGCTTGTATGAGAGGCAAATGTCCAATGTTTCTCTCTCTGTGTTTCTCTCCCTTCCCCTCTCTCTAAAATCAATAAGCATGTCCTCGAGTGAGGATTTTAAAAAGTAAATAAATAAAATAACTATAGTTGAGGAAAAGCCAAGTAAACTGAATTATGAGTCTCACTCTGAATTCCCCTTAAGGAAGTGAAATGCCCTCCATCCCCATCCCAGGTTATCAAAAGAGGAAGGAGTATTTACCCACATTTCCTCTTGTGCCAGGCACCTCACATGGCAACCCTATGAGGTAAGACCTATGGATTCTCATCTCCACTCAAGGTATGTCATTTCCTCTAGAATCTAACCTGCATTCAGGACTCTTCTCAGTTTTTTTCTCCACTCAGTCTGTTTTAGCCTCTAGATACACCCTGTCCCCAAAGAGTGCTGGGGCGGAGCAAACGTACACGGGTGCTTTCCCTCTTAGGGCCTCTGTTTTGCTCCCTTCCTGTGCTGGCTTCTGTGCAGCACCCAGCTGCACATGAGCTTTGCCCAGTGGCATCCAGGTGCCCTGGTAGCACCTCATCCAGCTGGCCTGCGCCTGCTATTCCCTTCCCTGGGGCCTGGGCTTCCTGGAGAGTCACACAAACACAATTGTGGGGCCACCCCTGAGTGATGGATTGATGAGCTGGAGGTAAACATTTTATCCTTTGGTTTTCCCGAGTTGTGGTTCTGAGATGCTTTCCATAAGCTCCATGGAGGATTCTTGAAGGATGTAGCATCAGTAGCCCCTCAGGGTGGCCAACTGGATGAAGCATTCTTATATCGACCTTACCTCTCCCTCTGTTTTTACTTCCTTTCTCCGTAAGATCACACTTCCAGATAAACATTTGTTAGAGACTCTGCTTTTGAGAAACACCAAGAAGCATGGAGCAGTGACTTTGCATGGTGCAGGTCACCTATCCAGAAACAGGAACCATCCCCCACCATGGCCACATCCCCAGTACTCAGCACACACCTTCCAATACCAAAAAGGCAAGTTCAGCTCCAGCCTCATTGATGCTCCAAGGGGTTAGGTCTTCTTCCTCCTCCAAGTCCACCTGCCACCCCAGCCCCCACCTTCTACACACTTGTATAGCTCTTGCATAAGCCCTCCTGGGTGACAGCTACTGTCTTCCTTCTGCTTTACTATGTAGTGGATTCTATTAAGAAATACATGGTCACTTCCATTTCTCTCTCCCTACCAGATACTACACCTTATGAAGAGATAACCCAGCTCCTTTCTTTAATGAACTTGGCCAGATGCTGAGTGCTGCGACCTTGTGTTACATGCAAGAAGTTTTTCTTCCTGAGAAGATGCTGCCGACATAACATAAAATGAAATGAAAGTGTCAATATAATCCCAGTCTGAACCAGTAAAAAAGTAGACATTTGTATTAGATGAAAACATTTTGAAATTAAAATGTTCATTATATAATATTACAGAAAATAATCAAAATTATACATGGTAGAATGTTAAAAATCCACCACTGAAAAATTATAAGCTCAGGAAAAGGAAAACAAAAGTAGCCACCCAAATCTTAACCTATCTTTGGTACTGAGATTAAAATTTTTCTTCCTTAATATTTTTGTTTTCTTTTTAAAAATATATATTTTATTGATTATGTCATTACAGTTGTCCTATTCCCCCCTTTATTCCCTTCCACCCAGCACACCCCTCCCCCACATCCCCCCTTTAGTTTATGTCCACGTGTCACAAGTTCTTTAGATCCTATATTTCCCATACTATTCTTGCCCTTCCCCTGTCTATTTTCTACCTACCATCTATGCTACTTATTCTCTGTACCTTCTCCCCCCTTCTCCTCCTCCCACTCCCCTGTTGGCTAACCCTCCATGTGATCTTCATTTCTATGGTTCCCCTCCTGATCCAGCTGTCCTCTTAGTTTGCTTTTGTTTTAGGTGTGGTTGTTAATAATTGTGAGTTTGCTGTCCTTTCACTGTTCATATTTTTCATCTTCTTTTTCTTATATAAGTCCCTTGAACATTTCATATAATAAGGGCTTGGTGATGATGAACTCCTTGAATTTGACATTATCTGAGAAGCACTTTATCTGCCCTTCCATTTTAAATGAAAGCTTTGCTGGATAAAGCAATCTTGCCTGTAGGTCTTTGGATTTCATGACTTGGAATACTTCTTTCCAGCCCCTTCTTGCCTGTAAGGTCTCTTTTGAGAAATCTGTTGACAGTCTGATGGAAACTCCTTTGTAGGTGACTGTCCCCTTATCTCTTGCTGCTTCTAGAATTCTCTCCTTCATTTTAATCTTGGCTAATGTAATTATGATGTGCCTTGGTGTGTTCCTTCTTGGGTCCAACTTTTTTGAGACTCTCTGAGCTTCCTGGATTTCCTGGAAGTCTATTTCCTTTGCCAGATTGGAGAAGTTCTCCTTTATTATTTGTTCAAATAAGTTTTCCACTCATGGCTCTTCTTCCTCTTCCCTTTCTGGTACCCCTATAATTTGGGTGTTGAAATGTTTAAAGATGTCCTTGAGGTTCCTAAGCCTCTCCTCATTTTTTGAATTCTTGTTTCTTCACATTTTTCTGTTTGGTCATTTTTTCTTCCTTCTGGTCCACTCCCTTGATTTGAGTCCCAGTTTCCTTTCCATCACTGTTGGTTTCCTGTGCATTTCCCTTCATTTCAATCAGTTTAGCCTTCATAAGTTCCTCTAATTTGTGACTAAAATCATCCAGTTCTTTGAGCATCCTGATCACCAGTGTTTTGAACTGCGCATCTGATGGGTTGGCTATCTCTTGGTTGCTTAGAATTATTGGCTCTGGGACTTTGAGTTGTTCTTGAGCCATAATGTTTTGGTCTGTCCGTGCCTGTTATGTATGAGGGGCAGAGCCTTAGGTGTTCACCAGGGCGGGGCAACCCAGGTTGCTGGATTGTGACGCTATATGTGGGGGCAGGGTCAGAGAGGGGCAATAGCGGTCCCCTCAGCTGCTTCTTGAAAGCTGCTGGGGCTTGAGTGGTCTCTCTCACAGCTTGCTCCTTCGCCGGGTTTATCTACGTGTGAATGTGTGACTGTGGTCAGCCAGCTGCCTTGCACCCTCACTGGGTCCATCCGTTGCCATCCCATGCCTGGGATCTGCCAACCACCACCTGTGCACCTGGGTTGGTCTGGCCAATTTTTCCTGCGCAACCCTGCTCCGCCAGCTGCTGGCTCTGCCCCTCTTACCAGTCTGGTTGAACATTCCCCGTTGTCAGACTTCTGTACAGTTTTCTGTGTTTTGTTACTAAAACTTTGTTGTCTTTATTTAATTTTTTTGGATTTTATTTATTTATCTTTAGAAGGGAAGGGAAGGAGAAAGGGAGAGAAATATCAATGTATGGTTGCCTCTTATGAGTCCGCTGCTGGGAACTTGCCTGCAACCCAGGCATGTGCCCTGACTAGGAATCGAACCGCAATCCTCTGGTTCGCAGGCCCGCACTCAATCTACTGAGCTATGCCAGCCAGGACTTAAAAGTTTGTTGTCTTTAAACTTGGTTGTGTGAGGAGGGACAGTGTTTCCACCTACGCCTCCATTTTGGCAGGAAGTCCATATTTTTGTTTTCTGTAGTGAACATGTCACCTTATTTATTTTATAAACATATTCTACATTTTTATTGTATACACAAAATATGTATTTAGAGGAAAGAAAGAGCCTTCTTCCATTCCCATTACTTATCTGCCTGGTTTCTTTCTTCAGAGGCACCACAGCTACCAGATTCCTGATACCCACACACACAACAGCACAGTAGACATACACACTGTTCTATACCTTGCTTTTTCCATTTGACAATGTAGCCTAGCAATTTTTTGCATCATCACCAACAACTGCTGCACACTTATTAATGGATGATGCATAGTATCCCATTCTATAGACTGATCAAAGTTTGTATCGATTGTAAAGCATTTATGTTGTTTCCAACTTAAAGCCATTGCTGTGTTGTTACACGAGTGATTGAATCACTCATTTTTTGTGTTGCAGAAGTATTTTGACGTATACAGATGCATACAGATGCATACAGATGACATTGTTAACTCAAGGGGCACGTGAACTTGTAATTTTGATAGGTTGGCAAATGTCACTGCACAGAAGATGTCTCAGTTTGCACTCCCATCAACAATATGGGGGGGACTTCCAGCCAAAATGGAGGCATAGGTAGACACATTGTGCCTCCTTGCACAACCAAAATAAGGACAATAACAATTTAAAAACAAAATAACAACCAGAATTGACAGATACTTGAACTGTATGAAAGTTGGACAACCAAGGAGTTAAAATAGACAAATTCATTCAGATTGGTAGGCAGGATGGAGTCAGGCAGCCAAATGGAGAGGGGTCGAGGCACAAAAAGTGGTGGCACTGGGCACACAAGGCATCCCAGGTGCACAAGATGGCAGCGGGTGGACCCAGCAAGTCGGCGATTGTGAAGCAAGGCACTGTGCGCAAGGCAGCTGGCTGACCAGGTGGTCCCACATTTGAGCACAAATAAACCACGCAAAACTGGGGAGCGAGACAGACCGTGCAATTCAAGGTCCCAACACCGGGAGATAAAGCCTCAAGCCTCAGATTGAAAACACTTGTGGGGGTTGAGGTGCCAGGAGAGACTCCCAGCCTCACAGGAGAGTTCACTGGAGAGACTCACAGGGTCCTAGAATGTACACAAGTCCACCCACATGGGAATCAGCACCTGAGAGGCCCAGGTTGCTTGGGGGAAGCAGTGGAAGGGACTGAAATCTGACAGAGAGTGGAGTAAGCACCATTATTTCCTCTCAGACCCCGCCCCCACATACAGCATCACAACCCAGTGATGTGGGTTGCTCCACCCTGGTGAACACTTAAGACTCTGCCCCTCATACATAACAGGTGCAACAAGACAGAAAAAAAATGGCCCAAACGGAAGAATGGATCAAAGCTCCAGAGCAAATACAACTAATCAATGAAGAGATAGCCAACCTATCAGATGCACAGTTCAAAGCACTGGTGATCAAGATGCGCACAGAATTGGTTGAATTTGGTTGCAAGTTAGATGGAAAAATGAAGGCTATGCTAAGTAAAATGAAGGAGAATGTGCAGGGACCCAATAGTGATGGAAAGAAAACTGGTACTCAAATCAATGGAGTGGACCAGAAGGAGAAAAGAAACAACCAACCAAACAGAAAAAAAATGAAGAAACAAGAATTCCAAAAAACAAGGAGAGGCTTAGGAACCTCCAGGACATCTTTAGACATTCCAACATCTGAACTATAGGGGTACCAGAAGGGGAAGAGGAAGAGCAACAGGTGGAAAAGTTACTTGAACAAATAATAAAGGAGAACTTCTCCAATCTGGCAAAGGAAATAGACTTCCAGGAAATCCAGGAAGCTCAGAGTCCCAAAGAAGGTGGACCCAAGGAAGAACACACCAAGGCACATCATAATTACATTAGCCAAGATTAAAATGAAGGAGAGAATTCTAGAAGCAGCAAGAGATAAGGGGACAGTCACCTACAAAGGAGTTTCCATCAGACTGTCAACAGATTTCTCAAAAGAGACCTTACAGGCAAGAAGGGGCTGGAAAGAAGTATTCCAAGTCATGAAAGGCAAGGACCTATATCTAAGATTGCTTTATCCAGCAAAGCTTTCATTTAGAATGGAAGGCCAGATAAAGCCCTTCTCAGATAAGGTCATGTTAAAGGAGTTCATCATCACCAAGCCCTTATTATATGAAATGTTAAAGGGACTTACCTAAGAAAAAAAGATAAAAAACATGTAGAGTAAAATGACAGAAAACTCACAATTATTAACAACCACACCTAAGACAAAAGCAAACAACTAGAACAGGAACAAAACCACAGAAATGGAGATCACATAGAGGGTTAGCAACAGGAGAGTGGGAGGAGAAAAGGGGAAAAGGTACAGAGAATAAGTAGCATAGATGGTAGGTAGAAAATAGACAGGGGGAGGGCAAGAATA
The DNA here is from genome assembly GCF_014824575.4 of Sturnira hondurensis. Classification (NCBI taxonomy): domain Eukaryota; kingdom Metazoa; phylum Chordata; class Mammalia; order Chiroptera; family Phyllostomidae; genus Sturnira; species Sturnira hondurensis. The sequence continues at coordinate 8,261,793 of NW_028088140.1, forward strand.
ATGTGGAAAATGTAGAAGCTAAAGAACTTAAGACACATGGACATGAACTAAAGGGGGAATGTGGGTGGGAGAGGGTGTGCAGGGTGGAGGGGAATGAAGGGGAAATAGGACAATTGTAATAGCATAATCAATAAAATATATTAAAAAAACAACATGGGAATGTCTATTTTCCTGCATTCTCATTCATACAGCAGGTTATGGAACATTAAAAGAAAATCTTTACTAACCTTACAAGTATTAAGAAGGTATTTATTGTAGGTTAAATTTACATTTTTCTTATTATAAGTGAGGTTGAACATCTTTTTGTATGCTCAAGAGCTAATTTTTTTTCTTGTGAATCACTTGTTTATATTCTTTGTCCATTTTCCATTAGATTGTTGGGTTTTCTCTTATATTCTTTTAGTTCTTTATATATATGGAACATAGCACTTACCTATTATATGAGTTACAAATATTTTTCCCTGGTTGTTATCTATTTATTTGCTTTATTGTTTTTTAAGTTTTTTATTTTGTTTCAGATTTGTAAAAGGTTTTTACAGATTAAAATTCATCACTCTTTTAAAAATATTTTATTTGTTTATTTTTAGAGAGAGGGGAGGGGAGGGAGAAAGAGAGGAAGGGAAACGTTGATTGGTTGCCTCTTGAATGCCCCAACCAGGGACTTGGCTCATAATCCAGGCACGTGCCCTGACCGAGATTTGAACCAGTGACTTTGAGGTTTTCAGGACAATGCCCAGTCCACTGAGCCACACCAATCAGGGCTCATCACTCTTTTCTTTTATGCTTTTGGATTTTGTGTTATATTTTTTCTCACATGAGGTTGTCAAATACTTTCCCTGTTTCCTTCTGGTAATTTATAATTTTATTTGAATCTTTCATCTTCCAGAATCTATTTGGGCGATAGTTGTGAGGCAGGGATTACCTTTATTTTTCCTTCAGATGGATAGCCAGTTGAGCCAACATCATTTATTTAATATGCAAAGTTCTCATATATGCTTAAATTGATTTTTGAAAATGTTTTTGGTGTTAGTGATCTTTGTTTCTATCACGTGTTTTTCAGGCTTAGAAAAGCTTTTTGTATATGGTAGTTTTAATCTTGCTTGCTACTCTGATTTTTCTAAAATTTTCCCAGCTATTCTTGGTAATTTTTCCATATGAAATTTAGAACTAGCTAGTCTAGTTCCCCCAAAATACTCTTTTGGTATTTCTACTGGGATGACGTTAGAGTTAGAGATGAACCATCTTTGGCAACTTCATGATGCTGAGAATCAAAGACACGGTGAGCCTTTGCATTATTAAATATTCTTTTGTGTCCTCCAGTAACATTAAAAACTTAAATGATAGGGCCTGCATATTTCTTAAGCTTATTCTTAGGAATTTTATTATTTCTTCTTGTTATTACTATTCTTTATAGGGTCTTTTTTTTCTTCATATTTTCTAATCTGTCATTTTTGTAGATGGGAATGCTCTGATTTCCATGTACAGGGATGGATAGAAGTAGGCTTACAGTTTTGAGTATGTGAAACACCATTTTTTCTTGCATTTTATATTTTTCCAGACAAACAACTGTAAACCTCCTTTTGCCCACTCCTGTATATAATTGGAACTTATTGAATTCTTTTTGAGGTAGTCGTGTTTTGATTTAATTCTCTTTTTCTGAGGTATAGTAGAAATCTGCAAACTATGTCCTTGGACTGATTTTGTACAGCCCTGAACTAAAAACAGACTTTTATATTAAAAATTGGTTTTTAAAAAAGGAAGAGGAATGCAACAGAGATCATTTACTATCTGGCCCTTTGATGTAAAAGTTTGCTGACCTTTGAAGTATGCACTAATAATATTTGCACTTAATGATAATTAATCTTTACTTTTGCAATTCATATGTCTGATTTCTATTTCTTCTTTAGTCACATTCTCTGGTGCCTGATCATAGTAGACATCCACATCCTGTTCCTGAGTTTAATAAATTCAGGGGAAGTTTCTTTTTATTCCCAATTTTCTGGGAATATGAGAATATGTTGAAGTTTATCAAATGTTTTAAATTTTTTATTCTGTTAAGATGATAATGCGTTTGCCTTTACTGTGTTCATGTGGCAATTTATGCTGCTTTTCAAATGGGAACCTAGCTTTGCTGGGATAAACCCTACTCAGCCATGATATAGATTTTTTATATATTGCTGAATTTGATCTCCTCATATTTTTACGAGGATTTTTTGTGACTGTGTTCATGAGGGAAATTGATCTGAATTTTATTTTATCTTTTAATGTCCTAGTTGGGTTTTAGTGTCAGGATTATTTTGTCTTTATAAAATTAATTCAGAAGCATTTCCTTTCTACCAAATAAAATTAAGATTAATATTATTTTATTATATATTTGGCAGAATTCACTCAAATTGTCTGGACCTAGAGTTCTTTTTAAGAGAAGATTTTTCTTTACAGATACTTCCTAAACAGAGCTAAACTTATTTATGTTTTTTCTTTTTTCTTATGTTAGTTTCAGTAAATTGTATTTCTCAGAAAAAATTGTCCACTCATCTAAGTTGTCTAATATATTAGCATAAATTTATCAGCATAGTCTTTTTCTATTTTTTAAAAAAATATTTTATTTAGCCCTGGCTGGTATAGCTCAATGAATTGAGTGCAGGCCTGCAAACCAGAGGATCGAGGTTCAATTCCCAGTCAGGGCACATGCCTGGGTTGCAGGCCAGTTCCCAGCAGGGGACACACCAGAGGCAACCGTACATTGATGTTTCTCTCCCTTTCTCCTTCTCTTCCCTTCTGAAGATAAATAAATAAAATCTTTAGAAAAAGAAAAAATTATTTAATTTATTTATTTTTAGAGAGAGGGGAAGGGAAGGAGAAAGCATGGAAAAGAAATATCAATGTGTGGATGCCTCTCATGTGTCCCCTACTGGTGACCTGGCCTGCAACCCAGGCATGTGCCCTGACTGGGAATCGAACCAGCGACCCTTGCTTCACAGGCCCGTGCTCAATCCACTGAGCTACACCAGCCAGGGCTATTCTTCTATTTTTATTCAATATCCATATTTTGTAATAATGCTCCTTTTCATTTGTGATATTGGGAAATTGTTTTTTCTTTTTTCTCTTCTTGGTCAATCTTGCTGTGGTTTTCTCAATTTTATTTATGTTTGGTTTATATCTGTTGTGTATCTATTTTCTGATTTATTCATTTATGTTCTTATGTATATTATTTCCTTCTTCCCATTTCCTTTGGTTTATACTCCTTTCTTGAAATAGATGAAATTTTACAAATTTCTCTCTAAGTGTTAGTTTAATTGCATTCCAAATTTTTATGTAATATTTACATTATCATTCAGATTAAAATATTTTCTAAAGTTACTTTTTGATTTTTTCTTTGATGCATGAATTACTTATTTATTTTTAGAGGGGAGGAGGAAAGGAGAAAGAGAGGGAGAAGGAGAGGAACATCGATGTGTAGTTGCCTCTTGAGCACCCCCTACTGGGGACCTGGCCGGCATCCCACGTATGTGGCCTGACTGGGAATTGAACTGGCAACTCTTTGGTTTGAAGGTTGGCACTTAATCCGCGGAGCTACTCATGAGCCCTAGCCAGGGCTGACTCATGAATTATTTAGAAGTGTATTGTTTCATTCCTAAACATTTGATGATTTTTCTAGTTAGAATTCATCGTTGTTGTTAAATTTTAGTTTAATCCTATTGTGGTCTGAAATCATATTCCATATGCTATCATTTATCAGGATCTTATCAATACTTGCTTTATAGCTCAGCATATAGTTTGTTTTAGTGACTGCTTCATGTACACTTGGAAGAATGATTATTCTGAAGTTGAAGGTATTGTTTTAGAGATATTGGTTAGGTCAATTTTAATAATACAGTTGTTCAAACCTTCTATATAGCCTTACTGATTTTTTTGTTTATTTTATGAATTATTCCTCTTCCCTTTAGTTCTGTCCATTTTAATTTCATGTATTTGGACCTCTATTAGCAGATGCACATATACTTTGGATTAAGTCTTTTTTAATGAATTGATCTTTTAAAATAAATTTTAAATGCCCCTTTTTGTCTCTGGGAATAATCCTTGTCTTGAAGTCTAGCTTGTCTGGTGTTAATATAACTACACCAGCTTCCTTATGGTTAAATTTCATCCGGTATATCCTTATTCATATATTTATTTTCAACCTGTCTGTGTTCATATATTTAAGTATATCTCTTTTAAACAGCCCTTAGTTGGGATATGTTTTCTTCATCCAGTTTGAAAATCTCTGAATTTTAATTGATATTTTCAGTCCAGTTACTTACAACAAACACAGAGATGATTATATTTAAGTCTACCATCTTGTTATTTGTTCTTTTAAAAAATTATTGTATTTTTTATTACCATTTAACCCCCTTATACTACCTTCCCCCTGGCAATCGCCGCATTGTTGTCCATGTCCATGAGTCCTTTTTCTTTTTTGCTGTATCACTCCACCTCCTAACCTCCCCCTGCAACCAATAGCTATCACCCTGCTCTCCATCTATGAGTCTGTCTCTGTTTTGCTTGTTAGTTCAATTTGTTCATTAGATTCCATATGAGTGAAATTATATGGTTTTTGTCTTTCTCTATTGGCTTATTTCACTTAGTATAATGTTCTCCAGGTTCATCCATGCTGTTCTTGCTTAGGCTTAACCCTAGGTATTTTATTCTTTTTGAAGCAATTGTGAATGGATTGTGTCTTTAATTTACCTTTCATTATTAGCATATAAAATGCAACTGATTTCTTGATATTATTTTTGTATCCTGCTACTTTTCTAAATTCACGTATAAATTTTAGTAGTTTCTTTGTAGAATCTTTCAGGTTTTCTACATACAGCATCATGTCATCTGCAAATAAAGACAGTTTTACTTCTTCCTTTCCAATTTGGATGCCTTTTATTTCTTCTTCTTGTCTGCTTGCTAAGGCCAGGACTTCAATAGTCCTAGTACAATGTTGAATAAGAAAGTGAAAATAGACATCCCTGTCTTGTTCCTGATCTTAAGGGGAATGCTTGTAGTTTTTGCCTGTTGAGTATGATGCTGGCAGTGGGTTTGTCATACATGGCCTTTATTATGTGTAGGTATGTTCCCTATATTCCCATTTTGCTGAGAGTTTTTGTCATAAATCAGTGTTGGATTTTACCAAGTGCTTTTTCTGTATCTATTGATATGATCATGTGGTTTTATCCTTCATTTGGTTTATGTGGTGAATCATATTTATTGACTTGTAAATGTTGTACCAACGATGCATTTCTAGAATAAATCCCACTTGATCATAGTGCATGATCTTGTTGATACATTGCTTTGTTTGGCTTGCTAATATTTTGTTGAGGATTTTAGTATCTATGTTCATCAGGAATATTGGCCTATAATTTTCTCTCTCTCTTTTTTTTGGTAGTGTCCTTATCTGGTTTTGGTATTAGGATAATGTTGGCCTCATAAAATGAGCTTGGAGCCTTCCTCCCTCTTGAATTTTTCAGAGTACTTTGAGGAGAGGTGTTAGTTCTTTTTGGAATGTTTTGTAAAACTCCCCTGTGAAGCCATCTGGGCCAGGGCATGTGTTTCTTTAGAGTTTTTTTTTTTATTTTTGCTTCAGTTTCACTAGGTGTAATCTGCCTATTCAGATTCTCTGATTCTTCCTGATTTAGTTCTGGAAGATTGTATGTTTCTAGGAATTTATCCATTTCATCCAGTTGTTCATAATATTTTCCTATAATCTTTTGTATTTCTTTAGTGTCAGTTGTTATTTCTCCTCTTTCATTCTTCATTTATTTATTTGGGTCCTCTCTTTTTCTTTTTTCCTTGATGAGTCTGGTTAAAAGTTTGTCAATCTTGTCCACCTTTTCAAAGAACCAGCCCTTGGATTCTTTGATCTTTTGCATCATTTTTTAAGACTCTAGTTCTTTATTTCTCTCTGATCTTTATTATCTCCTTCCTCTACTCACTTTGGGCTTTATTATTTGTCATTCTTTTTCAAGTTCCTTTTAGCGTAAAGTTAGATTGTTTATTTGAGCTGTTTCTTGTTTTTTGAGATAGGCTTATAATGCTAGGAATTTCCCTCTTAGGATTGCTTTCCCAGTGTCCCACAAATTTTACATTGTTGTGTTTTTATTTTCATTTGTTTCAAAGTATCTTTTGATTTCTTCTCTGATCTCTTTGTTGACACATTCATTGTTTAATAACATATTATCTAGCTTCCATGTCTTTGTGTATTTTCCAGTGTTCTTCTTGTGACTGATTTCCAATTTCATAGCAGTAAGGTTAGAGAAGATGCCTGATATGATTTCAATATCCTTGAATTTACTGAGACTTGTTTTTCGTTCTAATATGTGGTCTATCCTAGAAAACACTCCATATGCATTCAAATAGTATGTATATTCTACTGCTTTGGAGCAAAATGCTCTGAAGAGATCAATTAAATCCATTTGAGCTAGAGTGTTGTTTAAGGCCACTGTCTCCACGTTGATTTTCTGTCTGGAAGAGCTATCCATTGAAGTCAGTGAGGTGTTGAAATCTCCAACTATGGCTGTATTTCTGTCAGTATTTCCTTTTATGTTCATCAAGATTTGCTTTACATATTTAGGTGCTCCTATGTTAGGTGTGCAAGTGTTAGGACACTAAGTTTGTGTCTTCTTGTTGGATTGTTCCCTTTATCATTATGTAGTGTCATTCTTTGTCTCTTACTATAGCCTTGGTTGTAAAGTCTATTTTGTTGGATATAAGTATTATTACCCCAGCTTTTTTTCCTCTTCTATTTGCATGAAATATCTCTTTCCATCCCTTTTTATCTGTGTGTATCTTTTGATCTGAGGTGGGTCTCTTGGAGGCAGCATATATGTGGGTCTTGTTTTCTTATTCATTCAGCTACCCTCTGCCTTTTGGTCACAGCATTTAAGCCATTTACATTTAAGGTGATTATTAATAGATGTGTACTTAGTACCATTTTATTGTTAGACTGTTTTCCTCTCTTTTTTTTCTTTCTCTTTTTCTTCTTCTTCTAAAGTAAGCTTTTTAACATTTGTTGCAGTACTGGTTTGATGTTAACAAATCGTTTAGCTTTTTCTTATCTAGGAAGCTCCTTATTTCTCCTTCTATTTTAAACAATAGCCTTGCTGGGCAAAGTACCCTGGTTGTAGGTCTGTGCTTTGCATCACCTTGAATATTTCACACCACTCCCTTCTGGCCTGAAATGTTTCTGCTGAGAAATCAGATGACAATCTAATTGGTGCTCCCTTGTAGGTAACTGCCTGCTTTTTTCTTGTAGCTTTTAGGATTCTCTCCTGGTCTTTAAGCCTTGCCATTTTAATTATGATGTCTCTTGGTGTAGGCCTCTTTGGATCCAACTTGTTTTGGACTCTCTGCGCCTCCTAGACTTGTGTGTCTTTCTCTTTCACCAGACTGGGGAAGATTTTGATTGCTATTTCTTCAAATAATGTCTCAATCCCTTGATCACTCTCTTCTCCTTCTGGTATTCCCAAGAAGCGGACGTTGTTACACCTCATGTTGTCCCAAAAGTTTCTTAAGCTCTCTTCATTTCTTAAAAATTCTTGTCTTTTTCCTGCTCTGCTTGAGCGGTTTTTTCTACATTGTCTTCCAAATCACTGATTTGATCCTCTGCTTCATCTAACCTACTATTTATTCCTTCCAGTGTATCATTTATTTCAGATATTACATTCTTTATTTCTGACTGGTCCTTTTTTTATGGTTTCTATGCCTCTTTTCATGCTGTTGAGTATTCTTATAATCATTACTATAAACTCTATCTGAAAAATTGCTTCCTCCATTTCATCTGGTTCTTCTTCTGGAGAATTCTCTTGTTCTTTCATTTGAGGCCTGTTTCTTTATTTTCTAATTTTTGCTGCCTGTCTGTGTTTGTTTCTATGTAATAGATACATGTGCAGTATTCTGGTGCAGACCTAATTTGAACCCTGCCTGTGACTAGCTCTGAGCAACCTGTTTGGAGCTATCAGCAATCCTAGGGTGTGACTACCTCTGCTGGGCCTAAGTTTGTGCAGACAGAACTAGGCTGCTCAACAAGGTTGGCCTTTATAGACACCAGGACCAGGGAATTTGCTTCTGTCTATAGGTGTTCTGTAGGGTTAATCAGTGAATGCTTTTCAGTTTTATTCCTCATCAGTATAGTTTAAGCACCACAGGGTGGGGCAGAGTAATTTCTGTGGGTGGAGCTATTGCTTCCCCTCAGGCTGATGCCACTCAGAGGGGAGTGCTCTCTGCCTGAGAAAGATGGCCCCTGCAGTATGAGGAACAACTTAACACAAGGATCCTGGCAGCTGTTGACTTCAGTTCTCTCCCCAGAGCCACCAGGTCCAGACTCTCCTCAAGCATTTCTAGCCCACTCTGCCCTCCCTTTGCTAGAGCTCAGGGTAAGTGGTTACAAACAGAATTTTGTGCATTGGCCCTTTAAGAGGCTCTTTGCTTCTCTAGTCATCTCTCCCTGGTGGACAGAAGCTCTGCTGCTTTTCATGGCCATTAAGTCATTTGGGTTCTTTTCCCAGTTCTGGTGCTGAAGGCTGGAAAGTCCAGCTTGAGATTTAGACCCTGTGCTTCTCAAGGGGACTCCCCTGGCCACTGAAATATCCTTCTGAAACCTCAGCTGCTGTCCATGGTAGCCCAGCCAGTCCTCTCATGCCTCCTCTGCATTCTCTACCAGTCTTGTTGTGGTGAAGTGGTTTCTTCTATCTGTTCATGGTTATAAGGCTTCTCTCCAACTAGTGTTCAGTTGGTTACTCAGGATGATTTTTCTATAATTTAGTTGTAATTCCAGTTTGGTCCTGGGAGAAGATTAGTGTAGTTTCCACTTACTTTTCTGCCATCTTGAGTCTTCCCATTTTTAATTTTTTGGAAAGCAGGCATCTCCATACTGCTTTCTGCAGTGGTTGCACCAGTCTGCATTCCCACCAACAGTATGAAAGGGTTTCTTTCCCCACATCCTTGGCAGAACTTATTGTTTGTTGAATTATTGATGATAGCCATCCTAATAGGTGTGAGGTTATATCTCATTTTGGCTTTAATTTGCATTTCTCTAATGATTAGTGACATTGAGTATCTTTTTATATGACTATTGACCATCTGTATATATTCTTTGGAGAAATGCCTATTCAGGTCCTTTGCCCATTTTAAATTGGGTTGTTCATTTTCTTGGTTTTGAGTCTTGTAAGTACTTTATAAATTTTGGATATTAACTCCCTATCAGGTATATTGGAAAATATACTCTCTCATTCTGTGGGTTGTCTTTTTATTCTGTTGCTGTTTTCCTTTGCTGTGCAAAAAATTTTTAGTTTGATGTAGTTCCATTTGTTTATTTGTTCTTTTGTTTCGCTTGCCTTGGGAGGTGAAGATAAAATATTCCTATGAGCAGTGTCTGAGATTTTACTGTCTATGTTTTTGTCTAGGATTTTTATGGTTTTGAGTCTAATATCTAAATCTTTAACCCATTTTTAATTTATTCTTTTGTTTGGTGTAAGAAGGTGGTCTAGTTTCATTTTTATGTATATATCTGTCTAATTTTCCCAACACCATTTATTGAATAAACTATCTTTAGCCCATTGAAGGTGCTTGCTTCCCCCATTGAATATTAATTGACTATAAAGATGTGGGTTTAGCCCTGCCTGGTATAGCTCAGTGGATTGAGTGCGGGCCTGCAAACCAGAGTATCGCGGTTCAATTCCCAATCAGGGCACATACCTGGGTTGCAGGCCAGTTCCCAGCAGGGGACCCACGAGAGGCAACCGTACATTGATATTCTTTCCTCTCTCCTTCCCTTCCCTTCTAAAGGTAAATAAATAAAATCTTTAAAAAAAAAGATGTGGGCCCTGGCTGGTGTAGCTCAGTGGATTGAGCTCGGGCCTGCGAACCAGAGGATCGCGGTTCGATTCCCAGTCAGGGCACATGCCTGGGTTGCAGCCGGGTTCCCTGCAGGCCAACTCCCGGCAGGGGATGCACAAAAGGCAACCATGCATTGATGTTTCTCTCCCTCTCTCCTTCCCCTCTAAAGATAAATAAATAAATAAATAAATGAATAAATGAATAAATAAATAAAAGATGTTGGTTTATTTCTGGGCTCTCTATTCTGTCTCATTGATCTATATGTTTGTTTTATAAGCCAGTACCATGCTGTTTTGATTACTATGGCCTTATCATATACTTTGATATTAGGTAGCATGATTCCTCCAACTTTGCCCTTCTTTTTTAGGATCACTGTTGCTATGAAGAGCTTTTTGTGGTTCTATATAAATTTTTGAAATATTTGCTCTAGTTCTGTGAAATATGACATTGCTATTTGTTCTTTGACACATTTGTTTTTTGTTTCTCCCCTCCTACTTTACTTTTTATTTATCAAGTGTTATTGTTAAAGTGTTTTATTTCCAACCCTTTATTTTCAATCTTTTATTTTTATACTTTTGATTTATGTCTAGAAACAAGTGTATTTCTGGATTTTTTTAGGTTAATTTTCAGCAACTATGACAATCAGTGTTGCTATTTACATTCATTGTAAATATAAGTATATTTTAATATTTTTCTACCATCTTTTTTTGTGTTTTTTACTGTGCCTGCCTGCTATATGTTTATTTTTCTTTATTTATTTTCCTTTGCATTGATTGTATTATTATTTTCTTATTGTGTTTCCTCCTTAATTACTTGGGAAGTTTCACATTTATATTCTAGATGACTAATCTAGGAATTTGAATGTTTATACTTGTAAAAACCTGAGTTAAATTTATATTTGTATCCCTGGCTGGTGTAGCTCAGTGGATTGAGCACAGGCCTGCGAACCAGAGGACCGCTGCTCGATTCCCAGTCAGGGCACATGCCTGGGTTGCGGGCCAGTTCTCAGTGGGGGATGCATGGGAGGCAACCATACATTGATATTTCTCTCCCTTTCTCCTTCCCTTCCCCTCTAAAAAAATAAGAAAATAAAATTTAAAAATTATATTTGTATCTTCTTTCTGTCTAATTATGAGTGCTTTGGAATGCTGTACACCTAATATGTATGCTAGTGTCATCATAGGGGAAGAATTATAGAAGGAAGAAGATAAAATAGTGCTGAAAACAGTGACATGAAGGATGAGCTTTAAAAATTAATTAGAACAGAAAAAAAGTTTAAGAATGTGAGAGAAGATGGCAGATATAAAGGATATGGACAGTCCCCAAAATGTACAGTATCTTCAAGTAAAAGAATGTTGGAAATGAAAGAGAAAAGTACCAAATAGACTATAGATGATACAGTTTTAAAAGAGATGGAATGTGCTGATTGTAATTGTGTTCCAGAGAAATGTATGATAACAAACTGTCAAACTTATATGTATCTCAATAAAGTTACTAGAACCCTAAAATTAAAAAAATACATAAAATGATCATATTAATTTATAATGTAGTGGTTATCCAAATGAAAATTGTAGACATTGATGAGGAGGCTGTTATCAGGATGGTTTGAGACTTGAAGATAGCATTTTAATGTTAGAAGACAGTGAAGCAAGGTCTACAAAACCTCAATGCAAACCGGCGACAAGAATTTGTACCCCAAAAGTCATTATTTTATGTAGTCACTAATAGCTACTTTTAGGCACACAGAAATTTTGGAACTATTCTTTTTTTGCAACTAAATTTTTAGAACTGAAATATTTTTATTTGTATAATTTTATATTGATTGCAAGCTAAAATATTATTTTTGATCTTTTTAAAACCACTTTTTGAAATCAAAATTAATACAAAAATTAAATTACATGCATTAACTATTTAAACTTAATAAAAACTTAAAAGCACTAGCACTATAAATTTTATTTCTAAAAGAGTTGCACAGTTTTTGTATTAGTTGACTTCAGAATTTTTCTTCTAGTCTACCATGTGACATTAAACTTCACGATTGCTATTTGAGTTCTGGAAAGCCAACTCTGATATAAAGGATCACACTTGAGTAATTAATTATGTGTGCCTTCCTCTCCCACCCTCCTCCTCCAAAGACAAAGTGTCTGCAGGGTGTAGAAAACCCTCTCCAATATCTCTTAGACTGAGCATGGCAAATTGGCATTTCTTCTAGGGTAAAAATGGTCAATTATTGACAATTTCTTATGGTTTAAACTGATAGTTGATGACCAAAGGACAAATGGAAAAGCTATGTTACAAAGGTTTAGCTATAGAATGACATTTTAAAGGTGTGTGAATTACGGTTTCAGAACAGGAGGTACATGCTATTGATTTGACAACTTAGAAATAATAAGTAATAAAAATCCTGAAATGGAAATGGGAAGAGGAGGTGAGAACCGTAGCTGCCCTTATTTCTTCACTCTTCATATGGGGAGAGGGAGGTCTGGAGCCAATAAAACAGGAGTAGAGCTGAGCGGAGAGAATGGCTTGGCCCGCCCATCCATTTGCTGCCCTGTTTCTTCTCCCTGTCTCTAACAGAAGGAGGGAGCTGACATTCTGACCATCCTGGCTCCCTTTGTGACTAGGACGAGCTGGATCACAATATTCTAACCAATGAGATTTACATGCAAATCTGCTCGGATAGGGTATTTTTCTAAATTAAAAACAAAAGGCAATTTCCCCATCTTGCTAAATGGAAGGAAAGCCCACTCAGTTGTCTGAACAGAAACCTGGACATCACTCGACTGTTCTTCTTTCCCCACCTTTCACAGTCAACAGAAAGTCCTGTGATTTTAAATCCAGAACATCTCTCAACCATACCCATTTTTGTCCTTCAGTGCCACCACCTGAGAGCAAGCCATTGCATTTCTTACCTGTGTTTTCACAGTGATTTGATTTACCCAATTTCCCTCTGTATACTGCTGATTCCTTCCCATTGATTCTCCGTATTGCAACCAGAGTGGTACTCCTGACATATAAACCTGATCATATGTCCCCCTAAAGTGGGACAATGCTATCCAATGCTTTAAAATTCTTCAGTTGCCTTTCATTGCCATTCTGTCTCCTTAACAAGTCTTGCAGCTTTGCTCATGCTCTAGCCTTTGCGTTTGCTCATTGCTAGCCACTTTATAGGCATTCTAATGCAGTGCTCCCAAATTGGCTGCCCATTGGTCCATTAAAACACACAGGTGTGTTTTATTTGGCACATACAGTATTTTTTAAAAGTTGAGCCAACATTTAAAATCAGAGAATTTCTCATAAAAATCCAGGTTTCCAGATTCTTTTGAAAAATTGGATATTCGCACCCCTCCTCCCATCATTCTTTCATGGCCACAATATGTTGGAGCTGAACACTGGTTGTCCCTTTAGATGGGGCAAGAGCTCTCTAGTTTCCACAGCCTTCCTTTCCTATTGCCTGTGTGATATTAAGGCTGAGCGTTAAGTTAACACTGTTATCATATTTACACTGTTTTCTCTGTCTGCAACACTCCCACTCATGTCTCTGTGCTGGGCCAGCTCCTACTTTTCCTTGGGTCTCATTTGAATCATCACTTCCCCACAGAGATCTTCCCTGAGCCCTAGGGTCCTATTTACAGACTTCTATAACATAAAAGCAAAAAATGTTTCCCATGCTGGGGGACTTCGTTTCATCCAGAAAAGGGGAGGAAATGGATTCTGAGGTAGTAAAAGGGAAACAAAAAGTAGAGCCTGAAACTAGAGGTTCATCAGTATTCATGAACATATCATGTCCTTGAGCAGAAGGCTGGCATCCCACCCTTACAGTGTCGTGTGCTTTCCTAGGTCATGTTGAAAGTGGCTTGTCCTGTGTTTCTGGGTGGAGAACCAAGCCACTCAGCAGTGGCTGTGTGCCTGAAAGGTGCGAGGGTAAAAGGTGCTAGGAACAGATGTGTGAATAAATCATAAGCAATTTTTATCTGGAAAAGAGCCAGTGGGGAAGGTGTGCACAGATGCGAATAACTAGAGCAAAAGTGTCAAAAGCTGTGACAAAGGTGTGTGTACAGTGTACAGCAGGAATATGGTTGTAGGAATGATGATTTCTGTTCAAGGAATCAGGAGAAGCTATTTAGAGAAAATGACGTATGAACTGAATTTTGTGGGTTAGGCAAACCCAGCTTGGGAAAGAAAGCCGTGAGGGGAGGTACCATGAGTCTGTCCTAATTCTACAGGTTAAAAGGACTTATGGTAACATAATTTCAAAACACATTAAACAAAATCTGATAGAATTGAAAAAAAGAACTAGGTAAGTCCATAGTTATTGCTGGAGGTTTCAGTGCTCCTTTCTTATCAATTCCTGCCCTGGAGAAATCACTCAACCTCTTTGTGAGCTTGGTGTGCTTGTCTGTAAAGTGGGACGACGCTATCCTGTGCTTACTTTTAGAGTCATGGAACTGAAATGGATGTGGAAGAACTTAGCAATCTTTCAAGAACTGCACAAATGTAGGACATATCGCGTCCCTCCTATTTGATTTAAAATGTTTTGTTCATCATCACATAGCAAAAAAGCAAGTCAATGCCTTTTTTAGAAGGTTTTATGTATTTATTTTTAGGGAGAGGGGACGGGAAGGAGAAAGAGAGGTAGAGAAACATCAATGTGTAGTTGTCTCTCGCAGGCTCCCCACCAGGGACCTGGCCTGCAACCCAGGCATGTGCCCTGACTGGGAATTGAACCTGTGACCCTTTGGTTTGCAGGCCCATGCTCAATCCACTGAGCTATACCAGCCAGGGTGCAAGTCAGTAAATTCTTGAATATTTACTTTCTGTCAGGCAGCATGTTAGATGCTGAGTTCTAGAGAGAGCTCAGACAGTATTAACACCCTGTAGGTAGAGATGATTTATTAACACAGTTGGGTAGAGAAGGCAAATACTGATAATTTTTGTTATAAATGCATATATTATGCATGCACATAATTACATATTATGTATGTTATATGTTAATATATGTTTATCCATTATAAGGAATAATTTAATTTGAAAAGCTTTAACATAAAAAGACACAGAGGGCATCAGGCATCACCAACACTTAGCATTTCTTCCTTCATTCACTTGTTCAACAAAGCTGTACTTACTGGGTGCCAGGCCCATTCCAGGGCTGCACAAAGGCCCTGTGAGACTGGTGACATCTCTTCATCTGTGGAGCTCACAGGCGTGGTGACTCGGTGGGAAGAGATGAAGGTCGGACTCAGATAATAAACAAGTAAACAAGACCGAGTTGGACAATGACAAGGGCTTGAAAGGAAATAAACAGGGCGATATGGAAGTCCCTGGAAGCATGGCTTGGGGAGGCCCCTTTGGTAACGACCCGAAGTGTGAGAAGTTCACAGGTGGACCGCGGTGGGCACACGTGTGCAGAGAAGCAGGTAGAGGACACTCGAGGTGGGGAAACAGCAAGTTTGGTTGTCTTTATTATTCTCTCTGAACTCTTGGTTGGATGACTGACTTGCACAAAGCGCACCCAGGACTGAGTATGTGGTCTCCACACGAGCCCAGAGGGCAAGGACCTCTCTCCGAGGTCCACCTGAGGGGAGCCCAAGCTTCCTGCTCTGAGGGGGAGCTGGGTGGGAGCAGTACACCCAGCCCCGGGGCTCAGGGGCTGACACCTGGCGGACTGAGGAATGCTGTTGGAAAGGGCCAGGACCTTACCCGCTGCCCTTCCTGAGCCTCACTCCCTCCTCCCTCCATCCTTGTCTGCCCCTTGTCTGTTCTGGAACTGCATGTATGGGTGTCGCTTTTCCACGACGTCCTTCATTTAAACCAAGAATCGTGGAATATTGGAAATCCAGAAAACTCCAAAGGAATTAAATTCCAACGTAGGAAATTTAGGCACCCTTTGAAGTGGCGGCCATGCTTTCTTTGGTGGCAGGTGAAAGGAGAGGGGGGCAGCGATGAACCCCCCTGCTGCCAGCCTCAAACAGGAGGGGAGCTCTCAAGACAGGATCCTGTCCTGCCTGCAACTCCGGGACTCAGGTCTCTGTTGTTCCTCCAGAGGGCGGGGTGAGGAGGAAACGGAGGAGGAACCGGCTTTGGCCTTCGTTCATTCCTACTGATTATATTGGGGCTGGAGTCACTTAGGGGTGTGTGGGGGCGGGGTGTGAGCGCATGTGCGTAGTTCTGTGCATGGGATTCCAGTTTGGGGAATGTTTTACATAAAGTGGTGTCTAGCCAAGTCCATTTCCTCTCCTGTGTGCCCCTTTCTCACATATGCAAGGTTCAGCCCCTCACGGCCAAGCCCTCTGCTCATCCACAGCACCTCTCCTGGGTGGGCAGAGGGGCGTGGAGCGCTGAGCGGGAAGCTGGCCTGCGGGGAGCCCTGGGGCACCCGTGGGCTCAGATGCTTTGCAGATGAGGTCACATCCTCTCTCTCCCGGCTCCTCTGCGGGCTGAAAGACTAGAGGAGACTGAAATATATGCGGAGCAGGAAGGGCCAGGGCAGCCTCGGCCAGGGCTGGAATGACAGCGAGGGACGTGGGGCCCCCGGCCACCTTCAGCTTTCCCCAGGCAGAGAACGACTAACCCCTAGGGAGCTGTGGACCCAGACCACTTGGGCGGGCGGGAGGAGGGGGACCTGGGGAGGGCGGGAAGGGTGCCGAGGGCAAGAGCCTAGGGCCTACTCCCTGCTCCAGGCTCCAGCGCATGCCCTGCAAAAAAAGCCGAGGGAATGAGGACAAAAAGAGATGGCTATGTTGTAGCCGATGAAAGCAGTGTGAAAGCAAGGAGAAGGGGAAGAGAGAGAAACAGAGGCCAATGGCAAACGCTGAACAGACCCACAACCTGGATCAGGACGTGCTCTGCTCAGACAGGCAGAAGGAAGGCCTGGGGAGGTGTGCCCAGGACCCAGCGTGGCCTTCGCACTCCTCTAAGACAAAGTGGAGCATCACTTTAAAAATAACCCATTAAGCCCTGGCTGGTGTAGCTCTGTGGATTGAGCGCGGGCCTGCGAACCAAATCATCGCGGTTGGATTCCCAGTCAGGGTACATGCCTGGGTTGCAGGGCAGTTCCCAGCGGGGGACTCATAAGAGGCAACCATACATTGATATTTCTCTCCCCCTCTCCTTCCCTCCCTCTAAAGACAAATAAATAAAAAATATTTAAAAAATTAAAAAAATAACCCATTAAGCATCTTAAATTTCTCATCATGAGATTGAGTAGTTGTAAATAGTGTAACTTGCCATATTGACATTTTTTTGACATTTAAAAATGTACCCAGTTATGTCACTTTGAAATGTATCAAATAGAATACAGCTGCTTGATCTGGATTGTTACTCATTTAAAAAATACGTTAAGAAACTCTTTAACAGTTGGAAGGTTTACACGGTTTCTTTTTCACGTTGAGCGCCACAGAATTCATCTGGTTGTAATTATTTCTCTTGGTGAAAATGTATTGATCACCCCATCATTTCTCTGCCACAAAAGTGTGTCTATAAATTGAACTGAATTTTTTCTCTGACGTTACACAATATATGTGTTTTTATAACTATTAAATAAAAAGGTAAATTTTTGTTGGAAACACATTGCTTACTAGCCCATATATCTGTGGATAGACATTACTTATGATCCAACATCCATTCCATTCTGATTTTTCACTTTTATGGATATTTTGTTCCCATAGAAAGTAGATGACAAGGGAAGAAGTTCTCTTCCGGCACTACCACTCAGTGCTCTGAACCACAGCCAAGTCGCTTGCTCAAATATCACATAGTGAGGCGTCAACAAAACTGTTTGTCAGCTGGCGATTCATCAACTGATGACTTATGTCTTTCTTCAATTTGCTGAAAACAAAGAATTGAAAACATTTGACTTACGAATGGATTTGTTATCTAGATAACAGTGTCATTCCTTTCAATTTCTTGGAGTTCTTTTATTTTTAAATCCTTACCCAAGGATATGTTTATTGATTTTAGAAAGAGAGGAAGGGGGAGAAGGAGAAGGGTGGAACCTGCAACCTTTCGACATGTGACTCCGCTCCAGCCCAACTGAACCACTCAGCCAGGGCTCTGAGGAGTCAGCTAAGAAGGCTTTACCCAGACACATTGCATGACTATTAATTACATCTATTATTCTTTCACTTAAAGGCACCTTGTTAAACCAGATCGACTTAGAAAGCTTCAGAAAATAGAAATATTTGTTAATTTTGATATATCTTTGCTAAAAATCTTTGCATTAAAGTGCTTTTATTTTGTCACTTGCTGTAAACCAATTTTCATCGGAACCTTGGTGATACAGATTTATCTGATTCAATTTGTGGGAAATATTTGGTGGATAATCAACTAGCCAAATTAGGCAGCTTCTATCAGAAACAGAATGCCTTCATCTCTCAATTCAAAAAAGTGTGCCAATAGACATGCTTTTAACAACTTTATCACCTTCTGAATCCTAATTTTTAGGTAGAGAGATAGGAAAAAATGACGAGGAGACTTGCCACGAACTTGTCGCCTGGGTGAAATGTGGAGGCAGCGACGCATCTCTCTGATGCCCACCCAGGCGCTCTCAGCTCCCCTCACATGGCTGTCCCTCCACAGCTCTGTGGGTTTTGGCAACAGTGGGATGAAAAAGGTTATGGATTGAAAATTTCTATCATTCCAGTTCCATTCTACAATATGTCTGAATTGAGAATATTCCATCATTGGCTGAAACACTGCATTTTTAAGGCCAAGTTTCTCACATAACAGAAACATAAATAACACAGAAAGGGGGACCCCCATACTGGTGCCTTGATTAAAGCCCTCACTGACACTAATTTTCAAACTGGTCTTTTCTGATTTCTCCAAGGTTTCAAGGCACATCTTCATGAGAGAGGGAGAGGACAATGGGGGAAGGAGGGGTGGGAAAGGAGACCCAGCCTGATACTTTGATTGATGGCAGGCACCGCCATCCTCAGTGGATCAGTTTTAGCAAAGCTCATATAAGGAAAGTGAGGATCTAGAGACAGATTTCTTTCAAATTATCCACGTTCATGTACACTGTGGAAAGTCTACGTGGGCCCTAAAAGACCGACGTGGTAGAACGATTGAATTCCACACTGGCCATTCCACAGCCTGTGCCCTGAGACCTTGCTACGCCCTTTTCCTTCTGTGCCTGGTGTTCCTCTTCCTGAGGAGTGGTGTGGGAGCCGGCGGCAAAGGTGCCCACCCTGCTGGTCACCAAGGCTGCTTGTTTTATCTCCCTGCTTTCTCACTCCTCCTCCTCCAGCTCCACTGCCTTTGCTTAGCCCAGAGCCCCATGAGCTCTCACAGGAACCACATGACAACTTTCCAGCTGAGCTAGTTGGCCCCGTCCTACACACCCTCCACACTGCTGTGGAGTGGTTTGGCTAAAATAACTATCTGACTGGGTTGTTCCCTGGGAGAAAGCCCTTCGTGGCCCCCTATCACTTATAGAATACAGTGCGAATGCCTTATTCTGGTGTGAGGGGACTTGGCCTGTCTTTCTACGTTTTCCCATCACGTGTCACTGCGGTGGTGGAAAGTGGAACTTCCAAAGGTGACCTCCACATCTTGCAGCAGCCTATGCACTGAGTAGCCCCACTCTGGGGCATGGTAGAGCTGGTGCTGGCGCACACGCCTTTTGAGAGATGGGTCTCCCCGCTCACTCTAGCTGGCTAAAATTGCCACATCAAACTCTCACTCCTTTGATTTCAGGCCTTACTATCATCAGCTGCCTTCTTTTAAATGCACCATCCCCGAGGAAGATAATACATATTGTCACAAACACTCATACCTCAGGAGGGATAAGTTGAACTGTTCTGTTGCTCAGACATATTTCTCCCAGACCATTAGCTCAGAGAAGAAGTGGGACGCAGCACATAGAGGAAAAACAGTTTTCAACCACGCCATGCCATCTCAGGTGGATGGTCCGGGAAGCTGTCTAGGATGGGTGTCCAGAGGCAGGGGACACAGCTGGCAGCACGGATGTGATGGACTCCCAGGAGGGGTTTAGCCAGAGGTAACCTTCACCCGCTGTTTGTCACATCTGTTTTCTGGGTCTGGTTACTCTGACAATATTAGAAGTTGGAACTGTTGTCACAGGTAAGTCTTTAGATGGAAAGTTATTTCTGGCCTGTTCTCTGTCCTACAGACTGACAATCAGACTGCATAACCCTGAAGAGAATGTCCTCTGCTGGTTTGCACAGCACAGCAAGACGGAGGGCAGGGCAGGCAAGCAGGTGGAAGGGGCAATGTGCTGTTAGGGGCATTAAAGCATCCGTGACATATAACAAAGCAGAATTTGCTCTTTTTAACAGTGGCACCTCTTAGGGCAGTCATCTATGTGATTAGAATACTTTGATAAGTCAGCTGGTGAATATCTGTACAGGTGAAACCCCAAGAGACATACTCAAGAAACAGCTTGAGCCCCTGATCTGCCTTCAAGGAGGATACATTTTTCGAACGACTCAGCTCTTCCTAACTGGGGCTGGGCAAGTGTGCAACCAGAGCAGACTTGCTCTGGGTGTTGTGCAGCATCTTCTCCTCGCCCCGCCTGCCTCTACTGAGATATGATAGACATGTAAATTGTGCACACGTAAGGTGTACATCATGTTGATCCATTACCTTTATTTATCGCTAAATAATTACCACCATAGCATTGGCTAACACTTTTTGTCATGTCTCATAATTACTATGTTTTTGTAGTGAGAACATTTAAGATTACTGTCTTAGCAACTTTCAAATAGGTAATGCAGTGTATATTAGTATCACCACACTGCACATCAGATTCTCAGAATCTATTTATTCACCTTATGACTGGAAGTTTGTATCCTCTCACCAGCATCTTCCCGGTCTCCACCCACCAGTTCCTGGTAACCCCCACTCTGCTCTCTGTTTCCACGAGTTTGGCTTTTTAGATTCCATGTGTTAGTGATACATGCAGTGTTCATCTTTCTCTGGCAGACAGTATCCTTTCTACATTCCCCCAGAAACATTTAGCATCCCTAAACAAACACTGAGCATCTTTTGGATAAAGCGTGCTCTTCCCTGTTCTTGGCCAGGCAGTAAGCATTTCAGAGCAGGCGTTAGGCCCTGCTGGGGGGTGGGGGGGTCCATAGCCTGGAGGAGTACGCTCAACTCTCAGGCAGTTATATCAGTGGGCTAATTTGCTATGCTTTAAATCATGTCAGCTGATAGGGCTCCATCAGCAGTCAAGGTAGAGTTTTGATATCCAGAGTCTGATATTTATCTTTTGGTTTAGAACAAGGGCAGGAAAAGGGAGTGTTATGTATTTGGCCCCCTGTATTAGCTTCCTAGGGCCACCATAACAAGTCACAAAACCCGATTGACTTAAAACAGGAGAAATGTATTTCATAGTTCTGTAGGCAAGAAGTCTGAACTCCAAGTGCCGGCAGGGCAATTCTCTCTGGAGGTTCTGGAAAGAACTTGTGCACCGTGCGTTTCTTTGGTGGCTCCTGCTTGCTGTTCTTCGGTTTGTGGAAGCGTCATTCCAACCTCTGCCCGCCTCTTCCATGGCTTTGCCCTGTGTCTCTTCCCCTGTGTCTGTGTCTCAGACCTCCCTCTCCTTCCTCTTGTGAGGACACCCATCATCAGACTGAGGGCAGACCATAAATCTAGGAAGATCTCCTCTTGAGATCCTTAATTACATTGAAATGACCCTATTTTCAAATAAGATCACATTTGTGAATATTGGAGTTCAGACTTGGACATATCAATTAGGGGACACTATTTAACCCACTGCACTGCCCAGATGCTAACACCTCAGTGAGGAGCAGAGAACATACAAACAGATAAAGACTGTCATCTGTGGAACCCATGAAAGCAGGTGGCCCGGTATTATCCGAGCCTTTTGTAACTGGGACTCTCAGGGCTTTGACTTTGGCAAGTGGGGGTAATGCTCACCTGATATGGTGATGTCGTGTAGCTGGTTTTGGCGGCTGCACAGTTGTTTCTTTTAAAAAATTAACTTTTTATTAGTGTACACATATCATAGGTGGACAGTTTGATTAATTTTTATAAACTAAGCACTCTTGTGTAGCCAGAGCCCGAATTGAGAAATGGAGCATCACCCGCATCACCTGCATGCCAGTCTCTGCCTGCCAACTACCCCCCTGACTTCCAACAGCACAGGAGGACTGTTGTCATTTGCGTTTGTGATTTGTGTAAATATAATCAGACAGTATGAAATTCTGTTTCTGTCTTCTTTCACTCAACATTATATTTGTGAGACTATCCATATTATCATTTATTGTTGCATATTATTCATTTTCATTGCTTTGTAACACAGTTGGTTTTTAGCAGGTGTGGCCTGGGCAGGTGGAATTAGGCTTTAATGAGCATGACTCATGTGGGACCCTTACTTCAGCGGGTCCCTGCAGTTAACAGTTACTTTGTCTGTAAGCAAGTGGCTCTTTTTCACAAGGGTAAAGGCAGGCTAGGCCCTAGCAAGTGGGGTGACTTTCAGATGGACTCAGGAGGCAAAAATGCAAGGGTTCAATTAAGAGGAGGTATTAAGGAGGATTAAGAAGGAGACAACAATTTGATTGAAGGGAAATGAGAGTATTTCAATGAAGGCTTTTAGGTGTTAAGAACTAGGACAATTTTACTGTGTTCCTCAGAAGGTCTTTAAGCCAGAAGATCAGGACTTCACACTGAGGTTCTGTGTATTTTGCAGAATAACAAACAGTGAGAGTTTTGAGTTTTATACTGTTAGTGGCAAGCATCTTCAGGCAAGATAAGACAAACTACCCCCAATTCTGTTCTTCTTAAAATGTGTGTTGCTTTAAATTGTCTTCAGGACCAAGAGAGGGAACTACACAGGAACTGACTTTTAATTTCTGTAGCTTGCCCACAAATTCAAGAGAAACCCCAATCCTGTGATTTCAGACTGGTCTCAGATTTGTTATTTGTGTAAACCCTGACTACGGCTCTACATGTCAGAAACCCATGCTGTGGCTTCCCCTACATAGGTATATTTTGTTAGAAAAATGAAAGAGGAAGGAAACCCTTATCATAAAGAGAATGCAATCTTCCAAGTTTGTGGTAGAGAAATAGTTGTCATGAAAATCCAAGGTTAGTTGTTCTTACAGGGAAATCGAAATGATGGACACACTTTATAATAGAAACAGTGTTTGGATTCCAGTGAAGTCCGACAGCAGGAGTAAAGCCTAATTTTATGACGAGCAGACTGGAATGACATTTGCAGGGCAGCCAGGATCCAGGAAAATTTGAGAAGTGTCTGTCCTGAGACCTGCTGAGGGCAGGGCTGCAGAGTGGGAGTGTGCTGTGAGAGCAGTTCGCCTCCTGCCCCTCAGAGGGGGGGATGGATCACCAAAGTGGTTACAAAAACTTGGACAGACTCACAATAGGAGACCAGAAAGGTCCGTGTGAAATACTCAAAAATCACTACGTGAACTTTATTGTGACCCAGGAAATGCCGATGCCTAAGGAAATACCTGAGAAATTCATGGAATTTGGTCTTTAAAGGAAAGCTCAGGAACGATGAGCCGTATTAAAGTGCAGCAGCTCAGGACAAAGGCAGAAGAGCAGGCTGGAGTGGAAGCTGGACTGACTGGTGGGAGAAGACCTCCAAGTGGGACTTTCCATCTCAGGAGGGTAAGAGTGGGCAAGACCTATCTCAACAGTGGTTGCTTTTAAGAGGACCTGAGTTAATACTTTTATAAATCTCATTGTGAGAAATCCCAAAAGAAAAAAATTGGAAAATTACATTCAGAAAACAAGTATTGAGAAACAAAAGAAAGGGCTAGTATAAATAAAAGGTCCAACTTAAAAAAAACAGGTTAGATGGGTACAGAGTGTGCGTTCCTGAAAGACCCAGGAGACAGGGAAGAGCAAGAAGGCACTGAAGCAGTATCTCCCCACTGCCTAGCTTTAGGTGGCAGAAAGAAACGGTACTGAGAGGGCTAAACATTTAAAAAAACTGCTGAAGAGTGTCCTGAGAAGCACAGGCAGAGCAGAAGCGTCAGCAACTCCGCCAAAGTGATCCTCCAGGTGGAACAAATGGGGGATGAGAAGAAAATCTTCCTTAGGAGACAGGGTTGCCAGGTCACAGCTACCCAGCAGCAGGAGACTGTGGACACTGCCACTGCGGGATGCCACCCGAAGTGTCTGCCCACTGGAGGCAGTGAGTATACTTCTGCTCTAGGCAGCACATGTAGACATTCAGAGGTTTGGACCATTCTAGTAAGGAAGGAAGTCACCTCAAGTGAGAAGACCTGGTGACTGGAGCTGCCATTGTTGCAAATTGCTAAACTTCGCATAAAGGTAATGAAGTCTTAAATGCTGCTGTCTCAGAGGAGACAGCATGTATCTGTTCCCCAGCCCACATGGCGCTTGTATAAAAGGAACAAAAGGAACTTCTGAAAGGGACTGTTGACCTTACTGAGTTTAAGTGGACTCCAGACCACAGTCTGTGTTGCCTGACTAGCATCCTAACAGAACGGAAAAAATGTTTTTTTGTCTATGGCTTCCTTTCCCCACACCCTCTGGGTCTCTGCCCTGGTCTTCGCATCGCCCCCTACAAGGGCCCACAGGAGCTATTTTGGCTGCTGGCAACTGCTAAGAGCTAGGGATTTGTTGGGTGCAGCCTGCACGGCACGAATCTATTGGGTTTAACAAATCAGCTCTTCTGTGCTTTTCAGATGTGGGTCCTGAGAAACGGAGTGGTCACTGAAGGGACCCTAGCTCCACCTAGGCACTCAAACCTCCTCCAGCTGAGACTGGACGAAATCAGAAATTTGAATCTCTATGGCCAATTAATATTCGACAAAGGGGGCAGCAACATAAAGTGGACTAATAATAGCCTCTTCAACAAATGGTGTTGGGAGAACTGGATAGCTACATGCAAAAAAATGAAACTCGAGCACCAACTTACACCATACACCAAAATTAATTCAAGGTGGATAAAAGACTTAAATGTAAGCTGTGACACCATTAAAGTCCTAGAGGAGAACATTGGCAAGAAAATCTCAGATATTTCATGCAGCAACGTTTTTACTAATATGTCCCCTAGAGCAAGGGACATAAAGGAAAGAATAAACAAATGGGATCTCATCAAAATTAAACGCTTTTGCATGGCTAAAGAAAACAGTATTAAAATAAAAAGAGAACCAACTGTATGGGAAAACATATTTGCCAATGATACCACAGACAGGGTTTAATCTCCAAAATATACAAAGAATTTACACGACTCCACTCAAAGAAGACAAGCAACACAATTAAAAAGTGGGCAAAGGACTTGAACAAACATTTCTCCAAAGAGGACATACAGAGGATCCGGAGACACATGAAGAGATGCTCAATATCACTAGCTGTCAGAGAGATGCAAATTAAAACTATAATGAGATACCACTTTACACCAGTCAGAATGGCCATCATAAACAAAGCAACATCTGACAAGTGTTGGAGAGGTTGTGGGGAAAAGGGGACCCTAGTTCACTGTTGATGGGATTGCAGACTGGTACAACCATTATGGAAAACAGTATGGAATTTTCTCAGAAAACTAAAAATGGACCTGCCTTTTGACCCAGCAATTCCATTGCTGGGATTGCATCCTAAGAACCCTGAAACACCAATCCAAAAGAACCTATGTACCCCAAGGTTCATAGCAGCACAATTTACAGTAGCCAAGAGCTGGAAGCAACCTAGGTGCCCGTCAGTAAACGAATGGATCAAAAAACTATGGTACATATACACAATGGAATTCTATGCTGCAGAAAGAAAGAAGGAGCTCCTACCCTTTGCAACAGCATGGATGGAACTGGAAAGCATTATGCTGAGTGAAATAAGCCATGTGTTGAAGGACAAATACCATATGATCTCACCTTTAACAGGAAGCTAAACAACAAAACAAACAAGCAACCAAAATAAAACCAAAGACACTGAAATAGAGAACAGGGGGATAGTGACTAGAGGGGAGAGGGGAGGGAATTTCAGGGGAAAAAGGGAGAGGACTTACAGGAACTAGTATAAAGGACACATGGACAACAACTAAGGGGGTGGAAATGGGGGGGGTGCTGAGATGGGAGTAAAAGACAGAAAACTGTACTTGAACAATAATTAAATAATAAAAAAAGAAATTTCGAGGAATTTCAATTTATCTGAACTTCAGTTAAACTTTACTGTTTCAGATTTTGGACTTTATTTGGTTTTAGATTTCAGTGTCTTAGAACTTTCTTTGTAGAAGGATTTGAATGTGGGCGTTTAATGTGTCCCAGAGAAATGCACATTGAGAATTAAACCTGAGGCTTTTCCACATTGGCATTTTAACGTTGGAGTATTTTTATATCATCATTTACTCTCACAGTAATTCTGATGAGCTCTGTGGTGCTACGTGGTAGTTCATGATTTGAGATGGCAAATGGAACAGGGAGTTAATTTTCCATCTTAGGTACTGAGTGGCCTTACAGGAAATGTAACTGTCTTGTTTTGCTTTGTTTCTGACCTCCGACAACCAAACCTACTTGGCCCAGCCATGGTTCCAGGAGGATGCCCAAAAGAGCAGTGGCCGGTATTGGGGCCAATTCCTCCCGAGGGTGGGAGCCAGAGTCCCCAGGCCCAGGGGGACAAGCATGCCTCTAACAGCTATACATTCAATGGGTAAGTTCAGTGAGTTTATGAAGCAAAGAGTTAGGAATGTCATCTGGAAACAGTTTTCCTCATTGTATTCCCATTTGGAAGGACCGTCAGTAGGGTAATACCCTGTCCTTCTCCATCCACCACAGGGGTTAGAGAAGGACTGAGCGTGGTGCTTAGCTCTGCCCTGTCTTCTGTCTTTGCTGGTTCTGCTCCTCCTGCTTCACCTGAGAAGACCCTGAGCGGCAGGGGTGGGGGCTGGGGTGGTGGGGAAGGCCGAAGCATCTGGTGATTATGTGCGGACAACTCAGCTGACCTGGGGGGAGGGGTACGAGCAAGCTCCCTGGTACAAACCTGGCAAAGCCAGTTCTCCAAGGGCTTTGCTAGGTACTTTGATCTCCTCCCTGTCTTTCAGTTGGTACTGAACTAGGGATGAGGGGCTATCATGTATTGGGGTTCCTCAATTCCTTCCTAAGGCAATATGTATAAACAGTTTTTTAAATATCTTTTAGAGGCATACTGTGCATAAATTGTGTGTGTGTGTGTGTGTGTGTGATTGTTTTGTCCCCAGCATGCTATGAAGTGGGTCAGAGCGTTCTCATTTCTTTTTTCTGGTCTAAACTGCCTTTGGAATGTGGAGAAGGAACTATATCTACCCTTTAGTGCTATAAAAACTAAATGTGAAATACATGGTGTCCCCTGCTTTCGAAAGTTTGCATCAGGCCACTTTTATGAAAGACCTACATTAGTACAGTAAGTCCTCACTTAACCATGTTGATGGTTTCTCGGAAACTGTGACTCTAAGTGAAACATCTAACGAAATCAATTTTACTATTGGCTAATTGATATCGACAAGAGTTCCTACACACATTTCTGGTCACAAAAACATCACCAAACTTCTAAATAAAGACTCAAGACACTTGAAATAGATGTGAGCTCTACAGACATTTATGAAAGAATAGCAAAAACAAGTAAGAATGATTTTTCAACCTGCTTATTCCTGCAGCTCAGGGCACAAGAGGGGAACCCACCATGGACAGGGGTGCACACTACTCACGCCCACTCCCACTCAGACTGGGACAAGGCAGTTCATTTCACATGCCTATCTGGAGATATGGAGAAAAACTGAGTCTCTGGAGAAAACCCACACAGGCATGGGAAGAAGTTACAAACTCCACACAGACAGGGGAATTTGTCTTTCTCCCCATCAACATGATAATGAGCAACATTAAACAAGCTGGCATCATTCAAAGACCTGTTGGACCTATTTTCTCGAACCAAAAGAAATCTGAAGGGGGTTTTCGCTTTTACGAAAAAGGCAAAGAGCGAACGCAGTGCTCAGTTTGTTTTGCAGCTTTAATGGGAGCAGGCGTGCCCTGGGTGGTGAGGGGGGCCTGCGTTCTCTGCACGTTGTGTGATTGTAGGCTTCTGTGTTATTTGGTGTGTTTCAGTAGATCATTTCTGGGATCTGGGAATGCTCAAATTTTTAATTAATTAATTTCAATAAATGTAAGGTCATTGCTTCTTCAGTCTACATCATTTTGGCATACCAGAGTTTTTATGGGATAGGCTACTTTCGGAGAACGGGAGAGACGTTGCGCATGCCCGACAGGAGGTGACTGCTCAGTTAGTGTTGGCTGCTGTTCTATCTTACTAATAGGAAAAAACCCACAAACACACACACAACTAGTGGCACACAACACACAATGTTCTGCACTTTGCTCTTTGTTTCTGTCTCAGTAGTTGCACACAGAGCCATCACAAGGTTGTCATCAATTGTATCACACTTTACTAGGTGGGTGTATCACAATTTAGTTAACCAGTTCCATATAGATGGACATTCAGTTTCTAACCTTTGGCTCTTACTAACAGCACTGCAATGGATTATGCAAATGTTAATCTTTATTTGGGTGAGCACATTTGTTGTTTAAATTTCTTGAAGCTCCTCACTGGGTCAAAAAGTATTGAACAAATATTTTTAAAACACTGGTTTGGCCCTTGCTGGGGTAGCTCAGGGGATGAGCACAGGCCTGCCAACCAAGGGATCACTGGTTCGATTCCCAGTCAGGGCACATGCCTGGGTTGCAGGCCAGGTCCCCAGTGGGGAGTGAACGAGAGGCAACCACACATTAATATTTCTCTCCCTCTCTTTCTTCTTCCCTTACCCCCTCTCTAAAATAAATTAATAAATAACAAATATTTTTTTAAAAAACACTGGTTTGAGGGGCCTCTGCATTATCGGGCGGGGCCTGGCCATCTTGGTTTGGTGTGTGTAGGCTGGAGCCAGACCAGTGCAGAGGGAGCTCTAACAAGTTGTGGCAGGTGACATGGTGGAGCAAATGAAGGATGCTGAGTGGGTCCCTTGGACGGAGAGCTTCCCCAAGAAAGTGACAGTTAAGGACAGGACCTAAGGGTGGTTAAGTGGTTAAGAGATGTATATCCAAAAAGGGGTGGAGAAGGAATGTCCAGACAGAAAAAATAAGCGATTGCAGAAGTCCACAGGTGAGAGAGAACAGAGAATTTGGGAAACTGCCTGTCTGGCTGCAGGGTCCGAGGTGAGGAGAGAGATGGGAGAGAGGAAGGTAGACAGGCTTCTGGGCTGGGTTACAAAGGGTCCTGTGTGCAGGGTGGAGGCTCTACACTGGCAGAGGACGACCCCGTGAAACTCCCCCTGCAGGGGGTGCCCTGGCTGTGTGTGGGAGGCTGGGTGCAGCATGGAGGCAGCAGACACGTTGGGAACCTGTTAAAGGGATTGGATATGTATAATGAGGGGAAAAGAATGAAAAATACAATTCCTAAACTTATGGTTCAGACAACCAGAGAAGGAATATGGTTTCAAAGGGGAAAGAGAGGAAACGGCAGTGGCTAGCAGTCCAGTCTTTACACCACGTCAGCAACAATGCTAAGAACAAAGTGTCTCTTGCCTTCTGATTTTAGTCACTGTGTCTCTAAACTCAATTTTTCATCACTGTGCCTGGGGTTAGAGGCAGAATGGGATTACAGTTAGTTCTATAGTACAAGTAAGGCTACCTTGCTATTTCCCCTCCATGGGAGTGGAGGCACGACAGGTTTCTGTGGGGCATCTCAGTAATGAAGTTCAGGAAGGAGTCAGAACGTCTTATGTGATGCTCAGAGGAGTGATGTGCACTCTAGATATTTATGTTTGGAAACCTGCAGCAAGTAGGTAAGTGGCGCCTGGGAAACTGCTGACGTCACCTAGCCCAGAGTGTAGGGAGAGAGGTAATGGCACAGGAGAGGACCCCAGGAATGGAAGGATTTGTGGGATGGGAAGCAGCAAAGGTAACTGGGAGGAGGGGCCAGAGGGGACACGGAAAAGGGAGGGAATGCTGTCTCAGCCTGACAGAGAGGAGGGCGTTTTAAGAAAATGGAAGACAGACCTGGCTGGTGTAGCTCAGTGGTTGAGCGCAGGCCTGCAAACCAAGGGATGGTGGTTCGATTCCCAGTCAGGGCACATGCCTGGGTTGCAGGCCAGTTCCCAGAAGGGGATGCACGAGAGGCAACCATCCATTGATGTTTCTCTCCCTCTCTTCTTCCCTTCCGCTCCAAATTTAAATAAATAAAACCTTTAAAAAAAAGAAAATGGAAGACAGCAATGGTACTGGAGACAATGGAACAAGGGCAGGCACAGAGGAATCGTGGGACAGGAGTTGGTCACAGCTTCTAATGTGACTGGGTGGAAGGAAGAGGTCGGTGAGGCTACAGGTGCTGGGGGGAGGTTGCCATCTGCTGAGGATGTGCGAGGAGGGAATGATATGGGTTAGAGGAGGTTTAGCAAAAATTGGAAAGAGCTGTTGTGGAGAAAGATGTAAAGGAAACTGAGAAATGAAAAATGATTTACGAGCAACCACTGAGGGCCAAGCTGAGGTTGGAGAGCGTGAATCTGAAAGAGCACGCTCTCTGTTTCTGTAGTGTTGGTTTGCTTCAGCTTCACTCAGCTGCCTGGGTGAAGGGGCAGAGAAGGCTGGCCCTCTGGGATGAGTTTCACTGGGTTGGTGTGGGTGCAACTGGTCTATCAGTGGACCACCCAAGAGGCCTCCCACCTCTGTAGCTCCTATGAATTACAACATTCACAAGAGCTCTCCCCTTTGTGTGAAATATCTTTCTCCTTCCTTCTTTCCTGTTGGTTGAGAGTGTTCCGCTTGCTTTTCAGGACTCAGTTCAGATGCCTTTTCCTCTGTGAAATCTATTCTCCTTCATCAAACTCCTCAGCATTGTCTAAAAACAGATTATAGCACTAGTGTTACGTCTTGCTTTCTGACGTGTGGAGTGACTGTGACTTGTTTATCTCCAACCGACCCCACTGCCTGGGTCTGCTGTTTTGGCACCGAACACCCTTGGTGTCAGGAAGCTTGTCAGGCCCAGGCATCCTCCCTCTGACCCCACAACAGCACCGGGCTCGCAGGAACCATTCAAACAACGTTTGTGAAAACACCTGAGTGTGTGTGTGGTTACAGCATTGTGATACCACTGCCTTTGGTGGTGAGGGTAGCAGTGGGAAAGGAGCAGAAATAGGTTTGTTTGCCTTCCCAGCTTTCCTCCCCCAGGGACACGTAGAGTTACCTTCTCAAACTCTCATTTCATAGATAAGAAAACTGAAATTAAGCTCTAGAAAACATAAGCATTACACAAGGAAACATAATTACTTTTCTTTTTTAATTAAGAGACTTTGGGGAGCAATTTCAGGTTTATGGAAAAATCGAGGGGAAAGCATATCAAGTCCCTGTATATCTCTCACCTCTCCTCCATGTCCCCTATTATCAACATCTTGTGGTATATTTCTTGTAATTGGTAAGTGAATATGGATTCATTATTAAATAAATTCTTAGTTTATAGCAGGGTTCACTCTTCGTATGGCTCATTCTGCGGGCGTGGACAGAGGTGGGGGGCGTGCACCCACCACCGCACACCACACAGGTGGTGTCCCTGCCCCCAGAGCCCCGGGGCTCCTCCGCCTGTTTACCCCCTGACTCTGCCCGTAATCACTAGCAAGCGCTGCTCTTTTAGCTGTCTTTATAATTTTGCCTTTTTCAGAATATTATATAGTTAGAATCATACAGATTGGCTTCTTACACTTAGCCCTATGCCTTTAAGATTTCTCTGTGTCTTCTCTTGTGCTGTCTTTCAGGGTGGTTTTGCCTTCAAGTGGTATTATTTCTGACATTTCAAAGCTGTGTTAACCTAGATGTACAAGAACAATGGGGCTTGCTTGAAAATCTTTCGCTAAAGAAGTTACAGGCCTGCTGTGTGACTACCCACCATGACCTGCCCAGAACACATGTTTAAGAGGCACTGCCTTGCACTGCAGGGTGTCTCAGTGGTGGGAGTGGCTTCCCACACACCAATATTTCATGGGTTTGTGGTTTGATAACTCATTTCTCTTTAGCACTGAATAATATTCTATTGTTTGGATGTGTCAGAGTTTTAAAATCCATTTACCCATTAAAAGACATCTTGGTTGCTTCCAAGTTTTGGCAATTATGAATGGAGTTTCTATATACACTTGTGTGTGGAAATAAGTTTTCAACTCACTTGGATAAATATCAAAGAGTGAGACTGCTGAATCATAAGGAACGAGTATCAAGTTTGTAAGATGCTGCCCACCCTCTTCCCGAGAGGCTGCACCATCGGCATCCCCAGCAGCGATAAATGGGAGTCCCTGCGGCCCCGCCTCCTCCTCAGTATTTGGTATCAGTGCTTTAGATTTGGGCCAGTCCGATGGGTGGTATCTCACTGTTGTTTCAGTATGCAATTCCCTAGTGACTTATGATGCAAGCACCTTTTCATGTGCTTATTTGTATATCTTCAAATCTGTAGAAAGAAGGTACACTGATTTGTATATCTTCTTTGGTGAAGTGTCTGTTCAGATCCTTTGCCCAATGAGTTTTGCAAAGAGTTTCTCCCAGACTGTGGTTGTCTTTCCATTCTCTACTTTTCATGGAGGTAAAATGTATACAGAATAGTGTCCAAATCAAAAGCTTAGGACTCTAAATAGAAAAGTCCTTATGTATGTATTTAACACATATTGAGGACTGTCCAGAAAGTATCCAGTCTTGTAATATGAAAAATAGAGACATTTATTGACTAAGATACAAGAAAAATTGTACATAGGACAATGACACGAGTCACGTTCAAAGTAGGCACTTTGGGACCTCACACAGTTCTCCCAATTGCTATCAGCTGCCGTATCATTTTTTCTTGAATCTCATCCAATATTCTGAAATCTCATCCTTTTCGAAGGTGATTTTAGCTTTGGAAAAAGCCAGAAGTCTCAGGGTACCAAATCTGGGCTGTAACAGGGCTGAGTCACCTGGATGATTTGATGTTTCACCAAAAAAATGCAAGAGACATGATGCATAAGCAGGCACGTCGTCACGATGAAGCCACTAATCACCAGCTGCCCATAGCTGTGGCCTTCTGAATCATCCAAATAGTTTCCACAGAGAAATGTTCAAGCTTAAGGCAAAATCTGATGCAGATTTGTTGTACTACCCACTCAGTCATTTTGAATGTGACAGCCACACAGTACGCACGCTCACTGAATGGCATCTATCACCCCCACTGACTAGTACTGTGAAGTTGTCACTGTTCACACATGCTCATTCCAGTCTAGTTTCCTTGGCTCTTAGGTTACATCAATGTCATGAAAACCTTTCTGCAAACCTTTCTCATTATATTAACAATAGCTGGACTTTTCCAGACAGACTTCATATATGATTAATATAATAAGTATGCAGTTTATAAGTGTACTTAATTTTTTAAAAGTGTACACCTCCGGGTAACCAGCACCCCAGCTAAATCCACTGTCTGGCCCCTTCCCAATTGCAGTTGGAGGCATTAGTGGCAACTCTGCTGACTTCTAACACAGATTCATTTTGCCTATTTTGAATTCAGCAAAAATTGAATTACATACAATATACTGTCTTTTGTATCTGACTTCACTTGCTCAAGACTGTGTTTCTGGGTCCCAGGGTTTCTAGGACCTGAGGCTGTTCACCTCAACCCCCTTCACCTGAGCTGGGGTGGCTCTCCCCCAGGGAGAACCTATGATTCCAACAGGGGCTGAGATGCACAGAGAAGACGGGAAAGTTTAGTGAGGAAAACAGATATCGACTGAGTACCTATCAGGGACTTGATGTACATTAGCTATTTTAATTATTTCTTTAACTGTAGAAGCCAGGGCCTATTTCCTTCCATTTTACACTGAGAAAAATGAGGCACGGAGCCAGAAAGTAATTTGTCTCCATCACAGAGCCAATAAGGAGGAGAGCTAGGATTTGCATGCAGGTATCGCTGACTCCAAATTTCTGTTCACGCCACCATATTTCCTTTGTAAAATTCCTTCTACAAACCTCAGTCCTTTTCTTGACAACAGAAAGCTGGGGGAGCTTGAGGTCAGGGTGTGGTGAGGGAATCAGGTGTGCGGGAGTACCCCCTCTGGCCCAGGTCAGGTGGGTTGCGGGAGGGAAGACAGGCCCCAGTGACAGCAGCACCAAGCTGGGGTACTCCTTCAAGGAGGCCCCCACTGCCCAGACCTAAGACACATGGGGCCAAAGCTCATCATCTCTATTTCATTTTCAAAATAGTCCTGTGAAATGGGCAGGACTTGTGTTCTCCCCATTTCAAGGGGAAGCAACCGAGCAATCTTAAAGCGCTTGCACAGGAGCACAGTTCCAGCACCACCTCGTCTAGTCCACCGTGCATCTGATAATTTCATGGTAAGGCACAGAGTAACGCAGGCTAAAGGATCCCTAAGTCACCCTGTTAACATGGGTGTCCCGGTGAGGAGATCACACAGAAACTGCCTGCGGCCGCCAGGGACCATGAGGCAAGTGCAGCAGTGTCTCTCTTCAAACATTGCTTAATGTTTAATGGGCTCCTTGACAGAGATGTGGCACACATTACTTTCAGCATATTGTCCAATGTCTCTCCTGCAAGAATCTGTTTGCTCCCCAAGACTCCTCACCTGCAACACTACCTTCTGTCTGCAGCTGCTCCGCTCCTAATCTCCAGAAGCTCTTTCGAAAGACAAGCACCCTACCAGTGCTCTGAGCTTCTCCTGCCCTGTTCTGCCTGGCCAGCTTCTACTCACTTGCCTGCCTCTCTTCCTCAGTAAGCTCATTTCATCCCAGTACCTCTCTGCTCTGCCAAACCACCCTTTCTCTGTAGAGCCTTTCCTCCTCCAGCCTCAGCGACCTTCTGCTTCTTAGTTGCCCCTAAGGGCCGACAGCTGTGCCCAGAGAGGAGCCAGGAGTCTTCTACCTTGGGTTTGATGGGACACCACACACTGTGGCCAACCCTTTCCCCCAAGGCCTTGAGATGCCCCCAGGTCTTGCAGGGACTCACCAGGAGGACAAGTTTGCAGGGGTATGTTACAGAAGAAGGATTCAGCCCTGGCTGCTGTGGCTCGGTGGATTGAGTGCTGGCCTGCGAACCAAAGGGCTGGCGATCCAATTTTCAGTTAAGGGCACATGCCTGGGTTGCAGGTCAGGTCCCTGGTTGGGAACACACAGAGACAAGCACACACTGATGTTTCTCACCACCCCCTTTCTCCCTCCCTACCCCTTTCTCTAAAAATAAATAAATAAAATCTAAAAACAAAAACAAAAAAGAAGAATTCAGCCTGGACTTTGAGCCTTAGCCTGGAGGATCAAATCCTGTGCCCTCAGACTTCAAGGGGCCTGGCCAGCTCTGAGTGTGTGTGCGTGCACATGTGTGAGTGTGTGCACGCGTGTGTGTTTAAGTCTAAGGAAATTGACTTTCACTTACTGAGTGCTTTGTTATTTTAATTAGAGTTGAATTAACATTTTCTTTCTTTCTTTCTTTCTATTATGTATTACTGAACAAGGTTAAGTCTCGATCTTGGGGGTACATGTAGAACATATATGGGGAGATAGGAAGAAAAGTGTAAGTCCAGAGTAAGCATTATATAACTGTTAGAACACCCTTGGGCTCCTGGCAAGGGTGAGTCTCTGGGCATTCCATGTTTGTTAGAGTGAAGAAATGGAGAAGGCAGGGGGTCACAACCATTCATTCACTGACACATTTCTTTCAAGGCAATTATAAAGTGCCTACTACATGTCCAACATGGTAATGGAACCTGGGGATGGAAAAACAAATAAGATTTTGCCTGCCAAGCACATCAGTATAATAGTATGCATGAAGTGTTAAGATAGAAGTTCACACAGTGAGCTGTAGTGGGCCAAGAATAGAAACACCTAAATCAAACTAGGAATCCTGGGGGGCTTCCTGGAGGGGGTGACATCTGAGCTACACTTGCAAGAAAATGAGCCACTGAAATCAGCCCTTATGATTTCATGCTACTTTATGGTTTGCAAATTCCTTTCACAGTCATTATCTTATGCAATTTTCTCCAAAACCTTTTGAAGTTGCCCAGAGTTAAAAATGATACCCCAATTTTATATGTGGGAGGGCGACCAGCAGTGCCCAGGGTGAGAAGGATGACCCATGGTTACACACACTCCTAGGTGGCCGGCCTCCTGCTTCCTGGTACTGGGCTCTTTCAGCTCTTTACCAGGTGGCCTTTCTCCTGCTCCCCTGCCCCCCTTGTTTTGTTGGATGCAGCTGAAGACCAGACAGAAATTTTTCTGATAATCCCAGGCAGGCTTCCTGGAATCAGCTGGGGGACACCTCAGAATAGCCGTGGGGCCTTGCCCAGAACTCCACGCCCAGGAAATCCCCAGGTGCGGCCCTCTGAATGAAGGACTGGTTTGACCATCTGCACTGATGCTGCAATCCAGGGCCTGCTCAGGGCTCCCTCCTGAGCTCCCCTCACAGCAGGCCGGCCAGGTGCTGGGTTCAGGCCGTGGGTGGGAGTGGGGTGAAAAGTCCACTAATTGCCATGCCATTTGCTACTGGGGAATTCCACCCTCACCCCCATGGCCCTTTACGGAATTCGAATTCATTCTTTCTTTAAAATCAGGAAGTAATTGACACCTGCCTCTCAGAGTAATCAGAGATCTGTTCCCCTTACATCTTCACTGTCCCCCTCCTCCTCCCCTCCTAGACACCCAGAGCCATACTCAAGATCATAGTTAAAAATTCTGTTAGTTCCAATCTCTGGATGAGTAGGGAAGACTTAAATTATTTTTATTATGTTTTAATTAACTGTTAAGTACACAAGAAATGCAAAAACAATTCTCCCTATAAACGTTGACTGTTACAGATAAACTTCTAAGAAGTAGGCAGAACCTGCCCCCTTCCCTGGTGCTCAGGCCTGCCTGTGCCGTCTGTGGGCCAGACAGATGGACCCGTGGAGGCTTCTTGTCTTCTCTTCGCAGCCTTGGCTCTCTTGGGCCTAAGGGTGGACACAAAGGCCGCAGGCATAGGGAGAATGGATTCAGAAAATTATTCAGATGGGTCTGGAAGCAGCTTCGGGATTCTTAGGAAGAGCATTCTGGGCCCCCATGTTCCTAACTGTGGTCTAGAAGGGCAGGTGGTAAAACTGGGGACCCCTTAGCTGGAGGGAACACCTGCTGGCCTAGACATAGGGCAGTCTTGCCAGGGTCCTCCTCCCTAACCTGCTGGGACAAACACGGACACCAGATTTCCTTCAACTCATCAACATATGGGGGACATGTAAGTTATAGGAAATAAAAGGTGCTGTTTTGAAGGTTTATTCCCCCCTACAAGAATAATACCACACTGTATGTAATGTTCTGCAGCTTGCTCTTTTTCATGTACTCTGCAGTAAGATTTTCCACATAGCTCTACATTTTTTATTCTAACCGCCACTTAGTATCCTGTTGGGTATGGTTATGCTATTGCTATAGTTCAGTTGAAAATAAGTAGTATTTGTTTAGTGCAGGTTTTTGTGCTATAAAACAATATGGGCATTCCTGAAAAACTTTGCATTGTGAAAAATTGTACACTAAAAATAACAGGCTGAAAATAATCAGGCTGGGTAGACTGTCAAAATTTATGCAACCTGGTGCTAGAACCCTACCAAAAGCAGAAAATAGTGGCTCAGGAGAAAACCTGGGTAGCTCAGGCATGAACCTCTGCATTTTGAGGTGGCCTCTGGGAATGTTAAAAGCTACCGAAAGCTACAGTGTGATACTGTGGCCTGCTGGCGATGAGATGGTGCAGATGGAAGTGCACTCCAAGCCAGGTGGGCACAGGAGGAAGTGCAACCTGCTTCCTGGGATCCGTCTCTCTGGGGACCACACCCCAGGTGCAGACACACTTTTACATTTTTCCTAAAATAGAGTTGTAAGGGCTCTTGCCTCTGCAGAAGCCAAACTGAGGGTTTTTCTGTCTCTTGGCAAAGGTTATCATTCTGCTCCTGATATTCTAGCTCTCTACATTAGGAAAGACATTTATATAAATGAAGCCAGCATTCACTTTATAACCACATAATTGCCCTGGTTATCAGTTGTGGATGAGCTCTTTGGTATTATAAAAACATACACTGTGGGAAGTGGGAGGAGAAGAGAGGGGGAAAAGGTACAGAGAATAAGTAGCATAGACAGTAGGTAGAAAATAGGGGGGAGGGTAAGAATGGTATGGGAAATGTAGAAGCTGAAGAACTTATGACACATGGACATGAACTAAACGGGGGGGAATGTGGGTAGGAGAGGGTGTGCAGGGTGGAGGGGAGTGAAGAGGGGAATGGGACGACTGTAACTGTGTAATCGATAAAGTATATTTTTTAAAAAGGTAAAACAAACAAACAAACAAAGACACAGAGGCTCACTGCAATGCCACAGCCCTTATCAAAAAAAAAAAAAGAGTGCTGTGTCCTGAGTGGCGTGGCTCAGTGGATTGAGAGCCAGCCTTCGAGTCAAAGGGTCACCAC
Source organism: Sturnira hondurensis (assembly GCF_014824575.4). Lineage (NCBI taxonomy): Eukaryota > Metazoa > Chordata > Mammalia > Chiroptera > Phyllostomidae > Sturnira > Sturnira hondurensis. The sequence goes on from NW_028088140.1 coordinate 8,300,089, forward strand.
TTTCATTCCTGGTCAAGGCACATGCCTGGGTTGGGGGTCAGGTGCCTCTCCTCCACCCCCTGTGGGGGGTGCATGAGAGGCAACTACACATTGATGTTTCTCTTCCTCTCTTTCTCCCTCCCTTCCTCTTTCTCTAAAAATACATAAATTAAGTTTAAAAAATGTGCTCTAGAACAAAAGGTGACTAGAATGTAGTACATGCTAAATAATTTTGTAAAGAATGAGAAGAAGGAAAGGAAGGATGGGAGGAAGGGAGGAAGAGGTAAGGAAGGAAAAACTAAAGGATAAGGGAACAGAGAAGAAACACATTTAGTTAAGAGTGTCCACTTAACATTGGCCAAGTCATTCGGTTGGTTGGAGCATCGTCCCATACACTAAAGGGTTCTGGGTTTGATCCCTGGTCAGGGCACATATCTAGATTGCAAGTTCAATTCCCGGTGAGGGCACACATAGGAAGCAGCAACCAATGCTTCTCTCTCATATTGATGTTTCCTTCTCTCCCTTCTTCTCTCTCTAAAACCAATAAACATATCTTCAGGTGAGGATTAAAAAACAAAGAATATCCGCCCTGACTGGAGTAGCTCAGTGGATTGAGTGCAGGCCTCTGAACCAAACAACCACAGTTCAATTCTCGGTCGGGGCACATGCCTGGGTTGCAGGCCAGTTCCCAGAAGGGGATGAATGAGAGGCAACCACACATTGTTATTTCTCTCCCTCTCTCCTTCCCTTCCCCTCTAAGGATAAATAAATAAAATCTTAAAAAAAAACAAAGAATATCCACTTAACATGATCAGGTTCATTAATTCCTAAATAAAGGTCCATGATGGACCTCTGAAGGCCCTTGAAGAAACTTCTTTTTTGGTCTGAGAGAAAATAAAGACTATATGAAGACTCATTGACTCATTGACTCATTGACTCATTGATAATAAAGACTCATTGAAGAAATGTCTTTATTCTGAATTTGTTTTAATTTTGTTATTAAAATGTCCTGTTTTGGTGAAACAGTAGTGTAGCAGATAGTACTTCTATATGTGTACCTATCTACATATTCTTATTCAGAAAAATACAAAGTCAGAAGCTTTTTATTGGTCCTCAAAATTTTTGGTAAAGTTTTGTTTATCTACCAAGTGTAAAAGTCTGGGAACCATTAAAATTTCAGCCGTCCCTGAACTTCAAGTTAAATGGTTCCTAGCCCTGGCTGGTGTGGCTCAATGGACTGAGCGCCAGCCTTGAACCAAGGGGTCGCCAATCCAATTTCTTGTCAGGGCACATGCCTGGGTTGTGGGCCAGGTCCCCAGTGTGGGGGCACTCAGGAGGCAACCACACATTGATGCTTCTCTTCCTTTCTCTCTCCCTTCCCTTCTCTAAAAATAAATAAATAAATAAAATCTTTAAAAAAAATTTACTTAAAAACTCTTAAAAATGGTTCCTAAACTATTCCTCTAAAAATAGTTTTAGCTAGTCTATTCCTCAAACCCCAGACTCCTTTCAGGGTTTCAAAGAGAAACCTTGCACATCAACCTTACAAATCTTGTTTGAATGTTATGTTGTGGAAGTTCCCTTCATGTGTAACTTCTTACTTCCCACAATGTAAATGAGGGACATTCAAAGGATGGAGCCAGAGTGTGACGTGAACCCCCCAGTCTACCACAGATCCCCTTGGTCACCCAAGCGGTGCCTCCCTGGGACTCTCTTTCCCTCTCTAGGGATTGCATTACAGTGCCTTTGCCTGCATAGAGTCAAGTCCAGGGTAGAGGGAGAGGCTGGAGTCAAGGCTCAGGGCACCAGTGTTTCTGAGCTTATAGTGCAGCTCCTATGCACGGCGCTTGGACAGGGAGCAGAGACAGGAGGGAGACTTTCCACTACATAAACGTGTGCCACACAAATTTTGAACGAATCAAATTTTTGAAGTGAACTTACTGGAACATCCTGGCTCGGTTGCTAACTACCGGTCTTCTGGCATGTAATCTAACTTCCAGTTTTAGTTCCTCATCTAGAGAATGAAGATAGTTACCCCATAATGCTATGAGTGAGAATTAAACAAGAGAATGACAAATAAAAGCATGAAATAAGGCTTGACTAAGTAGTAACCAATTATTCATCAGACACGTAGGATTTAAGTTGGAAAGAAAATCTCCGCAGGACAGTTAAATTCTGTGCAGCGTGTGAGAGTTTCAGGTGTACCCTCCTTCTCACCACAGTCCCTTGGCCCCAGTGGAGGGGGCTGGCGTGGTGCTGGAAACGAGAGCTGGCCAGAAGGTCGCACCTTGGGATGGCAGGGCAGAATCTAGAACTTGGATCTTACAACCTCCTTTCCTGACTTCTTTGGGTCACGTTTCTATTGAGCAAAGGCTATTCTGTATCAGTGAATGTGGTCAGGTTAGGAGCCTAGCATGCTCTGATCCCCCTATCCTGTTGCTGACACCCAGCAGGACTTGTTGGCAGGTGTCTGATTGAAGGCTGGTGGGCAGAAGCCCACATGGGTGCAGGAACAACTCTGTGTGACTCATTACTTGAAAATAGCTCAGGGATGTCCTCTTTAACTTCTGGCCCACCATCATCATTTGCAATTTCTTCACGTGGCCCTTCCTACTTCCTACTTTCACTCTGGGTGAACCAACTCTGGGAGCTACATAGGTAGTTGTCTCAACTTGAAAGGAAGGGTGTTGGCTTAGTCAGAATATTTGAATCCTGGGACGCTAGGCTGCAAGGGTATGAAAGGTAATCTCACCATCAGTCCCCAATATCACAGAGAAGAAAATGAAGGTCTAGCAGGAGTGTCCAACTGTGGCCCACAGACCACACAGGCAGTCGAGGATGACTATGAATGTGGTCCAGCACAAAATCATAAATTTACTTAAAACAGTATCAGGTTTTTTGTAATTACGTGTCACAATGTATTTAATGTGTGGCCCAAGACAACTGTTCATCTTCCAGTATGGCCCAGAGACACTGAAAGGTTGGACACCCCTGGAGAGGGTGTTATCAGGGGGTCACACACTGCTTAGTACAGTGCTGAGGCTTGAACCCAGATCTTCTGACTCTAGGACAAGAGGCAGAAAACAGCACCAGGATGTTTTATGAGGACTCATTTGTGTCTCTGCATGGGTACAATGGGGTTGGGGTGAATAAACACATGCTGGTACTGACTTGCCAGGTGGGGTGCTAAGTATAAGTCATTAAACCTCACTGAGGTTTGTTGATGTTAAACATCACTATCCCCATTGCATTGATGAGAAAATGGGTTCAGAGAGCTTAAGTCAGCTTCCCAGGGCCTCACAGCTAGTAAAGTTATGGCTGTCTGGGGTTCCTGGATTGGTGGCAGGTGAAACAAAGAACTGGTGCTCAGAACTGCATGTGAGCCAATATGATCTATTGTATGATGCTCTAAAGACACACCAGTCATAAGCAGGTCTGCACTGTGATTTCTGCTCTTCTGGTCGCAGAAGACTGGCCAGTGGATTGGTGCCCAAGCCAGAGGTCTGGCTCCTTGGAAGTAGCTTGGCCAAAGACTCTGTCCCATAGGGTCTTCTGTGTGCAATTGTGACCCAATTGGATCCTTTATCTTGGAAAGTGTGAGTATAAGAAGTGAGAAGTGAGTGGCTGTGAGCTGTGTCCTAAGCGATGATGAGCCATGATAAGGGTTGCCAGGAGGCCTGATGTGTCAAGGACTATGGCCCAGAGGAACCTCTCAGCACAGTTGCTGGGTTTCTTCCAGGGATTCTTCAACCTCCTTATAAGTCCTCAGAGAACCAAGACTGCCCATATTTTTCAGCCTTCAAGGGGCACTCTTTACTTTTGTGTTCAAATCACACTGGCTGGTGTCCCTCATTCCCTGTGGCTGTAGGGAGTCCCAGTGTTTCTGAGAAGCATCAAGAAACACTGATGCATTCCAGACAACCACCAGGGTGACCCCTTGATACCTCAGCCAGCTGCCTTATGCTTCTCAGCTCATATCTTGCTGTGAGAAAGCCAGAGAGGTATGAGGAATTGAAGATGTATACAAGGGAGTGATCATAATGATTGGCCATACAATTTTTTTATCCCCACATAAGGACATTTTTTTTCATTGCTTTTAAAGAGAGAGGAAGGAAGAGAGAGAAACTGATTCAAGAAAGGAACATTAATTTGTTGCTTCCCATGTACGCCTGGACCAAGGATTGCATGTGCTCAGACTAGGGATTCAATCTGAAACCTGGGTACGTGCCTTGACCAGGACTCAAACCTGCAACCTTTTGGTTACTGGATGACATTCCAACAAACTGAGCCACACAAACTGGCCATGGAATTTAAAATTGGTAAGGTAAGATCAGTGGCAGGAGGATCTGATGGGGCCCAGGATTACTGGAACTGAAGTTCTAGAGTGGGAAAACTGGAAAGACAGAAAGTAGGATTCCAGAATGGAATGTAAGAAATCGGGATTACAGTGGGACTGAAATCATTGGTAGTAATAGGGTCTAGTGTATGGGCGTGAGAGTAGGTGGCTAGGGGAGGGACAAATCATTGGAAAGTGGTATTCAAGGAACTGTTTTTATGGCATAGTAAATCTCCAAGAGTTATGAGACAGGAGTAATGACTGAAGAGAGTAACCCTGAGCTAGGAGCTAAAATGAAGAAATGTTGGGGCCTGAACCATTCAGACTGGCAAGTGTTTGTACATGTTCCTGGGACAATCATCCTTTTTCTGAATTCTGATTCTAACTGGAATCAGATTGTTAGGAAAGGCATGAAGTTGCTATGAGTTTAACTCCTGGGTGATATGAGATGACAATCCCTTTAATTGTTTGTATCAATATTCCCACGCCACCCCCCATCCCCCCATCAGGGAAAGACCAGGTGAGGTCACTAAATAAATACTGTCATCATCCCTGCCCCTACTCTAAAATATACCTGAACTGAATATACCCCACGACAGACCAAAAGACCCCATTTCTAACATGGAACTTTAATGTTAAAACAAATGTGTTAGACAAGAGCCTTAACTAAGACAGCTTCTCCTGGTGCCGAGGTTTTGTTTGGTTTCTTTTTGGCGCCCCAGGGTGTGGATACCTGGGACTTACTTAGATGCAGGACGGGGACAGGTCACCTTTCTTTTGAACAGAGGGAGAAAGGCAACAGTGAAATGAGATGGCAGGCAGATCCACATGGCCACGAGCACCATGGCACTGAGGAGCAGGACAGCGTTTCCTTCACACGCTCCAGGCTCACACAGCTCTTGGGAAGTCTCACTTTACCCTAGTGAGAGTACCATTTGTCCATTTCACGCTGGTCTTCTGGGTCTCAGTTTTCCATATCTATAAAATTGGGGTGTGACTCAATGGTCCCTAAGTTACACTCCAGTTTAAAATATTTCATTCTACCCATCAGGTCAGCTACTGGAGAGCCTGTGCTCTTGCTGATGCCACTCCTATCTCCTAGAGAAGTGTCAGGTAGGCTGGGCAGTGCTCCCTCTCCTGAGGGAGCTGGAGCCCAGCTGCAACCCTGCAACCTTAGCAGGTTCTCTCTCTCTCTCTCCCCCTCCCCACCCCCAAACCACCAAATGGCCAAATGGCTCAGCCATCCCTTCTAGCTAAATGATCTTAGACAAATTTATTCAACCTCTGGGAGGTAACAGCGTGCACGCAATAGCACTAAAACAAATAAACGAACAAAAAACAAACCTGAACTCTTAAAGGAGGTGGTTTTGGGGGATCATGTTACAGGAGCTGTGTCTTTTATTTCTGTGCTGTGTGAATTTTTGCTATGAGAAAGTATATTGCTTTTGCATACATGCTAATATGTGTGTTAACATGTATATTTATTTTTGCATTTTTAAATGTTATGTTTTCTATAATTTTGGCTTGAGTGGTAGCAACTCAGTGTTGAAACAGCATAATGTGCAGTTTAGAAGTATGTCTGATTGAGCGTGGGCCTACGAACCAGAGGATAGCGGTTCAATTCCCTGTCAGGGCACATGCCTGGGTTGCAGTCAGGTTCCCTGCAGGCCAACTCCCAGCAGGGGACCCACGAAAGGCAACCATACATTGATGTTTCTCTCCATCTCCTTCCCCTCTAAAGATAAATAAATAAATAAAATATTTTTTTTAAAAAAAGAAGTATGTCTGATGAACTTATTAAATGGGAGAATTGTTTCTTATTTAGTAGATGGAGTCAAAGTATGAAAAGAAGGCAGGGTTGAGAAAAAATCTAGGTGTCACCCTGTGTGAAGTAGGTGTCTTCTCTACCATACTCCTGCCTCTGATTTCTGCATGGACAGTGGGGAGGGAAGGAATAAAGTCCCTAGGGCAGTGTGGGGTGGGAGTGTCATGGTGAAGTTACAGCATTCAGTGGCTTCAGGCTTTGGGCCAGAAAAGAACCAGGAGCCAGGCCTTGAGGACGGGAATGGCTTCGCTGAACTCAGCATTTGCTGGGGGAAGTGAGTGGTTTGAGTTTTACTTTCAGTTTTCACTCAAAGTCATTTCAGGATGAAACCCCTTTAACGGTCAGATCTCTTAGACAGATTTCTCAGCAAACCTGTGCTCCACCCTAGCCCAGGTTGTTTAACTTGAGCTTGAGGGTGGGCTGTGCAGGTGAGCTGCAGGAGTAAGTCTTCCCACAGGGCAGTACCCAGACTTGGAGAAGTCAGGGCCTCTGCACATCAGCAAATTCTACCTCTCGATTCCACAAATGGGGGTCTAGAAAAGATCTCTAGCCCATCAGTTAGCACCTAGTATGTACCAGGCTGGCACTGTGTCTTCCAAGATGAATAATCACAATCTTGCCCCCATGGAGCTTGCAGGGAAGAGGAAGAAAGAAAAAGGTACAAAACAATGAGAACTGCCATTCATTGTGGCCCATTCTGTGCCGTGTTCTTTATTCACGTAACTTTCATAGTTCTTACCATGACTCAAATGTACTGCTTCTTAAAAGTAGAGCCATGACCCTGGCCAGGTGGCTCAGTTGGTGGGGGCATCATCCTGTATACCAAGAGGTTGAGGGTTCGATCCCGAGTCAGGGCACATACCTGGGTTTCGGGTTTGATCCCCAGTCGGAGTACATTCAAGAGGCAACCAATTAGAGTTTCTCTCACATTTATGTTTCTCTCTCTCAAGTCGATGAACATATCCTGGGGTAAAGATTTAAACGTTTTTTTAAAAAGTAAAAGAATGATTACTAGTCCACACCCCCACTACTAGATCAATCTTGACAAGAGTTTAGTTGAGCATCTTCATTTTTGACAACATCATGAATAATTCTCCTGTACTTCAAAGATCGAAATCCCCTGCCCTTAAGGTGTAGATATTTTTCTTTAGTAGGTTTTATCAATAAAAAACCAAAGCTCAAAACAATTAAATTGCTTAGGCCCAGCCAAGGTATAAGCTGTAGAAATTTGACTTGTCAACCGATAGTCATTGAGACCAATTTAAAGCCAACGAGAACGCGATTTGGGTGCAGTGAACAAAGAAACTTCATTACGAACGGCGTGGTTGTGAAACAGCGTGGCTGTGGAACAGCTGGACAGCACCGTAGTCCAATTCCAAAAGAGCACCGCCATGGAACTGCACGATCGGGAGGTGGCCCCCAGGCAAGGAGCCTCTTGGGCCAGACAGCTCTGCTCCGCCCGACTCTGCCCCAGTCTGTCCCACTCGGACTGGGACGTCCTTAGGGTTTCACCTTCAGCTGGGGCAACATTCTCAGTGTTCGGTGGAAAGGAAAAGTGCGCATCTCAAGCCAGAAGGAAAGTTGACTTATATGAAGAGAAGTCTGTCCCCCAGTCCTTGATTGGTCTGTCCTCATACAAATGAGGACTTCAAATCCTTACAGTTTAATTGGTCCTAAACACTATCCTGATTGGTCAGAACTGAGCATTTTTGATTGGTGAAGATGCTAATGAGGTTATGGTTGCATGGCTCCAATTGAACAGGGAAAGTCTCAGTCATTACTGGTTGAAATGCAATCCCAGGAACATCTTTATAAGGGTTGGCTCAGCTGGCAGGAACACAATGCAGGCAGGCAGTTCAGTGTGGAGGTAAGCAGCCTAATGCAGACTTCTCCCTGAAGCACACCTTGAACAAGTCCCTGTTTAGATACAGTGGCCAGGCCATTTTAAATTTGAGCCCAGTTAGCCACAGGAGCCCTTCTTGGCGGATATCTTTTTAGAGTTGACAGATTCAAACCCAGAGTTAGGTTGATTGGTGGGCCACTTTGCCTGGGAAAATGCTGCTTTATGCTTGTTGTCCCACGTAATTAACAGCAGCCCCTTTCACTCTCAGAAGCATCCTGGATTGGATAATAAATTATATGACTACCCTATTAGGAGGCCATTACTCTGCATCATACTACTGCCCATTCAAAAAGTTCTGCTAATGTGGTTAGGAGAACACACATAATGTGGAGGGGGAAATAACCAGGCTTGGGAGGCAGAGTGAAGGTAGAGTGGGATGCAGGTCAGGGGAGACATCCCAGCTGTGACCCCCAAATCCCCTCTCTGCCTTTTGAACAGCAATGTAGACAATGGATAATCTAAAGAAAGAAATTGATGAACAGTTGATTACCATCTGCACTGAAAACTATAGCCACAGGAGGGATTAATAGTAACAATGAACACTTACATGATGCTATGTACCTGGCACTGTTCTAACCAATTAGAGGACGATGCAGGCTGAGGAGCAAGCAAAAATGTTAGGATGGGCAGCAAAAACTTTCACTCTTGGGAAACTGGGATGGCAGCACACTATTGAACAAGGACCTGGGAGTCCAGACATCCAGATTAGTCACAGAATTTCTCAAGCAGTCTTTGTAAATTGTGACCTTTGTAGAAGATGTGGGAAAAGTTGACACCAAGATCCTATGCCTAATATTTGATGAAAAAGAGCTCACTTTTTCCTTCTGTGAATATGTGCAGGCAGCTCTGACTTAAGAACAGAGCTGCCTGCACATACTGACCAGTTTAGGTACAGCAATACCTGGAAGCAGGAGGATAGAGGAGATGACCTCTGAGGTCCCCGGGAGCCTAGAGGGTCTGTGATCATTACAACCACATGTCAGGACCCGGAGACATTCTTGTTTCCTGCTCTTCCACCAGGGACCCAGGGCTACAGAGCCCATTGGCCTGTGTGTTTAGTAGGTCATGCCCTTTTCCCTGGGCCTCTGGCCCCCTCTCTGGGGAAGACTACCCTTCCCCAGCAGGCCCCTAGCTCTTGCTTTTCCTGGATCTCCCTTGTGCTCTCACCATAGAAGGAACCTGGGTGTGGATGCAGGACACAGGTCCTCCTTCTCTCTCTGGACTTCATCTCCAACACACATCTGGATTTTCCAAGTCCTGTCTGGGTCTTTCCTGCAACACTTCTTCACTGACATGGAGTAGGATGCCCTCTTTCAAAGCTACCCTTGCAAACTTGCATCCTCTCCGGGCAGCAAAACCAGTGGCCCTGGTGGCTGAGGCTATGGACAGATGTGCCCAACTGGCCAGGTTTACTGCCCCAGCCAAATGCAGATACGTCTCTGAGTGTGCTTTTTAACCCAGAAGACCAGTGAGGGGCATGCCCTGAAGACTCTAGGCCAACGCGTGCATTTCTTATGTAGCTCATTCTGAATCAGGGAACTGGAGGGAAGGGATCAGCCCAGGGCTCAGACAAACAGAGATTCTTTGGAGCCAGCTTCTTGGCTGGAGCAGAAATGACAGCTCAATAGATGGGGGAAAAGGCCTGTTTGGGGAAAAAGGGAGACAGATGAGCGAGGGAGGTAAAGAAGGTAGTGATAAAAGAGAAGATAGGAGTATGGAGAGGAGAGGATAAAGACAAGAAAAGACCAGACAGTGTAAGAGCAGAGTAGGGCCCAGGGGCACAGAAGAAAGGGGTGTGTGTTGCTGCCATGTCAGCCTGAGGAAACAAAGAGATTTCAGGGTAGAGGTTTGACCTAGTGCCTGGGAGACTGAAAGGCTGGGGCAGAGGTAGTGGTGGGGAGGAAGGGAGCAGCGAACTATGCTTAGGCATATTGGGCTCTCACAGTAGAATCTCAGCACCTCAGAAACTCAACTCATGGGGAAACTCTAGACACAGTCTCTATGGTCGGGGATGACCGGTTGGGAAAAGAGCAAAAAGTGTTAGAATAACTTACAAGTGCAGTGAATCCAATTCAGCTCACATTTGTTAGGTGCCTACAGTTGATAGGCCAAGCTCCCTGCGGAGGCGCTGGACATAAGAGCAGTAAATGAGATGCAATGTCCGGCAACACTCTGGGGGAGACCTGCGGTGTGTTCAGTAAGCAGGTGTAGGGGAATGTGTGTTGTGGGCTGGAGGTACTTCCTTCCTGGAGAGGAAAACATGCGTTCATTTCTACTCGTGAGCTAGGGGATCTGAGAGCTGGGAAGACCCTTGGAAAATCAGTCCCTAAAACCGCCTGAGACAAAGGATTCCTTTTATACTAGCAGGTCCCTAGAAGAGTAGTATTCTCCCTCACCCTGGGAATAGAACAGGAGACCAGATGCTGCCTTTGCAGGCAAGACAGGGAACCTCAGATAACACTGAGTTAAGATTGCCCCCCTACCGTTTTTTTGGTGGGGTTTTGTCTTATTTGGTGTGCTTTGTTTGTTTGATTTTGGTTTTGCTTGTAGGCTATCCGAGAGTCTTTATTATGTAAATTTCCAAGACTTGGACACTATGGACTTCTGGAGGTTGCAGTGTATCCTGTAACTTACTCTGAGTTCTGCTCCAGGGGTCTTAAGAACTTTTCTATGCTGAAGTGGGAAATAGAGGCTAGGGATGGGGGCACTGATCTTTAGGGGCCTCCTGGGAGGTCTGGGCCTCTAGTCTGCCATTCCACCTGTCCCTAAAAGCTCTTTGAAAACCCTTCAACTGGATTAAAGATTTGATTAACTCGCCTTTGTTCTCAGTGATCTGACCTTGGGTGAACTGCTCCAACTCTTTATGGCCCTTCCATTTTCCCCTCATTGAATTGGGATAATAGGCCTCAAATCATTGCAGGGGCTATCTGCCCCCAAATCACTTCTGTGTTGGATTATTCGCATCTACTTCCCTGAACTCTTCTGTATTGTTTCCTCCATGGGCTCAGACTCCCCAGATAGGCGGAAAGCACGCTGAAGGCAGAGGCCCTCCTTCTGAGAGAAGTTCTAGGTTCGCCCAACAGTGCGGCAAGTCGGCATAGCGTGAGACTGAGTCAGGGGACAGGATTTGCTGTCCCACTCTGCCACTTGCTCCCAGAAGCTGATTTCCTTCTTCTGTTTTAAAAAAATGGGTTAACTAAACTGAGAGAACGTGTTTTATGCACTAAGCTTTCACAGACTCCTAGTTATTTTTATTGCTCATATATCCAATGCATGCTGTGTTTGAAGTGCTGCGTGAGACAGTAAGAGCCAGTGAGGAGCCTTTGGACGGTCCATCTCGTCTCATTCAGGCTGTATGTGGGGAAGTGTGGTGACCGTGAAAATTCAGGCCTACAAAGCTTAAGAAAACCTCAGCATTCTGAAATGCAGGAATAATGGGTGATATTTCAAGAGTTCTGGCCCACAAACCACCACTTCTTCTTAGGGGCAGCCATAGTCCATAATAAAGACCAAGCACACAGGACACACTACTTTTTATTCTAAAAGGAGAACTTAGAAAATATTTTTGCACTCAGGTAAACTAGAGGATGGGGTGGTTGGGGAAAGGGGAGGCCGAAGGAGGAGGGGCAAGTGTGGGATGAATGGAGGTGAAAAGAGGCTGGCGGCAGAGTAGGCACACCCCCAACACAGACGACCTAGGAAACAAGGGAATGTTGTGAAGCTGTGAGCCCCTCATTGCTCCATCCTGGCCCCCGTAAGGACCACCCTGGGAAGTCCTCTAGAAAACCCATCCATCATGGACAACAGTCTGCTTTCTTTCCTCCCCAGTTCAATATCCATAGCACAAAAATGTGCTTCACTAATGGAAACCTTGTGCTGGCCTCTCTGAGGGCTGCAGCAGGAGCGGCAGAGGAGGAAGCGGGTATGTGGGAAAAAAACACACAGAAAGAGGCCAGAGCTCCCACGTCTGTGAACATGTGCACACGCGCACTCTCATATGCGTGTGAACACAGGGAGGGACAAGCGAGACATGCTTGCCTTGGGTGCCGTGACAGTGACAGCAAGGAGGCAAAGTTGACAAAGGAAGGACTTGCTCTCCAGTTCCCCAAATCACCGCCCTTGTCTGTGTTTCTCAATGATTCAGAGGCTGCTCAGTATGTCTGACTGGGGTTTTCACTGGCTCTTTCATACCCTGCTGGAGGAAGAAAAAAAAAAAAGAAAGATCAAATTTCAGTTCCCCTCAATTGCCCTGGGTTTGTGCAACCAACTGTCATTGTGAGACTGTCATTGTGAGTCTGCCTCTATCCTCAAGGGGGCCTGTACATGGCCCAGGGTCTGCACCTAGCCCAGAGCAAAGAGCAGCTCCTGTTTCCTATGGTGAAAGACCACCCACCCATCAAAAGTCCTCGTTCTACCACTCTAACCTCAGGTTTAACCCACAGGGCTGTCTGAAGAAAGAGACAGGCAATAATTGCTCACATGCATGTGAATAAAAACAAAGTGTGGGGATGAAATGAGCCCTGATCCAAGTTTTAGGAGACTCAAGTTCTAGTTGTGAATCTATGGTGACTGGCTGTGTGACCAGAGTCAGGTCACCGACCCTCTCTGATCCTTAGAGCAATCTACAGAATACTGAACAAGGCAGACAGTCTGTGAGGCTCTCTGTTTCCTATCCTTGATGGGAATCTTGTCCATTTGCTGGCCATTCAAGCAAATGGTGGCCATTTGCTTGAATGAAGAGTTGCAGAGGCATAGATAATACAAAACAGCGGTGAGCTGACTTCATTTTTTTTCTATTTTACTTTCTGTTTGCCTCTGGAATGCAAGTGGAGCACACATTCAGACGCAAACTTCCTTTCCGTCCCTGCCCCCTCTCTTTGCTCCTCTGTTTAGCCCTCCTGGCCAGGATGGGGGTGGAGAATGTAAGGCAGGATGGGGTGGAGGGGGCTGGATGTAGGAGAGAAAGGCTTCTGCTTGGAAAGGGGAGGTAGTGGGGGAGGAGTGCTCCAGGCACTGGAGAATTGATCAGCTATAAGGTCATTCGAATCCCTTCCCCTGCCCCCAAAGCTAGAAGATTGTGAATAGAACATGCCTCATGTGAAATAACGTATATACTTACTTGCCTTGGAGAAGCTCTGGGAAAAACAGTGGTGTGAATTTAAGTGATGAGTCTTGAGGAAAATAATCAGAGAGGTCCTTGTTCACCTCCTTCTTGTCAACTCTGTGCTTTAGCTTTAGTTTCCAGCCAAGATGGGGCCCCAGCAAAACTGGGATTTCTGGGGCAATAATCATGGAGTGGAGACTGGAAAGGGAGATAGGACCTTAAAGGGGAAATAAATGTGCTGTTGCTGCCGTCTTTACCCCCATCCCCACCATGGCTTGGCAAATAGGACACATTTGTTTTGCAGCAGAGTCTTCTATGTGAGCATATACGGTAACCAAGGCATTCCAGAGTACAGCTGCTAGCCAATCGGGAGTTGGGGCCTTTCTGCATTTTTTTCCTCTAAGAGAAAGTTTTGGGTCCTCTAAGGAACAGCAAATCAACTGCAGTCCAGAGTTGTCATCCCCTCCCCAAATCTTCCACCAACTGTCCTATTGGTTGTGGTGATGGGGGCATACGTTTGCTAAATTGACCTCCAGTCCCCATCCTGGGGAGAACTCCATGGAAACACACAGTCCCAGGTGTTGGGAATGTAGGTGTTGGGGCTGGAGAAAGAAGCTGGCTCAGGTAGAGGTGGCTGACCAGCTGGAGCCATTGTAGAGGGTGAGGGCAGGAATAGAATTCCATAAATATGTGCATTATAGAAGTGTGTGTGTGTGTGTGTGTGTGTGTGTGTGTGTATGTATGTATTCCATCCCCTGATGGCCTCCCTATCAGAGGAATGGGAAGTACAAGTAGCTTGATTCAGGAAGGGAGAGGCAGCAGCTGTTTCCCCATGAGAAGGAGTCAAGGGGCAGCTGCAAGCTGGGAAGGGCCCGATGACAACGAAGCTGCCAGCTGCAGGGATGCATGAGGAGAGGTTGATTGGGTGCTGCAGGCTCACTGGGCTCTGGAGGGCAAGCTCAGACAGAGCTGGCTAGCCTGTTTCCCTCTTGGTCTTGAAATTTGGGTACCAGCTCTCCTATCTCTCTTTCCTTCAAAGGCTTGAACAACTTGGCAGTTCTGCCTGGCTCTGCGGTTATGACCTCTGCTCAACTTCTAGGCCTGGTTCTCTTTTCTCGCTCTGAAGCTTCTAATGCCAGTTCCCTACCACTTCCAGTGACCCTCTCCTTTCTTCTTCACGTAGTTCTCCTTTATTCACAAAGGCAGGAGGACAATCAACCGGCAGCCTGAAAACAGGGCATCAGCCCTCTGAGCACACTTCCTGCCACTTGAAGTAAGTGGTTCCCATATGTCTTTCCTTAATACCTCCTTTAAATAGTACACTCTTACCCAGATACGGAAATTGAGATTAAGAGAAGTAAAATAAGCAGGCCTTGGCCGAATATCCTCAGAGCACCTGCGGCACACAGGGCTCTGGAACCACAGAGCTCAGGACGCTCACACCCAGTCTAGGCTACAGCCTGGACCCTCACACTGAATGTGGTCCTCTGACCAGCAGGAGCAGCACTGGCAGCATTACTTAGGAACTTCTTAGAAATGCAGATTCTCAGGTGGCACCCAGAACTGCTAATTCAGCAACTCTGGGAGCCTGTGCAGAGAACTGTGCCCCTGGTCGCCCCGGACATAGGAGGCTCATGCTCACTCACATTTGAGAAGCTCTGGCCTAGACAACGGTCTCACCTGATCTTCCTTTTCCTGAGGATAGGGTCTGGGCCACAGAAACACTTGAGGTTAATTTTTCAGCTCCAAGGTTCCTCTTTCAATGATTTGACCACGGAAGGAAGTTAAGTATTTATCCACAGCAGGCCTGGGTATAAGTCCCATTTTAGATGCAATGGCCGCAGCCCTTTTGACCTTTGGCCTGGCCTGCTGAGAATGAGAATGGTCAGCTACAGCTCATTTTACTTCTCTCCCTTAATGATTTTCAGCTTTTCCTTGGGAAAATTTTTCAAAAGTGGAGAATTTTAAGGATTTCAAGTCTAAGAAGTTGTATCACATGGAAGAGAGTTTCTATAAGACAAAATAATAGGAAATAGAGCAGGAGAGATTTAGGTTAGAAAATCAGTTACGTACTGTAGAGGTTTTGATCTGGATTGTTTTTTAAGAGTCTCAATTTTAAATACCACACTCTAAAATTTCACAGGCACAAATGAACTGGTGAGATGACAATTAAAATTTTTTAGTATTATTAGGAAAGTTATTACTGTGTGGTTAGAAGACAAATTAATGCATATTGGAGGAAATATATCTTGAAAAACTAGGGAAGGTGCACCAGGGAGATCCGTCTGGTCTGATGATTTGTGTGACGTGGAAGTGTACACAGTTTGCTGATGGGCCTCTTTGGGGTCTAAATATGGAGCTGGGTGTTCATGTGACTTGGATGGTTTAGTTCAGATTCTTCTCACTAATAGTAATACATGAGCAAATCCCTCAATTTTTCCGTGATTCAGTTCATCATTTTTAATATGGAAGTAAAAATGTTTTTCTTAGGACTTCCATTTTGTTTTCTTTAGATTTTTAAGAAAACTATTTTTTTTGAAATTGCTAGCAGATAATTTTCCATTGGTCACTTATGTTTCTGCACATTTTATAAAGAGATGCAGGGACAGACTTTTGTTCTGAACTATCCCTTTAAGAATATTTGTATAGGAACAACTTCGGATAATAAAGAGAATGTCTACCTTTGAAGAAGAAGGTTTGTTTGTTCTGCAATATAATGAATGTAATGTCTCTGTCCAGGGCAAAGTTTGGGCAGGTTTACTTACAGCCTCTTACAAAAGATTGGGTTTTCTTAAGCCATGTGGTACAAACTCACTGCCCATGTATCATTTACTGGCCTGTGTGTCAGCTTCATAGGACTTGGGGGAACACGTGGTGCCAGTGTGACCAGGAAGCTCTTGCTGCTTGGGGTGCCATGAGTAATAAAGTTCTTTGTCTCGGACCCAGGAGAATCATGTCTTCCGCCAGAATCAATGAAACTGTAGTAGGTTAAGATGTTAGCTTATAAGCAGGGTAAAATCTTAAATCCTTCATAGTTCTTGGCAAATAATTTCAGGTGTGCAAAAATAATACAATGAATTTCTGTTTATTCTTCATTCAGCTTCCTTATGTGTTAAATAACCACAGATCAATGATCAAAGCCAGGAAATTAACACCATATACAATTATATGATACTATTATTTAATCTATAGATCTTATTTAAATTTTATCAGCTGTGCTACTAGTGCCTCCTTTCTGGACCAGGGTCCAATCCTGAATGACACAATGCATTTTGGCTCCTTTATCATCCTTAAATGTAGGTTGGTCCCTCAGTCTTTCTTTGTATTTCATGACCCTGACACTTGGAAAAGTACTGGCTAATTTTTTTTTTGTAGGAAGATTCTCAATTTATATTTGACTGATGTTTCCAAATATTAATAGAATGGGTGAAGAAAAGAGAACACCATAGCAGTGACCTTATACCTTTCTCAGTGCATTATAATAAGAAGCCCATAATATCACTATGTTCTCTCAGTGGTGATATTGACTTTGGTCATGTGATTGAGGTGGTTTCTCCAGGAGTTACCTTTGTAAAGTTACTATTTTTTCTTTGTAGTGAATAAATATCTCGTGGTGAGATTCTCTGAGACTATGCAAATATCATGTTTCTCATAATACTTTTGTCCACCAATTTTGGAGACAATAGTTTAAAACTACTTTTACAACGTACTACCTAACAGGTGGGACAACAAGGTAAGACCCCAGAAACCAGGATTGAAATTAACCTAGGATCCAGAAGAATGAGCAAGGGTTAGCACTTGCATTTGCCAGCACCGGTGATCCAGGAGAGCTTTCAAAGGCCACGCACTGAGGGTGGGAGGCAAAGCCTAGGGTCTACCCAAGACGAGAGGTATAAATTGGACATCTACTCAGAAAGCTGGGACACCTTTAAAGGATCCTGTTCCATGCATAAACCAAGAAAAACATCTCTCTAGAAGAAAATAGTGTGATGTTTGCCCTGCTACTGGATAAAAAAGAATAAAGGAAAAAGTCTCCCCTGCTAATCTGTAATTGCATCCTCATTCCCACATGAGTCTTGACCTGACATTCAAAATCTTGCACTTAAAATGTTTGTTGAAAGGGGCTCTGAAATGACAGCCCCCCAGCACTTGCCAAAAGCCGAGAAAGACGGTGTCTGAAGAAATGTACTTCAAAACCTAGCCTCAAAGGACTCCCTAGAAAGAATGAATATGAACTCACCATTAAAAAGATATTTTTAACAAAACAAGGAAATCATAAATCCAGGAAATAAAAACAAATTACAGATTCAGATACATAAAGACTACAAATATTTTAATGATCAGATATATAATATAAGCTACTTTGTATGCTCACAAAAATTAAAAGATCTTTAAAATATGATTGAGAAATAAGTGTCTATTGGCATTAACCAAACACATTTGAAAGAATTTGAAGAAAAGTGGAAAAAATATTGAAATTAAGATTCAATGGATTGATTAAATAGTAGGTTAGCCCTGACTGGTGTAGCTCAGTGGATTGAGTGTGGACCTGTGAACCACATGATCACGGTTCGATTCCCAGTCAGGACACATGCCTGGGTTGCAGGCCAGTTCCCAGCAGGGGACTCATGAGAGACAACCATACGTTCATATTTCTCTCCCTGTCTCCTTCTTTTCCCCTCTAAAAATAAATAAATATAATCTTTAAAAAAAATAGTAGGTTAAACCTAACTAAAGAGAGAGTTAGTAAACTAGAAGATATATCTAAAGAAACCACATACAATATAATAAAGAGAGATAAAGATGGAAAATATGAAAATATGAAAAAAGTAGAGGCACATGGAGGCAGAGTGAAAAGTTTTAATATGGTTTAATTAGAGTTATGTATAGAAAGAAAAGAAAGGAAACAAGGGGGAAAGGAATATGAGAAGAGATAATTAAAAGAGAAATTTTCAAACTGATGAATGACATGGCTCTTCAGAGTCAGGAAGCCCCATTAATCCCAAAGAAGGTAAGTCTTGACATATCCAGAATGAAACTACAAAACACCACAGACAAAGAGAAGATCATAACAGCGAAAGAAAAGGACTGTTTATTTACAAAGGATGAGTTTTTAGAGGCAGCAATAGAAACTAAAAAAGCTTCTATGTGCTGAGAGAAAATTGGTCTTGATCTATCTACTCATCTGTCTACCTATTTATCTATATGCCTACCCAGCAAGACAACCTTTCAAAAGTGGGGATCAAATAAATATATTTTAAACAAAAACTATCTGAGTTTACTATAAACAGATGTTCACTAAATGAATTTCTAGGCTAGTAAATATTTCAGGAAAGAGGAATAATTCCAAAAGAAAGAATTGAGAGAAAAATGGAGGTGGAGTAGGACAGAGCGACTCCAGTTCTCATACTCCTGAGAGAAAATCCTGGCAGATTTACTGAGGAACAGCGCAATCAATTCCCCAACCAATAATTCCCCAGGATTTATGAAAATAAGAGACCAGAGATAGTGACGAACCAGACAACTACAGGTCATTGGGGTCTCAGGGATGCGAGTAAGGTCAGAGGTGGCCAGGCCGGCGGCAGCCATTGGCCTGAGCGTAAAGACCTCAGAGCCATGGCTGCTGCAGCGGTAGGGGCCCAGAGGCTTCCACCTGTGCCCAGCGACAGAGCCGTCTGCCACAGAGAACTCATTGGGACCCCGGCACCTGTGAGTAAAGACAAAAGTGGCAGCGGTGGGACCAGCAGCCACTGGCCGGCGCGTAAAGACCTTGGAGCTGCTGCTGCTGCAGCTTCCAGGGCCCAGAGGCTTCCGTCTACGGCCAGCATCCAGGTGTCTGCCATAGAGGACTCATTGGAAGCCCAGCACCTGTGAGTAAAGACAAAAGTGGCAGCGGCATGGCTGGCTGCCCTTGGTCAGCCCAAAATACCTCGGAGCCGCCGCTGCCGCTACATTAGGGGTGTAGAGGCTTCTGTCTGTAGCCAGTGCCACGGAGGACTCATAGGGAGCCCAGCACCCAGTGGAGCATTGGGCCAGCTGCGGGGTCCTTGGAAGAGCTGCCTCCCTCCCTCACCATCTAGGCGGGGCTGGGTGGCAGAGACCTGTCTGCCTAGGTGTGCAGGGAGGGTGGCAAGGACAGGGGGCCATGTTCAGTTGCAATCTCTGTGGTCACCAGCCCCTAAGCCTGCCAGCCCAGGAAATTGGAGAGGAGCATTGTCCTAACCAGTCAGGTTTGGAATTGGGCTGGGCTGAGAGGCACGCTTTCTGGAGAAGTTTTTACTGGAAAGTGGACCGAGGTGTTCTCCTGTGAAGGCAGCTTGACTTGCTTCTCACCCAGCCACAGGACTGGGAAGGACCAGTACCAGATCCCGTGGGACTCAGGCAGCCTGTCGGGTGGGCGGGCACCCGCACCCCAGTCTGGTGGCCTGCCTGGTGGGCGGGGGTACGCCTGGGCCTACAACCCAGCACACAGAGGGGTCCTGCCGAAACCAGAAAAACAGGATTGGACAGTTTGAAAGGGAGGAGGGTTTTTTGTTTTTTTTTTTTAACTTTTTAAAAACTTTTTGTAAACTTTTTTTTACTTTTTTTTCAGTAATCGTATATATTTTTAATTTTATTGTTGCTGTATCTTTCAGTACTCTCTTCCTCTCCTTCCTTTTTTTCCTGTTTTAGTCCTTCTTCCTTTCACGCCAAACTTATTGTTTTTCCTCATTTCTCTTGCCCCTTTTTTGTGTATTTGTTTGTTTGTTGCTTTCTATACCACTGTAAATACTTCACAACACATCTCTCGGGTCTTAGCCCATTTTACAGGTTCCTGAATTCTATTACTGTAGTGATTAACTCTACTTGCTCACACGCTACATCTATTTACTATTCTTTACTCTCACCTTACCTCAAAATCTGACCACCCGCAACCTCACTGCTTTCTAGATACAACTCACAAGTCTTCCCTCCCCAACAAGAGACTTATCTTTGGTCTATCCTTTCTTAAAAGTGGCAAATTGGGTTGAAGATTACAGTTAACACTGTATAGAGCCTAAAGATCTTCCATCTCTTCTCTACTGGCTGTGAGTGTAAATATCATAAAGTACTCTCCTGCTGTTATAAACCATTTTGCCTCCCCCTCCAGCTGATCACACACACACAAAGAAAGGAGTAGGTGGAAGTGGAGAACATCAAGATACCTGCAGGGCACTGCACCATTGAATTTCACAGGTATTCTACCACAGAAGTTGACACCATAAACCTAGGGAGTCAGAACAGATCAATTTAAGAAGCTGAAGCTAACAAAAAGAGTCTCATAAGCAATGGGAAGACAAAGAAACAATGCCCAAATGAAAGAAAAGGTGGAAGTCTCAGAAATAATGTCAGATGAAAGAGAGGTAAGTCAACTATCAGATATTGAGTTCAAAGCACTAGTTATCAGGAAATTCAAAGAGCTCACAATGAGCTACCAGAAACTAGAGGGGAGCTAC